>NC_140168.1:58060914-58653414 GCF_963971535.1 Notolepis coatsorum | reverse complement strand
CAAACGATCAGGATGGTAACGTGTTTGTTGTTCTAGCCTATCTTGTAGTGTTGTCTAATTAAATGCAGCGAAGTCAAATGAGACCATGTTTATTGTAAGGCCCTTTCGCTAAAGATAACGACCGTAAGTGAGCGGCTGAGATAGTTTACCATAAAAGTTTCTAGTCAGCTAATCCAAGGGAAAAGGCACCAAATTGATAGTTACACAACTGCAGATAAAGCATAATGCTCCAGCTTGCAGCTTTTGTGTGCTCCTAAGAGGCGGTCCATTAAATGGGGAAGCAGGAGGTGACTGTGGGGCCCAAAGGCTGGATACAAAGGACTGTTTAAAGGCTTACTGGTTTCATCTGAGGAACCCTGAAATGCAAATAATATGTGGGCTGAATTTTGTTCAAAATACTATTATCGAAATACTAGTGCTAGGATGAATACCAAACACCAGCCACCCTAACAGGCATGCGTCATTTGATACAGGAGGATCATGGGATGGTAGGAATTCTGCTGGTAAAAACAAAATACTAGGCTAATTCTAACCAAGGAGAACAATGTCAAGATCAGATTTTGAGAATGAGTTACAATAAGACACACATCAACTAAAGTGATGAAAAAGCACACACTGTATGAGTCTCAAGTCATGGGTATTGCATAGGCAGACTAGTTTAGTCACTGACACAGCCGTGGGAATAATTGTGTCAATTGTGTGCACCTCACTGTGCTATGAAGCACCTTGTCTAAGCTCCACATGGATCCATTTCATCCAATTAGTTTGAGCCTTATTACCTGAATTTCACTTTGTATGGTCTTCCAGGCGTCAGTGTTTTCCACTCTGCCCGGAGGGCTCATGTCTTCAACTGATTTTGTTTGAGCGCAGCTTTTTAATGAGAGCTTCGTCATTTAATTTGCCCCCCCCCCCCCCCCCCCTCCTGCAAGCTCAACTACAGTGATCCATGTCTCTGCCATTCACTGCGTGATTTGAGGTCAGTGGCCATACCTTAAATTGGTGTTAGAATATCACCTCAACATTTTGCCTGAGAAAGTTTACTTATTAATATCTCCACCAGGGGGAAGCCTTCAAGATTCAAGAGTTTATTCATACATACATACCAAGGCATACAGTGAAATGCGGTTGGCCATGCCCGCTATGATTGTGCAATAAAACAATAGTAATAGTAGTAATAATAATAAGATAACTAGAATAGACACTTAAAGGCACTGGATCCTATGTACACTCCTATACAATGTGCAGTTTTACTTCTATTTCCCTATGCTATACTTGCTGTTACTAACTATACTATGCAACAATCACAACAAGTTATTTTCTTAAAGTGTCCTTTTCCCTTCCTTTAAAGTGTCCTTTTCTTGTGTGTTTAAAGTGACCTATGGTGCGTTTGTGTGTGAGTGAGTGCAGAATGTTGTGCTGTGTGTGTGTACAGTATGTGTGTGTGCTTGTGTGTGGAGAGATCAGTGTTCATTGTTCTGATGACCTGAGGGAAGAAGCTGAGCCTTAGTCTCTCTGTTCTTGCTGCGTATATACGGAGGCGCTTGCCTGACCACAGCAGCTTGAACAGGCTGTTGTATGGGTGGTGGGGGTCCTTCATTATTCTGCAGGCTCTGGATTTGCACCTCCTATTGTATAAGTCCTGCAGGGGTGGTAGTGCAATACCCGTAGTCCATTTTGCTGAGCGCACCACTCTCTGTAGGGCCTTCCTATCCTGGGCTGTGCTGTTTCCAAACCAGGCAGTTCCCAGTCAGAATGCTCTCTACAGCCCCGGAATAGGGAGGTGTAGTCTGACGTCACTGGTTGTTCCACCCGTATAGGGATTCATCATTGGGAAAATGGATTATCGGCTATTGTAACATTTCTGCCGCATGGAAATTGAAAAGCTTTCATTTTTGCACACAATGAGTTCCCTTCTATACACTAATATTATTGTTTAAGAATTTTTTGTTGAAATAAAGGTAGTTATAAGGTTTTTAATTTGTCGTTAAAAATGAACTACACTTACCAGTAGGCCTGTCTTTCAGAGCTGTCGCCTAATCCACGTCACGTCCAGCTGATACCAAGCTAGCTAGCTAACGTTAAAGTTACCATTGCTAAACGTACTAGACATTAGCAATGTCTACTGCCGTGTCCATACGTTCCCTGGCAGAATACTTTGTTGGTGAGGACAAAAGTATACAAAGAGGAGAGAACCATTTTAAATCAGGGCATGTAGAGGAGTTTCGGGAATGCAGGCTAGCAAGCTAGCTAGCTACTACTAACGTTACGTAAAAAACAATAACGTTATAAACTATACACAATGTGTACAACGAAACAATGATTTACATTAGTATTTACAGTGATTTAATATGCAGCGAAATAACGTTATACGATTTAAAATATAAATACAACTATGGTAACGTGGTTGGTAAAAATAGTGGTTGGCTTTAGAGATTAATGGTTATGATCACCAGCTACTAGCCACAGATTCAGGGTCAGTTATTTTCCCATTGTACGAATTGTTAAGCTTATGGAATGTAACGGAAATCTGATTCTAGGTCTGCAACTAAAGCCAGGAATCTATGCTGTGGTGACGTCAGTCAGCAGCGCTAAATCGCAGTGTAGTTTCTCAGTGAACGAAAACATAAACGTTGTTATTTTGCTACCTTTACGATTAACCCATTCTCCGCCAATCACGTGTTAAGGTGGGTTTCTCCGCCATGCGTTGTCTGCCAATCACGCCGTAAGGCGTGTTTGAGATCAATATTTCATATTTTCGTCATGGTATTCATATTTCACCCACGGAGTCTTGGCTGATGTTGTCTGAGTCATTACAACTCTGCAACGCTTCAATACCGCCACCTGGTGACCGATCGGCGAGTTGCCAAACCGGAAAGGCCCATTGGAGCTCGGTCCGTCCCCTATTTTCGTCCGGCCACTCGTTTATCGTCCCGGGGCTCAATACAGACACCGTCGATATGGATCTTTGCCATAACTCAATAATCAACATGATTTGGACGTGTATTAGTAATATACAAATATACTGTTTGCTCCACTCTCATCGCCCAACGCTACGAGGAGACTGGGGTGCGTTTCAGCGTTTTTCTTTATCATTTTCGATACAAACTGCTCTGATCAATATATCACCCATACTACATAAATCATTTAACGTCGGTCATTGAATTATAAACGACCCCCCCCCCCCCTCCGTTCACCCGCAGATGATCAGTCATGACGTTTAGGACCATGTACAGTTGAACTTTTTAATATAGCATAGATCGGTATCAAACTGCATTTGATAATCTAATATATGCATTTATGCCTATATCTCACGTTCTATGAAATACTGCAGAAAACGATAAAAACATATTTATACTCTAGACGGTATTTTAGTATGAATGTGTGAATGAAAAAGTAAAACGTTCCTACATCCTGAACGATAGATAATTGATGTTGAATGGGCCATAGTAATGTCAATTTAGCAATACAATTTAAAAAGTTATAGCCCTGCAAAGAAAGTGAACATCTCCATAGACAAATAGCGCTGGCAAAGGATGGTTTAGGATGATCAAAGTGGTGGCAGAGAATGGGTTAATTGCGAATATTTTCATGTTGAGCTATAGATTGTGGATGAATACGCACAGAAAGGTACACCATGCAAATGTCTATGCTTTATTTGTTTTAAACGAGACAATTTAGAAATGGGCAATGGGGAAATACATTGTGTTGGACAGAGGGTGGAACACGAACAATTTTTTAATTACGTAACCACTACACATCCCTATAGAAGGAGTGGAGTATCTTCCCTGATACTCTGAACTTCCTTAATTGTCTCAGGTGGTAGAGGCGCTGTTTCACCTTTTTTACCACAGTGTCTATGTGAGTTGTCCATGTCAGGTCCTCTGATATGTGGACTCCCAGGTACTTAAAGCTGCTCACCCTGTCTACGATAGCCCCATTTATCCACAGTGGCTTGTGTGTCCCCTGCTGTATTCTCCTAAAATCCACGATCAGCTCTTTGGTTTTATCAATGTTCAGGAGTAGGCTGTTATCCCGGCACCAACATGCCAGTACATCAACCTCCTCCCGGTAGGCCTTCTCGTCATTTTTAGAGATCAGCCCCACCACCACTGTGTCGCAGGGGCGTCATTTTGGTATGGCAAGGTATGGCACTCGCCATACCTTGGCAAATAAAAATGTAAAAATGTAAAAGAAAAAAAAAATATTAAAATGTTTTATGTTGATTTAGAATTTGAATGTCAACATTATGAACGAAGCTTCGAACTATTCGGTACAGCCCTAGCATGTTTTGATATTGTCAATTATCTCACTTTTACTAGGTGACTTTTACTGTGACTAACTGAAATATGCCCAAAAAAAGGAAAATGGACATAGGGACGTTTTTTAATCAAAGGGCAGCAGAGACAAGTGATACAGGGAAACAGGTAAGGTCTGGCTTAGTGATTATAATAGTGCAGTTCAGCATTCAGTAACCCATACTTTTTGTGAATGTGTTTTTGATACTACATTCTGTTAAACACACACCTCAAAACCGTACCTAAGGAAAATTGGCTCAATTGCAAGAAAAGTAATAGACAGTTATGATATTACATTCTGCATAATTCGTATGCAAAATATTGTGGTTCCCTGCTTTAGTCTGTTGACACATTTCTATACTAAAAATGCTTGTGTAGTCCTGTGTCATACCTAAATGTCATATAAGTGAATTGTATAGAAACAACTCACAGAAGTTCAAGTTTCTTTAATAGTTGTCATACAGAAGTACAGAATACTTTTATACAAAATGCTTCTTACTGTTACGCTCCAGAGACTGTGCAAGACAAGATAAGTATGAAATAAAATAACATAGTATATATAGCATGTAAATTAGAAGTAAAAAAATTAGGTCACAGTGTTCAGTATAGACATATGTACAATGTTCGATGCAGAATAAACGTAACTGAGTTACCATATAATATACAATATACTATGCAGTGTACTAATATACAATACTATATAGTGCAAGGCAGAAATGGGATGAGGTGCAATTTAGGTACAATTTACAGTAGGTGTATGAGTTGTAGTGCAAATCCTTTATCAATAAATATAAAGTGTGTTTGTGTGATCTAAAGTGTGGAGAGTGGGTGCTGCAGTGTGTTGTTTGTTTAAGTGAGTGTGTGCGTGTGGGTGTGTGTGCTGTGTGCATTTGATGGTTGTTGCATAGTGTTTATTGTTCGTTTAGCAGCCTGATGGCCTGGGGATAGAAGCTTCTTCTGAGTCTTTCTGTGCTCGCCTTAAGACTCCGGTATCGCTTGCCTGACCGCAGCAGTTCAAAGAGGCAGTTGTTCGGGTGGCTGGAGTCCTTGATGATTCTCTTAGCCTTCCCCCTGCACCGCTTGTTGTAAATGTTCTGGAGGGTGGGAAGCCCCCCTCCAATTGTGCGTTCGGCTGAACGTGTCACTCTTTGTAGTCTGCTACGGTCTTGTGCAGTGCTATTCCCAAACCAGGAGGTGATGTTTCCAGTCAGGATGCTCTCTATTGTACATGAGTAGAAGTTCCTAAGGATCTTCTGACTGACTTGGAACTTCCTTAGGCGCCTGAGGAAGTAGAGGCGTTGTCGTGCCTTCTTCACAACACTGTCAATGTGTGTGGTCCATGTCAAGTCCTCGGATATGTGGGCCCCGAGGTACTTGAAACTGTTCACTCTCTCAACCGGTGCCCCGTCGATGCTGAGGGGGCTGTATTGACCCCCGACCTCCTGAAGTCCACAATCATCTCTTTTGTTTTGCTGACGTTCAGGGAGAGGCAGTTCTCCTGACACCACTGTGACAGATTCTCTACCTCTTCCAGGTAGGCCCTCTCGTCGTTGGCAGAGATCAGGCCCACCACTACTGTGTCATCAGCAAATTTGATTGTGTTGTTGTTCCGCTGTGCCACGCAGTCATGTGTGTACAGGGAGTAGAGGAGGGGGCTCAGAACACAGCCCTGGGGGGCCCCTATGTTGAGCGTGATGGATGAGGAGGTGCAGTTGCCTGCTCTTACCACCTGGGGTCTGCCCGTCAGGAAGTCCAAGACCCACTGGCAGAGGTCATAGTTCAAGCCCAGGTCCCTGAGTTTGGCTATGAGTTTGGAGGGGACTATGGTATTGAATGCTGAGCTGTAGTCGATGAACAGCATTCTCACATAGTTCCCCTGCCTCTTGTCCAGGTGTGATGCTGCTGTGTGCAGCACATGGGCTATGGTGTCCTCCGTGGACCTGTTGGGGCGATATGCAAATTGCAGGGGGTCCAGGTTGATGGGGAGGGAGGAACAGATGTAGCCCTTCACTAGCTTCTCAAAGCACTTCATGGCTATGGAGGTGAGGGCTACAGGGCGGTAGTCGTTGAGGCAAGTGGGCGTATATTTTTTGGGTACAGGGATGATGGTGGACTTCTTCAGACAGGTGGGGATGACAGCCTGTTCCAAGGAAAGTGACTATTGCGCAACTGATTTGACAAAAAAAATCACCAAGGGGGGGAAAACCCCCTTCAAACCCCCCCCCCCCCCCCCCCTCCTCGCCATACCTTGCCTTTTACTGAAATGATGCCACTGCTGTGTCGTCCGCAATCTTCACTATCGCGTTGGAGCTGAACCTGGCCACACAGTCATGTGTATACAGTGAATACAGCAGGGGTCTGAGAACACAGCCCTGGGGGGACCCGATGCTCAGGGTGATTGAGTTGGAGGTGTGTCCACCCACCCTGACCGCCTGGGGCCTGTCGGTCAGAAAGTCCAGGATCCAGGTGCTCAGGGCGGAGTTCAGACCCAGATCAATCAGCTTGTCAACCAGTCTGGTGTTGAAAGCTATAGTCACTATAGTCAATGAACAGCAATCTCACATATCCCCCCTTCTGACTGTCAAGGTGAGAAAGGGTGTTGTGCAGTACCTGGGAGAACGCATTGTCAGTGGACCTGTTTGTCCTGTATGCAAACTGCAATGGGTCTATGTTACTGGGGAGGGAGGCACAGATGTAAATGGCAAATGGCTGCATTTATATAGCGCTTTTATCCAAAGCGCTTTACAATTTGTTCCTCAAATGTTTTACCCATTCACTCACACATTCACACACCGATGGCAAAGGCAACCATGCAAGATGCCAACCTGCACATCAGGAGCAATTAGGGGTTAAGTGTCTTGCTCAAGAACACTTCAACATGCTGCCTGCTGGGACGAGCGGAATCGAACCGGGAACCTCCGGATTCCTAGACGACTGCTCTACCTCCTGAGCCACTGTCACCCCGATGTAATCCTTGACCAGCCTCTCAAAGCATTTCATGACCACAGTGGTGAGTGCCACCGGTCTGTAGTCATTTAGGCCTGCTGGTTGAGGAGTTTTTTGGCACAGGGATTATAGTGGACACCTTGAAGCAGGCAGGGACCATGGACTCGGCAAGGGAAAGGTTGAATATAGTGGTGTACACTGGGGCTAGCTGATTGGCACAGGACTTAAGTATTCGTCCTGTTATCCCATCTGGGCCTGCAGCTTTCCCAGTGTTCACCCCCAAGAACGCTCTCCTCATGCTGTGTTCCGTCAATGAGAGAGTGTGCTCCTCCCCCACAGAGGACCCCCACCCCTCCGTGTGAGAATGGGTTTTAAGCAGAGCCCAATCGCTGAACACAGGAGAAGAGAGAATGGAGCGTTTCAGGATGTTTAATAGTATTCCCAAGTAGGCAAGAGTTACATCCAGAAATGTACAACAGATATGAATTGGGAATGTTCTTTGGGTAATGGGAGCAGGTGCACTCCAGTGCTACCGCGGACGGAAGACACGGGTCCGTGTCGAGAGAAAGCAGGAACTCCTTGGTAAGCTCCAGGGGGTCCAGACAGGGGCACGCTGGCACAGAGGTCCTGGGCACAAGAGAAGGAAAGTTAGAACAGGGAATAATCACACAGGGATGTCTAGCAGGTCTTCGGACTGAGGCGTCGTACCTACAGATACAGCGCTCAAAACTCAAACCTCTCATGCGCCTCTACCACTCCTCCACCACTCCAATCCAAACTGATTGTGTGACTCCTATTGTTCTGGACAGAGCCAGATTTCACACCTCCACTTCCTCCCACAGCTTGGGGAGATTTTCATCTTAAATTTGTATTCGTCCCAAATGTCCCAGCCCCATCGGATTTCTTAGCTTCTTTCACTGTTTACTTATCATGCATTGCAACACTAATATATGGGCAGTACCCCAAGTCAGACTGCCCATATAAAAATTATCTTGGGGGTCTGAGGGCAGTAGCCCCCGACCCCCTCCCTGGTGAGGCACTTAAGTTAAGTACACTTCCTTTGTTCACCCAGCCACCAGACCCACCTGAGTGCTAGACTTAAGTGGCACACAAGCAGCAACAAGCAGCAGACAAGCAGCAGAATTGGTTAGATTTTTGAGCGCTGCGTCTGTAGGTGATGATACTAACACCACAACGACTTCTGGTCAGCGTCGTCCGGTAGAAGTAGGGTCTTCATCAACAGGGGATGGGATACAGCTGTGAGGAGTGAGGTGCCTGGCAGCGTGCAAATCAGGGGATGAGGTGCAGCTGAGTTGAGTGATAGGGGGTGAAGGGGTGCTGACCATATATGGGCGTGAGGCTTCCGTGGTGGATGGAAGGGAGGATGAAGAGGAGTGAGGAGGGCGTGTGGTGAATGTGAGGGGGGAATGAGGAGGAATGAAGAACGCTCTTGCTGTGATTATGACAGGACCCCCCCCTCTACGGGCGCCTCCTGGCGGCCCAGGCTTGTCAGGGTTGGCCCGATGGAAATCCCGGACATGACCAGCGGAGGGGGAGGCTCCGGAGCAGGGGGAGACAGGGGACTGGAGACCACCAGCTTCAGCTGGGAGACATGGAAGGAGGAGTGAATCTGCATATGGGAGGGGAGCTGGAGTCTGACGACAGAGGGGTTGATGAGGGACAGAATTTTGTAGGGACCAACGAAACGGGGGGTTAGTTTACGGGAAACAGATTTGAGCGGCAGGTCCCAAGACGAGAGCCATACCATCTGACCTGGTTGATAGTCATGAGCCAGGGTCCGGTGGCGGTCGGCGAAGCGACGGTTCTGGTCCGTGGAGCGGAGAAGCGTGGCCCTCGTGTCCTCCCAAATCCTCCTGCAGCGGCGAAGGTGGTCCTGTACCGACGGAACAGCGATCTCCTCCTCCTGGGCAGGGAACAGCGGGGGTTGGTAGCACAAAGAGGACTCAAAGGGGGACTGACCTGTGGCTGCCAAGGACAGAGAGTTGTGGGCATACTCGATCCACGGCAGGAAAGTGCTCCAGCCGGAGGGGTCCCGGGCTGTCACGCAGCGGAGGGCGGATCCCAGGTCCTGGTTGGCCCTCTCCGACTGGCCGTTGGTCTGTGGGTGGTACCCGGAGGAGAGACTGACCGTGGCCCCCAGAGCCCGGCAGAAGGCCCTCCAGACCCGGGAGACAAATTGAGGGCCCCTGTCGGAGACGATGTCCACCGGGATCCCGTGGAGGCGGAAGACTTGGAGCACCATCAGGTCTGTGGTCTCTGAAGCAGAGGGGAGTTTGGGGAGAGCAACAAAGTGCACAGCCTTCGAGAAACGGTCAACAATAGTGAGGATAGCTGTGTTACCGTGTGAGGGTGGAAGGCCGGTGATGAAGTCCAGGGCGACATGCGACCAGGGCCGACCGGGAACACGGAGCGGACGGAGGAGCCCAGCGGGTGGTCGGTGGGAAGCCTTTCCACGAGCACAGACGGTGCATGCAAGGACCAAGGCGCGGGTGTCCTCCCTCATGGAGACCCACCAGAAGTACCGTTTCATCAGGGACAGGGTACGGTCGATCCCAGGGTGACAGGCGAACTGGGAAGCGTGAACCCACTGGAGCACCTGGGAGCGGACAAGGTCGGGGATAAAAAGCCGGTTAGGTGGACCGTTACCTGGGTCCGGCTGGGCACGCTGAGCCTCCCTGACGATGGACTGGATCTCCCAGGTGGCGGCGGCCACCAAGCAGGAGGAGGAGAGGATGGTGTCGGGGTGTGCGGGACCCTCTTCGGGGACAAACTGCCGGGAGAGAACGTCCGGCTTGGTGTTCTTGGAGCCAGGCCTGTAGGTAAGGGTGAAGTTAAACCTGGCGAAGAACAGTGCCCAGCGGGCCTGGCGGGAGTTCAGGCGCTTGGCCGTCTGGACGTAGGCGAGGTTTTTGTGGTCCGTCCAAGCCATGGAAGGGGATCTCTGAGCCTTCCAGCCAGTGCCTCCATTCCTCCAGGGCTAGTTTGACTGCCAGGAGCTCCAGGTTTCCGATGTCATAGTTGACCTCAGCTGGGGTCAGGCAGCGCGAGAAGAAGGCGCAGGGGTGCAGTTTCTGGTCGAGGACGGAGCGTTGGGAAAGGACCGCCCCTACTCCGGTACAAGAGGCGTCCACCTCCACCACGAACTGGCGGGACGCGTCCGGCTGGACGAGGATGGGTGCGGTGGTGAAGTGCCGGTGCAGCTCGGCGAAGGCGGAGTCCACTCTGTCAGACCAGATGAAGGGCACGGAAGGTGAGGTGAGTTGGGTGAGGGGTGCAGCGACCCGGTTGTAGTCCCAGATGAAGCGCCGGTAGAAGTTAGCAAACCCCAGGAAGCGTTGGACCTGCTTGACATTGGTGGGACGGGGCCAGTCGGACACCGCCTTAATCTTCTCGGGGTCCGCCCGGATCTTGCCGCCCTCGATGATGTAGCCGAGGAACCCGATGGAGGAGACATGGAACTCACACTTCTCCGCCTTGACGAACAGCTTGTTCTCCAGAAGGCGTTGGAGGACCCGGCGGACGTGCTGGACGTGCTCCTCCATGGAGCGGGAAAAAATCAGAATGTCATCCAAATAAACAAAAACGGAGCGGTTAAGGACATCGCGGAGAACGTCATTGACGAGGGCCTGAAAGACAGCAGGGGCGTTGGTCAGCCCAAAGGGCATTACCTTGTACTCGAAGTGACCGAGCGGGGTCTTAAAGGCCGTCTTCCATTCGTCCCCTTCCCGGATGCGGACAAGGTGATAGGCATTCCTGAGGTCCAGCTTCGTGAAGATGGTGGCACCTTGCAGGGGCTCAAAAGCAGAGTTAATCAAAGGCAGGGGGTACTTGTTCTTGACTGTGATGTTGTTGAGACCCCGATAGTCGATACAGGGGCGAAGGGAACGATTCTTCTTGGAGACGAAGAAGAACCCTGCGCCAACAGGAGAGGAGGAGGGAGTGATAATGCCTGAGGCCAAGGACTCGTGGACGTACTTTTCCATCGACTCCCTCTCTGGGCTTGAGAGGTTGAACAGGCGACTAGCGGGGAGCGGCGCTCCTGGGAGTAGATCAATAGCACAGTCGTATTGGCGATGAGGAGGTAGGGAGAGAGCCTGTTGTTTGTTAAATACAGCCTCTAAATCATGGTAGACAGGAGGAATAGCAGACAGGTCAATGGGTTCGTTGGGAAGGTGGGGACCAGCGACCCCTAGTGGCGGCCGAGCTGATTGCAGGCAGGATACGTGACAGTGAGCGCTCCAGCTAGTCACCAGGCCAGTAGGCCAGTTTATGACGGCATGCCAAGGACAATGGGATTGTGGGGAGAGTTGGTGACATGAAAGCGAATACTCTTGCTATGGTTTCCTTATAATAGGAGGCGGAGGGGTACGGTGTGGCGAGTTATTCGCGTGAGCAGCTTCCCGTTTAACCCGCAAGCGTCATGGGGTATTGGCAGGGTGTCGGTAGCGATGTGGTAGTGGGAAACAACCCCAGCGTCATCCAAATAAACAAAAACGGAGCGGTTAAGGACATCGCGGAGAACGTCATTGACGAGGGCCTGAAAGACAGCAGGGGCGTTGGTCAGCCCAAAGGGCATTACCTTGTACTCGAAGTGACCGAGCGGGGTCTTAAAGGCCGTCTTCCATTCGTCCCCTTCCCGGATGCGGACAAGGTGATAGGCATTCCTGAGGTCCAGCTTCGTGAAGATGGTGGCACCTTGCAGGGGCTCAAAAGCAGAGTTAATCAAAGGCAGGGGGTACTTGTTCTTGACTGTGATGTTGTTGAGACCCCGATAGTCGATACAGGGGCGAAGGGAACGATTCTTCTTGGAGACGAAGAAGAACCCTGCGCCAACAGGAGAGGAGGAGGGAGTGATAATGCCTGAGGCCAAGGACTCGTGGACGTACTTTTCCATCGACTCCCTCTCTGGGCTTGAGAGGTTGAACAGGCGACTAGCGGGGAGCGGCGCTCCTGGGAGTAGATCAATAGCACAGTCGTATTGGCGATGAGGAGGTAGGGAGAGAGCCTGTTGTTTGTTAAATACAGCCTCTAAATCATGGTAGACAGGAGGAATAGCAGACAGGTCAATGGGTTCGTTGGGAAGGTGGGGACCAGCGACCCCTAGTGGCGGCCGAGCTGATTGCAGGCAGGATACGTGACAGTGAGCGCTCCAGCTAGTCACCAGGCCAGTAGGCCAGTTTATGACGGCATGCCAAGGACAATGGGATTGTGGGGAGAGTTGGTGACATGAAAGCGAATACTCTTGCTATGGTTTCCTTATAATAGGAGGCGGAGGGGTACGGTGTGGCGAGTTATTCGCGTGAGCAGCTTCCCGTTTAACCCGCAAGCGTCATGGGGTATTGGCAGGGTGTCGGTAGCGATGTGGTAGTGGGAAACAACCCCAGCGTCGATGAGATTCTCGTCGGCACCTGAGTCGACCAGGGCGGACAGCGGGAGTGATTGACCATTGATTGATTGACACAGCTTGGCACTGAATTGCATGTTCGGACCGGAGCTGGGAGCAATATCAAGGCTCGAACAGACGCCCAGCATCACTGCCAATCTCCGTCGTTTGGGCGAATCGAACATGAGGCAACGGAGTGACCGAGTTGGCCGCAGTATAATCATGCCCCTGTAGCGAGCCTGTGACGGCGTTCGTTGGGAGGAAGGCGCGAGCGGTCTAGGTCCATGGGCTCGGGGGAACTACTTTCAGCGCGGACGGCGCGGGGAGAGCGAGTTGAGCTGGGCACAGGTGGGCGAGCGGCGCTAGCCCTCTCTCAGCGGCGTTCACGGAGGCGCATATCCAGTTCCCTGGCTAAATTGATTAGCTCGTCTAGGGAATCCGGCTTTTCTTTAGACGCCAGTTCATCCTTTAAAACGTCGCTCAGGCCTTGGCGGAAAGCCCCTGACAGTGGCGTGTCACCCCAGTCGGAGCCGGCTGCCAGGATATGGAATTCGATTGCGTATTCGCTCACACTGCGACTTCCTTGGCGGATTGTGAATAAACCGGTGGCTCTATCCGAGCCCCCCGGAGGGTGGTCAAAGACTTTGTGCATGTCATCAATATATGCGGAATATGACTTGCAGAGGGGAGAATTATTGAAGTGGAGAGCGGTTGCCCATTCTAGCGCAGCACCCGTGAGCAGGGCCAACAGGTAAGCGATTTTAGACCTCTCACTTTGGAAAGTGTGTGACTGTTGCCCGAAAACTAATGAACACTGAAAGATAAAGGCTTGACATTTGGAGACGCTCCCGTCATAACGCTCCGGCGCGGGACGTGGGGTTCTCTGTGCAGGGGAATCGCAGCAGTGGGTAGGGAGTCTGGCGGGGCTTGCTGAGCCGTGACGTATGCCTCGAAACGACCGTATTGTCTGTCTCGCTCCGCAGAGCAGAGTGTGAGAGCGGTAAGCTGAGCAGTG
Source organism: Notolepis coatsorum (assembly GCF_963971535.1). Lineage (NCBI taxonomy): Eukaryota > Metazoa > Chordata > Actinopteri > Aulopiformes > Paralepididae > Notolepis > Notolepis coatsorum. Next base: position 58,639,754 of record NC_140168.1, on the reverse strand, counting down.
ACGGCATCTATTGAGTGGGCGAGTTGGTCTACCCGAGCAGTCTGGCCGTTGATAATACTCACGAATTGCCTCTGAAACTTCCTCCATTCCTCAATCTCGAGTGTAGCTGGTTCTGACGTCATTGGTCGTGGTGTTCTGTGAGAATGGGTTTTAAGCAGAGCCCAATCGCTGAACACAGGAGAAGAGAGAATGGAGCGTTTCAGGATGTTTAATAGTATTCCCAAGTAGGCAAGAGTTACATCCAGAAATGTACAACAGATATGAATTGGGAATGTTCTTGGGGTAATGGGAGGCGGGAGCAGGTGCACTCCAGTGCTACCGCGGACGGAAGACACGGGTCCGTGTCGAGAGAGTGAGCAGGAACTCCTTGGTAAGCTCCAGGGGGTCCAGACAGGGGCACGCTTGCACGGAGGTCCTGGGCACAAGAGAAGGAAAGTTAGAACAGGGAATAATCACACAGGGATGTCTAGCAGGTCTTCGGACTGAGGCGTCGTACCTAGGTAATGATACTAACACCACAACGACTTCTGTTCAGCGTCGTCCGGTAGAAGTAGGGTCTTCATCAACAGAGGATGGGATACAGCTGTGAGGAGTGAGGTGCCTGGCAGCGTGCGAATCAGGGGATGAGGTGCAGCTGAGTTGAGTGACAGGGGGTGAAGGGGTGCTGACCATATAATATATGATGACACACATATTATGGGCGTGAGGCTTCCGTGGTGGATGGAAGGGAGGATGAAGAGGAGTGAGGAGGGCGTGTGGTGAATGTGAGGGGGAATGAGGAGGAGTGAAGAACGCTCTTGCTGTGATTATGACACTCCGTGACAACCGGCGCGCCAGTGACGCTGTTAGCCGGTGAGCTAACGTCGCCACTGTTCGCCCCGAATCTCGTAAAAGGAGTTAAGATCGTTCGCAAGGGAGGCATCGGCACACCTGATTGAGGAGGGGCTGACCTTATAGTCAGTTATCGTTCATAATTCATTCATAATTTTTTTTTACTTACTTTCTTTTTACTGTATGTAGCACACTCAGAGGCTCATACAGAAACAAGCATTTCATTATAAAGTATTCTGTATTTTGTTCTGACAAATAATAAACAAACTTGAAACTTGATAAAAGTTTGGCATAGCCTTTTTTAGGTTCGCTTTATTGAAGTCGCCAACCACCACCATGGCTGCGTCTGGATATTTAATTTGGTATTGGTTCAATGAGTCCTGGAGGTCCGACAGTGCTTTGGCAGTATCTGCTTGTGGTGGGATGTAAACTACAGTGACGATGACTGCTGTGAATTCTCAGGGGAGATAGAACGGACGACACAGAAAAGTCAGATGTTCTAGCGGGAGAGGATTTTCACTGCCTCAGGGCTGCACCATCCGTTGTTTGTGAGGAAGCATACCCCCCCTCCTTTGGCTTTCCCGGACCCTAGGGGGAGATCCTGTAATCAGTCGTGTGTCTGTGTGTGCGTATGTTTGTCCGCAGAAAATCTCGCAAACTTCAAGCCCTATTGGGATGAAATGTCGCACATAGGCTAACAGCAGACTAGGGACCTGAATATTTTTCAATTTGATTAATGACAAGTATTTTATTTTTATTAATTTCCATCATTGTCCATTTCATTTCATATTCAGTATAAAGTTACACCTTTTCAACAAAAGAGAGGGATATGTTTACAACATTGACATGCCATAATGAATATATTGTTGTTTCTATACCTATGCATTAAAAACATTTAAGAATACATTTCCTTCATTGTCCACTGAAATAAGCCTCACCCCCTTTAATATCTCATGAACCATTTGTCATAGAGTCTTATGGGAGGTGTCAATGAACTCAGTACAGATTACTACTTTCATTGGTCTAGGTTAGCCACACCCCCATGCTTTAGTGTGTAATGTGTAATAGTGTTTCATTAGTGTGCTAGTGTAATAGTGTGTAATAATGTAACAGTATGATAGTGTAATAGTGTGTAATAGGAATAGTGTGTGGAGATCCTATGTTGGCCTATGTTTACTATGTTGAATACCGGTGATTATAATTAATGGTAATAGATGGTCTCTGCATTTGTTAAATATTGTAGGCTTGTTTGTTTGCTCTGTGAGAGAAAGAAGAAATCTGTGGCTGCTGCCTGGTGGAGATTTACGCTCTACTGAATTCACCTTTCTATATATTATTTTGTGGATCCTTTTTCACAACTGAACTATTGTTGCACTATTGTTGTTCAAAGTAATTTTTGAATTTGATTTGGAAACTGAGGTGTTCATGGCAACGTTTTGTGTTGCTGGTCCCCAGCTAAAATTAACGCTCATTGGGATTAACTTGAGCCTCTACAGGTGATGTTATGTCATATCATTTAATTGTTCTTACTCAGACATGTACTTAACACATTGGTACTTTATCAAACACTCACCCATAAGTTGCTAAAATGTTATAATTTGTCAGAGTAAGAAGGTTTTAATTATGACAATGACCTGTAGGGGATCAGGTTCAGCTGAGTAAACATTATTTTTACCAGCTGTGGTATGAAGCATAGCGACATGAACAGCTGGGGACCAGTAACATTGTGATATTACATTCACTGTGACCACATGTTATTTTTATAGGATTCTAGCACATTTTCATAACAATAGCGAATATTACCGTTTTCATTGAGGTTTCTTACAAATTAACGATGCTTTATGTTGTCCTTTATATGCCGATTATCATTAAAATAGACAACATATAACGCTACCAGCGCACTTTTGTTAAGATAATTAGTTTACCATTCGCGGCCGCTATACCGAGGTCGCAGTAATAGTTTCCTGCTGTTCAGATCACGGCGAAGAATGGACACATCCCAGTGACATGTGACCTGTGCTAACGCAGCGCTCTTGGGAAATGTATTCATGTAGTTTTCAACATTTTCACCTTTTAATTTTAAACCAATGCTGCCATCTACTGACAACAGAAAGTGTTGTCTAATCGTCACCTTGAGAGTCACTTCCGTATACAGCGTCGCCCGAAACCCATTCTAGAGATTCCCACTTTTTACTGGGAATGGGGCGTGGCCGTATTGGTCCCAGACAATAAGAGTGGCTGCGATTGGTCACTGTGATGTTAAGTCTGAACTTGAGTTGAACTTGAACTTGTGTACTCAAATTTGTTTGTAGCGGTTGCAATATAAAAATAAAATGTAAAAAAAAAATAAGGTATAAGCTGGAAAAAACAGCGGTTTCATAGCCTGAAGTCTTATGTAGTACAGGTCCAAATTTGATAAAAAATATTCAGAAATGGGATTTTGAGAGACATCCGAGTAAAAAAATAAGGAAATCCATTTCCTCAGTCTGATTCACTTCCCATTTTCGCTCGTCAACTTTCACCTAGTTCCCTTATTCGCAAACCCCCCCGTGGGGTATCGTTGGAAACCTATACTCATTGGCTATAACGCTGACCAATAATTTTCGCCATCAGCGGATGATTGGCAGTTCTGGAGCGTCGGTGCGTAAAAAGACGCTCGCCTGACATATCGTCATGTAACTCGAGAACCGAGGCACGGATTTGGTCGAGTGAGGTGGCGTTCGAACGGAAACAAAGGTATATTATATGTTTGGCAAAAAATGCAGCCCGAGCCGCTAGACGCTCGCAAAGTGCCGTGACGTTGTGCGTTCCGCGCTGCCAGACGACGGTACCCCACCTGTTAAGTAGTTAATTTTAAGCTACATTTATTTCATATTTTGTAATTTTTGTCAACAGATTGCAGCATAATGTGATAAAGTGATGAATTATTAATATTAATATTATTATTATGAATATTATTATATGTTTTTACTAAGGCCTTAGGAGAAATAATCCACAGCTTTTTGATAAATGTATTTTTTGAAGTGACCAAATTTGGGCCTCCCAAATGCCCCCACTTCATTGGAGCAAAAGGATCCCATTTGGTTGATTGGGTTGACTGTGAAAATATTCTAATAATGACATTTTCTTTAGATTTTTGCAGTAGTCGAATAATCAATGATTTTGACCTACCTAGCTATTTTATATCTAGAAATGCACATTAAGCATACAGGGTGTTAACTGCTAACTCTACCACCAGGATATGCTTTGCCAACAATAATAACTAGACATGAGAGGTTTGAGGTGAAAACATTTAATGGAGACAAATGCCATTTCTAAAAATAGAATGATTTTACAGCTTGGATAAGTAATATATCATAAATTGGAGCAATATGCTCTCAAGAGGGCATTTAGCCTCATGGTTAATCCCGGTAGTGGGGCTCAAGGTCCCCCTTCAATATTTTTTGTTTTAATGGTATACATAAAAATAATTATGAATCCGTACTTATTATGTTCACACTAAATGTGTTTTCCTATACTGTATATACCCACCATGCACATACCCCCTTTCTGGCTTATTTTATTTTATTTTATTTTATTTTAATTTTTTCCCATCCCAATTTCGCTGTGCCAATTCTCCCCTCCCCTGTCTTTGAACGTTGCTCGCATATGCCCCCCACTGGCCGGTTGTAGGGAGGATAGAAGCCTTGCATCACATGTCCCCTCCGATACACGAGGAGGCAGCCTGTCACATCTTTTCACCTGCCAGCGCGGACTCTCATTGGCGAGGTGTAACGTGTGGGAGGCTCACACTACCCCCACCATTTCCTGTCTCTGCTGTGCAAGCGTCCCCCAACCGACCTGTAGGAGTCGCTGTCCACAACGTCCAGATTACCACCCATCGACTTCCACCCGCTAACTCTGCCAATTGAGTTAGTATGACGGCCGGCCCAAGCTGGAGGCAACACCGACAGCCGGATTCGAACCCGGTGTCTCTTGCGTTGGTGACGAGCGCAATGTCCGCTGCGCCACCCAGCCGCCCCTCCCTTTCTGGCTTATTGTGTGTCAGAAAAATCACAATTTCCTTAAGGGGGACTGTTAGCCTGGTGTATGAAGCATATAAGCTTGAATGTACCCAGATATGAGAGCTGGCATGTACTATATAATATAATAATATGGGACCTTATAGTCCCTCTCCCTCCAATATTACACACTGGACATTTTAATTATGTCCCCATGTGTTCCTGCCAAAATGCACAATTAATTAGGACCTCTGCCAACTCTCAGTAGGACTAAAGACCAGTAGATCGGATGCTATTCAATGACACATCCACATATCAATTAAACGGCAAACTAATTTAACCGTCCTCTAGACTGTGGTTTCTTCACCAATGGCTTAAGATGTCAAATGGGGCCATGGGGCTGTTTCTGGTGGGTTCTCGTATAACAATAGTGTGACTGTGTTTTAATGAGGCCGGGTCTCAAGGCAGTGACAGTGAAGTTACTCTATATGGCTACCTGGCTGAACGAGTTTAAGAGTATATGCTCTGGAGCAAGTGGGGTGCACGCACCAGCATGCATAATGTATAGGTCCTACTGTATAATATGAAAACGTTCTCATGCTGACCTTTCAAAATAATGTTTTACATCTTAACACATTCATTATTCATCAATGAAACCATTATGCTCATCACATAATATTACAGTTTCCAAATGGCAATTTTCACAAGCACAATTCATTTTGTAGATGACGAATTAATAAGATAAGATAAGATAAGATATTCCTTTATTGATCCCCTTGGGGAAATTCGGTATCATAGCAGCATGGGGGAGGGGGGAGGGGAGGTACTGTACAGGTAGTAGAAGACATACAGGTACAGGTCACAGAATTATAGTACAGTGAAGAAGTCAAAATTAAAATAGAATAAAAAGGAAGTGTAAACAATATACAATATAATTAACTCTGGACATGCGCATATGGGCAACAAGGTGCGAGATGAAGGTATGTATGCCCTCTCACTTATTTCGCCCTACAATAAACATAGTTACAATATATAATCTAATAATCTAAATCTAAACTAATATATCATCTAAAAAAACAAAATGCTAGAATGCTAAATATATGCAATCCAGGAACGGTCCCACGAGCCACATCTGCAGGCGCCCGCTCGCTATGACGGATCACCGGATGGTTGTCGGGAATTCATCACCCAGTGTCTACTCGTTTTCCGGCTGCAACCACGATCATTTCCATCGGAGACAGCGCAGGTAGCGTATATTATCACACTGCTCACCGGTCAAGCTCTCTCCTGGGCTACGGCGGAATTAGAGGCGGGGGCGATAATCTGCGACAGTCTGGACGCCTTTACCCGGGAATTGAGAAGAGTATTCGATACTTCCCGGGTACTCTCGATCTTCGAGGCTGGTGGTCGTCTTCTCGACTGCCGGCAGGGCCTCCGCACGGTCGCAGCTTACGCTATCAATTTTCGGATCTTGGCTCGGGAGACAGCTTGGGCGGAGAACGTCTGCGTGGTTCTGTTCGTCAGGGGACTCTCAGCGCGGATGCGAGATGCGCTCTCCGCGCGTGAGATCCCCGAGCAGCTGGAAGTGCTGATCAACACCACCATCAAGATGGACAATCGGCACCGGGAGAGGGAGAAGGAGCATGTCAACAACACCCAGGTATGTTTTCCTTCTTCTCCTGGTGTTGATAATTCCATGCATTACACGAGTGGGCCACTGGGTGATGAATCCATGCAGCTTGGAGCGCTGTCGCTCTCGGACGACGAGAGGCAGCGCTTCATCAAAGAGCGACGCTGCTTCCGGTGCGGCCGCGCCGGTCACCGCTTCGGCAGCTGTCGGGTCCAGGCTGTATCGGCTCGGCGCCAATCGGGAATGGAAGGTGCGCCGTTGGGCTTCGAGAAAGCGCCAGCAGGTGGGCTCATTCCTGCCAAAACCACGGATTCTCGTACTTTTTTTGAGGTGGCGATCAACTGTGGGGGTGACATTAGGGGAACTAAGGCTCTCATTGACTCAGGGGCGGCGGGCAATTTTATTCACGTGGGATTGGTGAAGGAGTGGGGAACCCCAGTGGAGGATTTAGGGGTTCCCTTACCAGTTTATGCCCTGGACGGTCGGCCTCTGGGCAGTGGGAGCGTCACCCAGCGCACAGTTCCTTTACACATCCGGGTGGCGGGTGGGGAGTGGGAATGGGTTACATTTTTTGTCATATTTTCCCCCTATTCTGTCATGGTGTTGGGTCATCCCTGGTTGTCGTCATGTGTTCGTGTCATTAATTGGAGCACGGGCGAACTCTCAACGGCGGCCGACGTCAAGTCGATCGTCAGCGGGAGTTTGCCCAAACCCTTGTCTCCCCCCCCCTCTTCTCTTTTGTCTCCTCCCTCTTTCTCCAGGATGGTGGGGAGCGTGGCAGATTCTGATCTACCCTCTAATCCCGATTTGATAGGGGTGCCTGAGATCTATTGGGACCTGGCGGACGTTTTTAGCAAGACGCGTGCTAAAGCACTTCCGCCTCATAGATCATACGACTGTCCCATTAATCTTCTACCCGGTACCTCCCCGCCTCGCGGGCGAATGTTCTCTCTCTCACGCCCCGAAACCTTGGCCATGAACACCTACATAGAGGAGGCATTGCTTGCGGGGCACATACGCCCTTCCACTTCCCCTGCCGGCGCTGGCTTCTTCTTTGTTGATAAGAAAGATGGGGATCAGCGCCCATGCATTGATTATAGGGGATTGAATGACGTTTCCATCAAGAACCGATATCCTTTACCCCTCATGGACACGGCCTTTGAGTGCTTACAGGGGGCACAGGTCTTTTCTAAACTTGACTTACGTAATGCATACAACCTGGTCAGGATTAGAGAGGGAGACGAGTGGAAGACTGCATTTAACACACCCAATGGGCACTATGAGCCCTTTGGTTTGGCTAATGCTCCGGCAGTCTTCCAAGCCCTGGTTAACGACGTGCTGCGAGACTTGATTGGGGTGTCGGTGTTTGTCTACTTAGATGATATCCTGATTTTTTCTCGCGATATGGTGCAACACCAAATGCACGTTCGGGAGGTGCTAGACCGTCTCCTCAAGCATCAACTATTCGTTAAGGCTGAGAAGTGTGTGTTTCACACGGACACCGTGTCCTTCCTGGGCTTTGTGTTGACGAAGGGCGATCTGCGCATGGATCCAGCCAAGGTGAGTGCAGTTTTGGACTGGCCACGACCTTTGTCGCTCAAACGGTTTTTGGGCTTTGCACATTTTTACAGGCGCTTTATTCGCAACTTTAGCGCCTTAGCCAATCCTTTAACAGCTCTCACTAAGGCCTCTCTCCCTGGCTTTGAATGGTCGCCTAGGGCTGAGTCGGCCTTCTGCGATCTTAAACGTCGTTTTACATCCGCTCCTGTATTGATCCGCCATGACACGGAGGTTCCGTTCATTGTGGAGGTGGATGCCTCTGACGTCGCGGTGGGGGGGGTGCTCTCTCAGAAATGCTTAAAGGATGGGAAAGTGCACCCGTGTGCTTTTTTTTCTCGCCGTCTGTCACCAGCCGAGCGTAATTACGACGTGGGTAATCGGGAGTTATTGGCGATCAAATTGGCACTGGAGGAGTGGAGACATTGGTTAGAGGGGGCGGCACATCCTTTCATTATTTGGACTGATCATAAGAACTTGGCTTACATCCAAGGGGCTAAACGCCTTAACGCTCGCCAGGCCAGGTGGACGTTGTTCTTCACACGATTTCGATATACCATCTCCTATAGACCCGGCTCCAAGAATATCAAACCTGACGCGTTGTCGCGCCAGTTTGATCTTCCTGGTCGAGAGGAGCAGCCCCATCCCATTATTCCACCGGCCTTGATTTTGGCACCCGTGTCTTGGGGCATAGAGAAGGTGGTAAGCTCGGCGCTAACGCGGGAGCCCGATCCTGGTGGGGGTCCTCCGGGACGGTCGTATGTTCCCAAGGTGGCGCGCTCACGCTTGCTACAGTGGGCACATGCGTCATCCCTCACCAGCCACCCAGGGGCAACCAGGACCCTGGAATTTATCCGTAGGAGGTTCTGGTGGCCGACAGTGGAGGGGGATACGCGTTCCTTTGTGGCGGCCTGTCCGGTGTGCGCACGTAGTAAGACCTCTCGACGGGCACCGGCGGGTCTCCTCCGACCACTTCCTATTCCTAAACGACCCTGGTCACACATATCTCTGGACTTTATTTCTGGTCTTCCCCTTTCGGACGGGTTCACCACCATCTTGGTGGTGGTGGATCGGTTCTCTAAGGCGGCTCACTTTGTCCCTCTCCCCAAGCTTCCTTCGGCCCGGGAGACTGCTGATTTAGTTATACAGCATGTCTTTCGGGTCCACGGGCTGCCAGTAGATATCGTGTCGGACCGGGGTCCTGAGTTCGCCTCCAGGTTCTGGAAGGCGTTTGCCGCCGGCCTCGGCGCCTCTGTCAGTCTGTCGTCTGGGTTCCATCCGCAGTCGAACGGGCAGACGGAGAGGGTCAACCAGGATTTGGAGGGGGTCTTGAGATGTTACGTTGCTGGTAGTCCGGCAACGCGGAGTAGGAGGTTGGCTTGGGCTGAGTACGCGCATAATACCCTTCTCTCCTCTTCTACCGGTATGTCTCCCTTTCAGTGCCAGTATGGTTTTCAACCTCCTCTGTTTCCCGAGCAGGAGCAGGAGGCGGAGGTGCCCTCGGCCCAGGCACATGTGGCTCGCTGTCGCAGGACGTGGAAACAGGTTCGGAAGGCGCTACAGAAGGTTTCGGTTAGTACCCAACGGCAGGCTAACCGTAAGCGTCATCCGGCTCCAGTTTACCGTCCAGGGCAGCGGGTTTGGCTTTCCACCCGGGATCTCCCTCTCCGGGTGGAATCCAAGAAGCTGGCTCCTCGCTTTATAGGACCATTTAAAGTGATTCATCGTGTTAATCCAGTGGCTTACAAGCTACGACTTCCGAGCTCAATGAGGGTTCATCCGACGTTTCATGTGTCCCTGTTGAAGCCATTCCTCTCATCGCCCTTGGCCCCGCCACTGCCTGTGGTTCCTCCGCCCCGGTTTATTGGCGGTCAACCCATTTACACGGTGCGGAGGATACTGGGTTGTAGGCGGAGGGGTAGGGGGTTTCAGTTCTTGGTGGATTGGGAGGGGTACGGGATAGAAGAGCGTTCTTGGGTGCCTCAAAGGGATATTTTAGATCCCAGCCTGATCGTTGATTTCCGGCGGCTGAATCCCGAGTCTCCTAGGTGAACGTCTGGTGCCGTTCGTCGGGGGAGGGTACTGTTACGTTCTGGACACCGACTGTGGTCGGTGACCACCCACATTCCTGGCATATGTCACTGGGCTTGTCACCTGTCAATTCCCTGTCAATTAGTGCTGTCACTTAGGGGTGGTTCCTGATTGGCTGTCACGGGGTGTGTGTGTGTGGAATGTTGGTATTTGGTGTCTATGTAACATACCTCTCTTCTGCTTGTTCATTGTCAGGTCTTCACTAATTGCGTTCGGGGATAACGCGGACGGTTCTACACTGGACCTCCAATAAGCTCCCATTTACCTTATTTTCCACTTGTGCTATTAGCACTTGTCTCTCTTAGAATTTACTCTGTGTTCTTACTATTAAAGTCGAACCTGTTCAAGAGTAAACACTCTCTGTCTCTGTGATTGCCTTCACCCATTGGAATTCACCTACCTCCATTCTGACAAAACCCCACCCATCTGTTACTCCAAATAGGCCAAAACAAACACTATATCGTTTGCAAACTGTTTGGCCTAGGTCTGACTGCAACACAGCCGTGCTGTTGGCACAGCCAGATTTATTGCACATGGTGCTGAGGAGAGAGGCTTTTGGAGAACACACATGTGGTATATATCCATAGATACACAGCGAGATTAGACTCAGAGCTACTGGTGACACCATGTTCTTCAGAAGTCAACTGTGCAAACACTGTGGCCTACCTGTTAGGAACAGGTGCCGATACCAGCGTTGTCACATCAAATGAGAGACACTTCAAACGATCACAATGCCAATTATATTAATATGTTCCTTTTGTCCTGGCCCATCTTATAGTGGTGTATAATTAAATGCAGCAAATTAAAATGAGACCATTTTATTTACCAGATGTCTTACAAAATATGAAATGAAAAGGGATCCATTTGTGATAGAGACTAGCTTTAAAGGGTATCTAAAACTGGAGTCGACTTTACAAATATAGGAAAATAACAGTTAACAGTTTACACTGCACCAGAAAGAATAATTCCCCCCTGAATCATAATGTGTAACACGTGTTACTGACTAGTAATACGCTCAGAATGAGCAAATATACAAAGGTATGTTTCTTTTGGCTATGGAGGTTTTAGAGGGTTAATGTAATTCATTACAAACAAAACTAGACCATGGGTTAAATTGTACAGTGTGGGAGCCACACTGAGTAAATTAGACTCACCCTGGGAGCCCAGTCAGTTTTAAAGGAACGTGCCAACATTATGGGAAATACGCTTACTGTCTTCTCCAGAGTCAGACAAGAAGATACAGTAGATACCAATTTCCTCTCGTTCAGTAGAAAGCTATCCGGCTGCAAGCTAGCCTAACTTAGCACAAATACGTACCAGCTCCGGGAGAGGTGTTTTTGGCCAACAGCTAGGCTAGTGGTCCGTATCCACTTCCATTAATTTGTGCTAAGCTAGCTTGCAGCCTGATAGCTCTCTGAGAAGAACACATTTCCCATAATGTTGGCGTGTTCCTCTAAGAATATGCTGTAGACGACAGCTTCTAGATACTGACTTGTCACACACAATACATTTCTCAAGACTGTCAAATTGATAGTCTGTTGATGTACCATTATCTGGAGAGATGACTTTAAAAGGATAACAATAAGGAACACATTGTAGAGTGTGTGAGTCATCACGCTGACACTTAAAGTGCTCTTCTTTGGATGACAGGAACAAGCAATCATTCAATTATGTACAGTTAAAGGGGACATGTACTATAAATGTCATTTTTCAGTCTCTAGCATTGTATTATAGTAATAGGAGTTAGTATCAATGTGTTTTAGTGTCTAAATACCATATTGGCGGATTGCTCTGATTCAGCTCAGATAATTTCCTGCTCCAGTAAATTAGTCCATCCTGATTTGAAGGCCTGAGTCACGTCATTCAGGCTCTGGGTAGAAGACAGTGATGTGATTGGCTCTGTGGTTGTAGCTAATGCCTGCCCACAATCTACCTAGACGTTACACGCAGACTAGACAGCGAGTGGAAAAACCACTTCCTCATACTGCGAGGCAGTGAAACCCGACACCTATGCATACTCTGGAGGGAGAGAGAGAGAGAGAGATAGAGAGGGAGAGAGAGAGGGAGAGAGAGGGAGAGACAGAGAGAGAGAGAGAGAGAGAGAGAGAGAGAGAGAGGGAGACAGAGAGAGAGAGGGAGGGAGCACTTGGGGGGGGGGGGGGGGGGACCTGCCGCGCCAGACGGGAGAGGGGAGGAAGGGAGGCCCCCCCCCCACACACACAAGCTGCCGCAGGGAGAGAAAAAACGAAAGGAAGAGACGGCCTGTCTTTTTTTTCTCTCTCTCTCTCTCTCGCACCCCCCCCCTCTCTCTCTCTCTCTCTCTCTCTCTCTCTCTCTCTCTCTCTCTCTCTCTCTCTCTCTCTATCTCTCTCTGTCTACCAGTCGCAGACTGTGCGGACTGACTGTCACTCAAAGTGCTTATGGGCGGAGCCAAGCCATAACAGCCTGAAATCTTGAAGCTGGAAAATGATGGTTCTATGTCGTTATGGCTTGCTCAGCACCTGTCTGCACTGTACTTCACTTCGTGCACGAGCACTGAATAAAAAAAAATTCCACCATGTACCTTTACATCCCAACATCCATCTGACCACACCCCCTTCCGCTTACCTTCCTAAGCAGGTGTGTGGTCACCTACTCGCCTCCTTCTTCACTTTCACCACAAGGAAGTGCCTTCGGTAGATCCCCACTTGACGAGGTTGTTAGCTGAAGAAAGTTGAGATGTGTTTACATTGCGCTTATTTTTTTCTTCTCTCATAAATATTCGATAGAAAAATCTAAGTCATAATGTCTACTTCGGAGAGTCGCAGAGCCACTCTCCACCAGCGGTTCTCCATTTCCGCCTCCGTCGTGCGTCCTGGTGCAGGGCTGTTGCCTCTCTCGTGGTTGGCAGCCACGCCCGGTAGTTGGTGGGATGGGTAGTTTGCCTCTCCAAGGAGCTGGTGCACCGGTGCCGTCGCCTCTGCGATGGCCTGGTCCTGGCTCTGGTTCCTCTGCTTCCGGGGAATCGTCCGCTGTTGAGCGGCCGGTTCCTTTGATTCCCAAGGATTTGAGACGCAAACTTTTTGCGTCTGCTCGCTCCCGTCGCAAGATGGTGGCTTGCAGACGCGAACGGCCTGGGTTTGGTGAGTTGCTGGAGCCCAGTGAGGATGCGTCGGTCTCTACCTGCCCGATGGAAACAGAGGATTACATGGTAGAGGCGGACGGGTTCTTATTTGAAGGCCCGGTGGAGACATGTATCCCGCCCGTCCAGGTAACACTGGAGGGGGGTGAAATGTCTCCTTGGGGCACCTTGTTTGAAGATGTTGGAGAAGAACCTCTGACTCGTCGGCAGGATGCCCTACTATCAGCCACATTGGAGTGTGGCTCCTTGACCAGTAGAAGCCTGCTGTATGTGAGGGATGCGGGCTCGGTGGAGGAAAGTCTGCAGGGGGAACTGCAGGCTTTGTTTCCCGAGCTTATGGCGGTGGCGGCAGTCGCAAACGGCGTGCCGCTGCCGCAGCCACTGCCTGTTCCTGTCCCTGATGATCTAATAGGTCATCTCTGGCAACGTCGCCCGGTGAGAGGGGTGGACGTTGTCTACCCATTTTTCCCCTCAATGGGGGCCTATGTTCGTCGGGGCCAGGTGGTGTCCCACATCATTGGCCTCACCCCCGCCTACGTACAAGTTACGCGGGTGGCGGGTTTGGTCGAAGGTATGAGAGAGGGCGTGCCACGGCTTGATAGGCCGATGGCCGCGCTCCTCTGTCCGGAGGTGGTGTGGGAGCCGTTACGCAAGCCGGTTCCTCAAGGGAAATCGGCGAGGCGGTTGGCTTACTGGAGCGACCAGTCATTTATCGCCGGAACACAATCTCTGGCTGCCGCGTCTAAAATCGCGCAGCTGGCAAGATTCATGTCCGGGATATTGACGGGCGGCATGGAGCTGAGTGATGTACAACATGACAAGCTCACCCAGTCGGCAGGAGCTATCCTGCATCTGACTCAGCCGCAGGCCATAGCCGCTGGGAAAGTGCGCGCCCTGGCAACTCTAACCCAGCGCCACCTTTGGCTGGAGCAGGCCCGTGTGCCGGAGAAGAAGAGGATTCCACTTCTGACGGCACCCCTCTCCGATGCTGGACTGTTCGGGAAGGCCCTGCAGTTGATGACCTCGACGTGCAGAGAAATGCAGGAGGAGCGCTCCGTGCTCCAACCTCATTTTCCCCCTCCCGACATCGCCGGTGGAGTCAGACGGCTGCCACGTCGTCGAGCTTCCTCCGCCGTGGCTGCTGCTGCTACCACCGCCACTGCTGGCCCTTCGAAGAAGGCCAGGAGGAGAGAGGGCGCCGCCGCTGCAGCCGGCCCATCTGCGCCTGGAGGAGACGGTAGGGATCGTCGTGACCAGCCGCCGATTGTCTACCGTCCCTCCGGGGCTTCCCGGCGTGGCAAATCCCGAGCGGCTCGAGGCGGCAGGCGCCGCTAGACCCAGTGACTTTTTTCCCTGCGGTCCCCTCTGTTTACCCCTCCCCGGCCCTCTCATATACTTTTGTTCAGAAATAAAAAGTCCCCTCTAAAGGGGGACTGTATTTTTTGTTAACAAACTGTGTGTTTCTTCACCAAACATATGATGAGGTTGCAAAGTGTGAATCTTCACTAGTATGCATTGATAGGAGGGTTACGTTCATGTTATGAGCTTAAGCAAGGTCTGCAGCCTACACTCGGTTATAGAAAGGTTTTCTACCTCGGCCTGAGACTCCACATGCAGGTAGAGGCTAGTTGTATGGTCTGTTGCTTACACAAGTAATGTTGAGCTACAACACTGTTGTGTTAGTTGCAGTAATGCTCGTATGAACACGTACCACGGCCCAGCCGTTTCGCTCTCTCTATCAGTGTTTTTTTTTTTTTTTTTTTTTAACAAACACATAAACAAACATGACAACACACGATTAGATATACAAGCATTGTAAAACAGTGTACATCAGTTAACTCACCGTTTGGATAAATGTCATATACAAGATATACCCCTAATACCTGCTATCTATTCCCCTACACACTCTTGCTCGCACCCCCCACCCTGGACCCCCCAATGTATAATCCATCCATTATCCTTCGCTCCTAACCAGACACTACCATTAAATGCTAGCTTTTATTCTCTCCACCACTTCTAACCACATTGTCAATTTGGATTCATTGAGACCCAAAATTCTTGCTGTAGATATTTCTAGATAAATCACATCGAGATATGTAAGAATCCAGACCTTTCGGCACATTTTTTCCGGTTGAAACCATCGTGATGCTATCAGTTTTTTAGTCACTGTAATACCAGATAAAACCAGTCTATTTTGCTGTAAAGGTACTGCATATTCAAAAACATCATTCAGCAGTAATATAGAGGGGTGTACAGGTATATTCAGAATTAAGAGTTTTGATAATTGCTGGGTCACTTCTTCCCAGAATATCTTAACTGGTGGGCAGTCCCAATACAATGTCCCCTCGTCCCCATTTTTACATAAGGAGCATTTGGAGTCTTGTTTAAGACCCATTCTGTTCAGTCTTATAGGAGTCAAGTATGTCCTATGAATATAGTTAAGATTGATTTGTTGATGGTCCGGGTTCCTTGATGCAAGTCGAACATTTGCCCAGGCTTCTTGCCAATCAAAATCTTTTTCTAGGTCTGGTATATCCCTCCTCCAAACAGAGAAAGGTTTTCTACCTCGGCCTGAGACTCCACATGCAGGTAGAGGCTAGTTGTATGGTCTGTTGCTTACACAAGTAATGTTGAGCTACAACACTGTTGTGTTAGTTGCAGTAATGCTTGTATGAACACGTACCACTGCCCAGGTGTTTCGCTCTCTCTATCAGTGTTTTTCTATGTACAACATGGATGCAGGTGTAGGATTCACACACACACCCAACTTGGTTTTGTTGTAAACCCTGTTCACAGTTATCTCTGGGTAGCATGCATTGTATTAGCTTGCGCTATTCATTAGCATTCTACCAAAGGTATCATATGCTAAAGTTGTTGTTGTGTGCAGAGGGGAAGGGCTTGTGAGGGGGTACCGAATAAACCCCTCCTTCCCTCTTCTGATTGGTCAGGGGGGTTTTACTCATCTCCTGTCAGGCCAGTCAGGGCCAAGCCGTTAGGCGACTTGGCAGGGAGGGGGGGGGGGGGGGGGAGGGTTGCCCTGACTCTGCTCCTATTAACAGGCGCTGAGTGTTGGGTTTCCCCCCGTCATAGCACACGTCACTACGCACGTTGCTGTTGACGATGGCTTCCATGAGTTAGATCTGTACGTACAATCTATTGTTGTCAAAGTGTCGGGATAGAGCGTAGGACTTACGGGTCCACTACACTCGATTTATGTGTAACTTGAGTCGGTTGGTCACATGACTCAAAGTTACCATGGCTTTTTCATTCTATGACTCACGTGGGAAGGCTCTCTGGGGAATTTTCAGTCTAAAATCCTCTGTGGTAGGCGTGACTGGATGTAAAAATGTGAACAGTTTTTATCCTCAGCTGTGTCAAATGGGATTCATGTCAGTTGGTGCTTCCTTATTTTTAAATAAAAGAGTGTGGAGTATAGGAAGCACCACACCCTTCTTATCGTTTCTCCCAGGCGCCTTGGGGATTCAATGAAGGGTCTAAATATCCTATTCATTGATGTGGTTGTGTCCCGACGCATGCATGGTGCTAGCTCGGGGTGTTTCTGTTAAGAATCATGCGGGTAGCTAGTACGCCTTGGTTGCTTGTTGTTAAAACAGCGTTTTTATAAAGCAACTGGGATGGAGGTTTTTGTCCTCTTCCGAGAACCTGTTACTGGTTCTCGACGGATTCTCGTTCATATCTGGGGGATGATAACGGAATGGATCTGAACATAGGTAGAGGGGTGGGCCACCGAGCGCGGTTCACACCGGCCCGTCTGGGTGGCGCCCTCTTTTCATGTTTTAGATCAACACGCATATCTGCCCCTTCTCCTGGAGTAGGCATGTCGGCGTGGTTAGGGCACGAGACTGGTTCTGGTCACGCTGGTCCAGGTCAGTTAACCCGTTTGTCCGCCGGGGATGCAGATCTGCTGTTCTGGTACACTGAGGGACTTGGGCTTTTTTCAGGGGGAAAAAGGCCGGGTCGGCCCGGGGCGTCACAAGGTTAGGCGTTATGGAGACCCTTGTTGGGTACTCTTTTGTACCTGGCACTATCATAAGGGGCTGGTTCTCTTCTCTGCACCTCTCTCACGCATGGCGGAGAGAGGGCTGTTGGGGTGGTCTTCTGGACCTCCTCTGGTAACCCTGTGTGCTTCCCGAGCCGCCGGGCCTGGTCCGAAGTAAAGTTTCGTTGATACCGTAGACCTGGGATAACCCCCTTTTTCTTGAGGGGTTATAGGAACAACCACCGCATATGGTAACGACAGGGTGGTTGATTCCCTGGTGTGTTGGAGCAGTGTCAACTCCCGGGTTGTCCGGTTGAGTGTGCCCCTGCACGTTCATGACGTCTGCCAAATCATGTCAGCCTTCTCTGCCTTGACCCCTCTGGGTGTTTTTTTTTTTGATGGAGGCTTCGTCATGGTGATCAACAACGCCAGCATCCGCCCCTTCCGCCGGGAGGGCTGTTTTCAGCTGACTCCTTTGGCACCTGTCTCGTCCGCAGTGCTCCAGGCTCAGATTACAGCCTGTTGCCTGGTTTCCCCGGTACGCTGCCTGCTTCCGTTGGTTAACCTTTTGAGTGCTTACAGCCATGCTGACTGCCTGCTGACGGATCCAATTCCAGAGGGACATTCGGGACTGTAATGTCCTCTGTTTCACAGAAACTTGGCTGTCTCCTGATGTCCCGAATCATGCAATAGAACCGGCAGACCACTTCTTTGTCCTCCGCAAAGACCGGACGGTGGAGTCACTAAGGACGAAGGGAGGCGGCATTGCCTTCATGATAAACAAGGAGTGGTGCGATATAGGCAACGCAAAGGAATTGTCTAACCACTGCTCCACAGACCTGGAGTTTATCGCGATCAAATGTCGACCCTTCTTTCTTCCGAGAGAGCTGACGTCCATCATACTCATCGGAGTGTATATTCCACCACACGCGAGCACTGGGACCGCACTTTCAAAACTTCACGATGAGGTAAACAAACTCCAGACAGCAAACGCTGATGCTGCCATTGTGGTTCTGGGCGATTTCAACAGCGCGCGTCTTAAAAAGGTGTTGCCGAAGGGCGGCTAGGTGGTGTAGTGGTCTAAGGCACTCGCCACCAGTGTGGAGACGCTAGGATTCGCGTGTTCGAATCCAGCTCTCCACATTGTTTTTCAGTTTGGCTGGTCGTCCGCAGTAATACACATTGGCCGTATTACGGGGAGGGAAAACTGAAGGGTGGGGATCGAACGTTGTGAACAAGCGACTCCTACAAGTCGGTTGGTGCGCCTGCGCAGTAGAATCAGGAAGTGTCGGGGGCAGCGTGAGCCTCCCACGCGTTACTCCTCGACACTGAGAGGTCGAGCTGCGCAGGTGAAAAGATGCGACTGCTGTTACCTCAAGTACCGGAGGGGACTTGTGCTATGTATGACTTAGTCCTCACTGCAGCCGGCTTGTGGGAGGCAAGAAACAGCGTTCGTGACAGGGGAGGGTTGAATTGGATGATACGAAATTGGGATGGGAGAAAATATAGAAAATGGGAGAAAAAGTGGATCAAAAAAAAAAAAGGTGTTGCCGAATTTCTATCAGCATGTGACCTGTCCCACCAGAGGCGAGAACATTTTAGACCATGTATACTCGCAATTTAAGAATGGGTACAAGTCACAGGCTCTTAGTCCATTCGGTAAGTCCGATCACGCCGCCATTTTTCTTTTGCCAAAGTATAAACAAAGTCTCAAGCGAACGCCGGTGGTCTCGCGAGAGGTTAAGCGTTGGACCGTGACGTCAGAGGAGTCACTCCAAGCTGCACTTGATTGCACAGACTGGAGTGTATTCCGTGATAACACAGCCAATATTAACGAATACACTGAAACGGTGCTTGACTATGTCTGTACTCTGGTAGAAGAAACAATCCCCTCCACCACAATTAAAATCTACCCAAATCAAAAGCCCTGGGTAGACAAATCCGTCCGTGAGGCTCTGAAAGAGCGCACATCAGCATACAACACCGGGCTGGTGACAGGCAACATGGAAGAACACAAGATGGCAAGATACAACGTCAGGAGAGCAGTAATAGAGGCAAAACGGCTTTACAGGGATAAAGTTGAACTTCAGTTTGAACAGGCTGACTCTAGAGGCATGTGGCAGGGCCTCAGAACAATGACAGATTACAAAGGCACCTCCCTCAAACTGAACAGTGACATCTCCTTAGCAAATGATCTCAATTCCTTCTATGCGAGGTTTGAGGCTGTGAATAAAAACACCAGCCTACAAACCACTGCAATGGGGGGGGGGGTCTGCTGATGGAGACTCAGTGTTCAGGGTAACAGAGCATGAGGTGAGACGGATCTTTAAAGAAGTGAATATCAGGAAGGCAGCAGGACCGGACGGCATCCCCGGCCGCGTCCTAAAAGTCTGTGCCGACCAACTGGCCCCGGTATTCACTGACATCTTCAACCTGTCCTTGGAACAGGCTGTCATCCCCACCTGTCTGAAGAAGTCCACCATCATCCCTGTACCCAAAAAATCTACGCCCGCTTGCCTCAACGACTACCGCCCTGTAGCCCTCACCTCCATAGCCATGAAGTGCTTTGAGAAGCTAGTGAAGGGCTACATCTGTTCCTCCCTCCCCATCAACCTGGACCCTCTGCAATTTGCATATCGCCCCAACAGGTCCACGGAGGACGCCATAGCCCATGTGCTGCACACAGCAGCATCACACCTGGACAAGAGGCAGGGGAACTATGTGAGAATGCTGTTCATCGACTACAGCTCAGCATTCAATACCATAGTCCCCTCCAAACTCATAGCCAAGCTCAGGGACCTGGGCTTGAACTATGACCTCTGCCAGTGGGTCTTGGACTTCCTGACGGGCAGACCCCAGGTGGTAAGAGCAGGCAACTGCACCTCCTCATCCATCACGCTCAACATAGGGGCCCCCCAGGGCTGTGTTCTGAGCCCCCTCCTCTACTCCCTGTACACACATGACTGCGTAGCACAGCGGAACAACAACACCATCATCAAATTTGCTGATGACACAGTAGTGGTGGGCCTGATCTCTGCCAACGACGAAAGGGCCTACCTGGAAGAGGTAGAGAACCTGTCACAGTGGTGTCAGGAGAACTGCCTCTCCCTGAACGTCAGCAAAACAAAAGAGATGATTGTGGACTTCAGGAGGTCGGGGGTCAAGGACTACAGCCCCCTCAGCATCGACGGGGCACCGGTTGAGAGAGTGAACAGTTTCAAGTACCTCGGAGCCCACATATCCGAGGATTTGACATGGACCACACACATTGACAGTGTTGTGAAGAAGGCACGACAACGCCTCTACTTCCTCAGGCGCCTAAGGAAGTTCCAAGTCAGTCAGAAGATCCTTAGGAACTTCTACTCATGTACAATAGAGAGCATCCTGACTGGCAACATCACCTCCTGGTTTGGGAATAGCACTGCACAAGACCGTAGCAGACTACAAAGAGTGACACATTCAGCCGAACGCACAATTGGAGGGGGGCTTCCCACCCTCCAGAACATTTACAACAAGCGGTGCAAGGGGAAGGCTAAGAGAATTATTAAGGACTCGAGCCACCCGAACAACTGCCTCTTTGAACTGCTGCGGTCAGGCAAGCGATACCGGAGTCTTAAGGCGAGCACAGAAAGACTCAGAAGAAGCTTCTATCCCCAGGCCATCAGGCTGCTAAACGAACAATAAACACTATGCAACAACCATCAAATGCACACAGCACACACACCCACACGCACACACTCACTTAAACAAACAACACACTGCAGCACCCACTCTCCACACTTTAGATCACACAAACACACTTTATATTTATTGATAAAGGATTTGCACTACAACTCGTACACCTACTGTAAATTTTACCTAAATTGCACCTCATCCCATTTCTGCCTTGCACTATATAGTATTGTATATTAGTACACTGCACAGTATTGTATATTATATGGTAACTCAGTTACGTCTATTCTGCATCGAACATTGTACATATGTCTATACTGAACACTGTGACCTAATTTTTTTTTACTTCTAACTTACATGCTATACTATGTTATTTTATTTCATACTTATCTTGTCTTGCACAGTCTCTGGAGCGCAACAGTAAGAAGCATCTTGTATAAAAGTATTCTGTACTTCTGTATGACAACTATTAAAGAAACTTGAAACTTGAAACTTGAGGGTCAGTATGCCAGGCGGTGTGCTATTGGGGGTTAAGGGCCCGCTCTTGGAGGGGCCTTATCCGAATACGCTGGCAATGTGGGGGGCGGTGTCACTAAGTGACCACCTGGTGGGGTCTTGATGCCTGGCGTCATTGACCTTTCCGGGCCCCCTTTTTTCAGGAGATCCAGTCCCTTCAGTGGGTCTGGGTCTTCCTTCTCGCTCCGCTGCTACGGCCTTGCCACGGGGTTGGGTTTGCTCTTGACCCCGTGATTTTGGGGGCAGTAACGAAGTTGTTCCTTCGTTCGTTCCCGGGTGGCATGCGGGTTGTGCGTGTGTGTAGTCGTGGGGTCAAGCCACGGTCTGCTCACCCTGTGCGTTGGGTTGCTTGAGTGCCTCTTCGCACGGTCGGATCCGTCGCCCTCCCGTGAACCTCCAATAGGGGGGGTATCCTCCATTAGGGAGGGTCGGGGGGGCTCGGTCCTCCCCGGTCTGATGGTCAGCGGGGTACATTTGTTGGGCTATGGCTCCCGCTCAGCCCCTGTTGCAGACAGGTGCTGAGCAAGCCATAACGACATAGAACGAAGGGTTATGTATATAACCCAGTTCTATGAGTTATGGTGCGCTCAGCACCTGGACGCTGCTGCGGCCCTTGATCTCGCCTTGTGGTGAAAGTTTGGGAAGGAGGCGAGTAAGTGACCACACACCTGCTTATGAAGGTAAGCGGAAGGGGGTGTGGTCAGACGGATGTTGGGATGTAAAGGTACATGGTGGAATTTTTCTTTATTCAGTGCTCGTGCACGAAGTGAAGTACAGTGCAGACAGGTGCTGAGCGCACCATAACTCATAGAACTGGGTTATATACATAACCCTTCGTTTTGAGTACTTGATTAGAAATATAAAACAATGCATTTTTTTGAAAAATATTAACAAAACATTTTGAAATGTCTTTCAATCAGCTTTTTTCAATATGGTACATCTCACATCCTTTCTGTACTGGCAATTCATATGCTATTATTATTAAAACCACATTTTATGGTCATATTACACACATTTCTGTATTTTTTTAAACATGGACCAAATTATTTTCCGTCATGTGGGGTCTAAATGAATAATTGAGACAAACATTTTTGGAATTGATCCAGTATTGAGGGAGATCGCTTCAGCTGGCAGCCACAAAAATGGGTTGCAATGTAATCATGCGGGGCAGACGTGCACGTCAAAGTATGTCCACTATAAGAGCTTATTTTGCCGTCTGGCTCAAACAGAAGTCTCACTCTGAAATCCTGTGAGGTATGAGTTGTTGCAGGAAGAGTACGGTGGAAACTTGAGTTGGTGAGGAAGATTAGGTTGTCTTGTTGGGAGTAGAGAAAGCATTGCATTATCTAAAAAAAAGTCTACCTTTGTTGGATAGGGACATGCTGAAAGTGTGGCTAGTTGTGCTACAAATGGATGAAAACATTTTGCAGACCATCAGGTTTAGTGATCATTTTTACCCTGATGACTACTGCCAGTCCAAGATAAGAAATCTTATACCAAAGCACATTTTCCTAAGAAAAATGCTGTTCCAAGAGTGGAGAGACTGCAGACAGAGTGGAGGTAATGTTATTATAACCTTGGCAGGATAACGGCCACACAACACTAACGGCCCTGGTTGGTCCGATGTTTGCTGGGCTGGATTCTTGCGTGCTTACGTCGCCAGGCAACATGAAATTTACTTGACTGTAAGCTGATGGGTGGGATGTGTTGCATAGGAGTGACATGAATTGGACTTAAATATAAATTTGTATTGGAACCGATGTGATCAAAGTGTGGCAATGGGAAAGGATGGGACCTTGAACTTGAACTGGGAGAGAACTTGAACTGGGAGGTGTGCCACTAGGGTGAGGGTAGCGTTGTGGTTCCGTTGCAGACGCTATAACCCGAGATGCGAGGTTATGGTGAGCAGAGATTGGCTACCGAGGTTGTGGAGTTGACAGTTGTGGAGGTGACAGGGGATGGGCCTCTGTTCCAGCTCTCCAGAGATGGCCCACAACCCACTGCATGGCACCGATTGATGAAGAGGAGAGATGAGAGAAGAGAAGAGGACTGAAGAGGAGAGGAGGGGAGGGGACGAGAGTAGAGGAGAGGAACGGAAAAAAGAGGAGAGAAAAGGAGGGGAGAGGAGAGGAGAGGAGAGGAGAGGAAAGGAGAGAAAAGGTGAGGAGAGGAGAGCATCAGACTTCTCCTATCGTGTCACCATGTACTCAGGTGTGCAGAAGCTCTATCCTAACTGTTTGATGTTATCAAAGAAAATAATCGCTTTCATGTATATCACCTGTGGCACATGTGAAGGTATTGTGAACACGTGTGACAGGGTTTTCCATATGTGAAATTCATATGGCTTTCTCATAGAGAGCTAGAAAAGACAAAAACTATCGAGGCTCTTTTGATGCGAAAACAGAAGGTTTATTTACATAGTGGGAAATCGGGTGAAAGTTTCAGACCATCATCAGCACACCACAGTAGTAAATAGGCAACCAGTCTCTCTTGCTTTTTATAACCCCTTCACTATCTCTTTCTCTCCCCAGGGCCTTGTTTTGTAGCTGTGCCCCCTCCTTGTGGATCTGTCAAAGGTATCTTGCATAGGCTACTTGTAGCTGCCTATTGTAATATATATTCATGGATGAGTCCTGTGTCTGACATTCTAATATTTCTTCTTAGTAGATGGTGTAACTATGTTGGATCTACTCCAAAATCTGTGATGAATGAAGTATATTTCTGTATGAGTTATGTACAGTATATTTCCCTTGTAGGCCTCTTGGCCACAATATGGCTAATGGGCTGATTGGTGGCACTCCTTGCCTCTCATCAGCCTCATTTCCATGAAGTAGTGTTGATGATCGTCTGAGGACAGAAACATGCAAACTTTTGTTGTCACTTAGTCACCCTTTCCACTATGTAAATAAAATGTACATAGATGTGCAGGCCTAAGCACGTGGGTCTGATTACACTGTATTATTGTGCTGGCCTCTCACACTTGACCCACTGCTTGGTAAGCCTTGAGTCAAGAGCGCAAACTTTTGTATATAATTTCTTCTAGAGGGAAATTAGTAACATTTTATGGTGTTGATGCTGCCAACATTTCTGCCAGAAAATGTAACATAAAATCATCCTCTGTGCCCCTGGAGCACTTGAGTGGGGAGATGATGCCAAATGAGACAGAACAACAAAGCATTATCAAAAACTTTCTGAACAAAAGTCTGGCAAGGACAAAGGTTTGATTTGGAAAGTGGTACAGTGTGTCACAGCAGGAGTCTAGGGTTCAGTAAGTATTCATACACAGGCAACTTTTATTTTGGTTTTGTTTCTTGCAATGGCATGACTTACCAGAGGGAAAATGGTTGGATAGGATGCTTAAAGGGGCACTACACCAATAAACAATGCAGATTTATTTTTGCACATAGTTTAACACATCTCACAGTTTTGCACAGTAATTTAGTTTGACAGTTGCTAAAATAGCAATACTTTGTCTTATAGGGACTGCTACCTTATAATTTCATTGAGCTGTAATTAACACGACACAAGGAATCAATGTCCCGATGACATCACTGGTGGCCATATTCAATTCTCAAACTGTCAAAATAAAATAAATAAAATAAAAAAAAACATTTCGAGTTTTTGGATGTGCGTGAGATGATGTGCAACATAAATCAGAATTTTTTTGTTGAAGTGCCCCTTTAAAAATGAGGGATGAAATTACAGCTCACAGTTTAAATTCCTACACTTCTCATTCCTCTCCTCTCCTCACCTGACATCTCTCTCTCTCTCTCTCTCTCTCTCTCTCTCTCTCTCTCTCTCTCTCTGTCCGTCTCCCTCCATCTTCATCTATCTATGATAGGGTGGGTTGGCCTTCTCTTGCAGAAAGGCGCAACAAACACTGGTATTTATTTATTTTTAAAGCCCTTATTGGTAAACAACCTGTTTATATCTCCTCACTGTTATATTGGAATATTGGAACCTATTCAACTCGATCGAATGACTGGATGGTTCTTAGGGTTCCTCACATTTGTTCTGAGCTAGGGAAGTCAGCCTTTTCCTTTGATGCCTCTAACTCATGGAATGTCCTTCAACTCACACTGAAATTGGAGGTTCTCCCTTCCCTTGGAATGTTTAAACGTATGATTTCAGACCATTGTGTGACTACCTGTAACCTGTTTTTTAGTTGATTTAGTTGAAAAGTTTTTTATTTTGGTGTTTAAATTTCTTTGAATATTGTTTTTATTATGTACTGTACAATCGTTGTTTCTGTAAATGAGGGAAACCTCAGATGCTTACGATTTTAAATAAAGGTTGAAATGAAAAAAATCTCCAATGCCTGTATTGACAACCACAACAGTGTGTTTAATACAGAGCATACATAATTTTAGTTGTTTGTTTTGTTCTTGCACATAATTTAACATAAATTCCCAGAGGAGATCACAAGGATGTTCTCAAATCACAAGGATGTACACATTTGTTCCTGTTCACGTTGGTCGATCTTCTCTCTCTCTCTCTCTCTCTCTCTCTCTCTCTCTCTCTCTCTCTCTCTCTCTCTCTCTCTCTCTCTCTCTCTCTCTCTCTCTCTCTCTCTCTCTCTCTCTCTCTCTCTCTCTCTGTCTCTGTGTGTGTGTGTGTGTGTGTGTGTGTGTGTGTGTGTGTGTGTGTGTGTGTGTGTGTGTGTGTGTGTGTGTGTGTGTGTGTGTGTGTGTGTGTGTGTGTGTGTGTGTGTGTGTGTGTGTGTGTGCGTGCGTGCGTGCGTGTGTGTGGTTTTGAGTGGCGGCTGCAGGGGGGGAAGTCAGGAGTGACTCACCCCAGTGGTAGGGGTGAGTTAATTGACAACCGGTGCAGCTGGTCTGTGATGATTAACCTCTCTCTCCTATTTCACCGTGAGACTGGGACTGGAACACACACCGACCTGCAGAGAGAGCAGATGGGCTCGCTAGCGATGGACAACGAGCTGGATATTTCTGTTATTTTCTAGTAACGTTAAACCGGTTTCGCTCTGCTCTGTAAGTGTGTGTGGGTCCGAACCCAAAGGAGTAGCAGCGACATTGCTACACCTGTATTAACAACAAAGCTACTGTATGTAAATCAATTGATAATGCCTGTGTAATGTTTTTTTCCAGATTATAGCTCATATCTGTAAGTCATAGAACTCTATTGTTGTCCAATTAACGTACGCACTGTACTTTTCCCTGGACTGGAGTGTAATTATGCAATGCACATGCTCAGGAACTACGCTGTCCTGTTTACTACTGTACTGTAGATCGATAGAGCTTGTTGCCTTTTGAAGTACATTTTGTATTAGCTACAATGCCCCTGTTTGTCACGATAATACATTATGCTATTTAAAACTGTAAATGTGTTTTTGTGAGCTGTATTGAATGACTTTACCATACAATGGGGATGGCTTCCTGGTAGAGAGCTGATAAGGGTAGGAAAGAGTAGGACGAGTATTGAGAGTAGACATGGGATAGACTGCGCTTCACGGTACCATCCGTTACACTCACCCTCCTTAAACTCACTCCACTCCACCCAAGGCATCCGGGTCAGTCGGCACCAATGTAATGGTTTTGACATCGTCATCTCAAACTTCGATGCCCCGAGGGAGTTTCGAACCCGGGTCTCCCACACCATGGGCAACAGCACAGACCGCTATACCAAGAGGTGAATTCACTGCTTTGTAACGTGTCTATGTGTCTTTTGAGGATGAGAGTGAGTTTAACCCATAGCACAGCTACTCACCCAAGTTACTTCACAACATCTGAAGTCCTTCGGGACTGTGCTTTGCGGTACCACCCGTTACATATATATATCTACATCTGTATGAATATATCTGCATTTATTCCTGTTTGCATACCTGTATATACTATTATCTATCTGTATATATCCCATGTCTACTCTTATTAGACCACTGGCGTTTACTACCATAGTGTATTTATACTTGTATCACTGTACATAATAATACTGCAGTGCACATACATCAGATTAGCATATTTACTCAGTAGCTTAGTTATATATATATTCTATTTAATCACTTGTTACACTGTATATTGTTAATGCACTTTACTGATACCTTGCACTCTAGTTAAATGCCAACTTGTGCTGTACAATGAAAATACATTTGAATCTAATCTAGTGTACACTGTTGTCACAGGTTGAGTTCTCCACAGCAGCCATTGTGCTCATCCCTGATGACGTGTCCTTGAGCAAGGCACTAAACCTCTACTTACTCCAGTGGTCTTGTGGGGGCACTCTGATTCCCCTGGTGAAATGTGTATGTGTATATGTTTTTCTCAGAGGAAAATGTAAAGAAATTAATTCCTATTACAATGTCCCTAATATGGCAATACTGTGGCAGAATACTTACGTCATACAATCTGAACTGTCACAGGGCATAGGATTAGCATAAATTATTTGAATAATTTAACATGTCCCTTTCATTTGGGCCAGGCATACAATTTAAAATGAGTAAAAACTTTTTTTTATCCTCTATATAAAGCAAAAGGGAGCCAGTTCCATGCACCAACATGCGTTTCAGTTCCGTTTAATGTAGGCTTTGTTAGCTTGACCTCATGATTCATCGTAACCATACAAAAAGCAGGCAGAGCTTTTTGTAAGCCATTGGAAAACGCTCAGGGAAGATTTGAATTGGAAATCTCAGAAGCATGACGAAACCCGGCGACATACATTTTCACATGCGTTCTATGAACACAATAGTCGGGAGTGCACCGCGATAGAGCCACGTTGGTTTAGTTCAGTGACTCTGCTCAGAATGAGCTAAGCTCCTGGGTGACCAGAGGGATATTCAAATTCGGCACAATATAGTGACATTTCATTCCACTATTTGTGATGCCTTTTCAGTTCTGTCTGGAAATAAACTTCTTATTCCCCATCTTCAAAACTGCTCATAATGTGCTCTGTGCTACATAAACCCAAAATGATTGTGAAATATCACATGCAACTAGAGTTCCACTGGCGGTTATTAGACATTATTATTGTACCAGTAATTGACTATTATGTCTTGGACAGGTATGGACAGACCTGTTTCAATTGCTCATCAATTTGTGTGTGTGATTTGTGTGTCGCACACATCAACATCTAGAAATTGTTGCATATGTTGTGAGTGACTGTAATGTATACAGGCCTGTATTCTGCAAGACATGATGTTTATTGTATTGTCGTTAAATCTGGTTTAGAGGTTTGATTATCTGCCTGGACCCCGAGACCGGCCCGGCTTATATGAATATGTTGACATTTAGAATTTGATAACCAGAATGGTATATGTATTATAACATTGTATCAACACACTTGGGGATAAACAAGAGAAGTTTCAAAGTGTAAATTATATTAGGGACAAGGATTTTGTTTAGTAGGTTTAGTTTGTTGGTGTAAGTATATAGTATATATGTATAATAATGGGAATTTATAAGTATACATAGATATGTTTTAATATATATATAAAAAAAGTATATTTAATTGATTCTTTCTTATAAAAAACCTGAAAATTAAATAAACAAAAACATTGTATCAATCACACCGAGTTAATGGCCAAGCCAGGGGGCCACGGGTTCTAGTGGATTCATTTCCTCCTTGTCAAGAAGAACAGATGGCTATTCTGAGAGAAATACTTCTAGTCAGAGAAGCAGGGAGTGAGCAGCCGGCTTCATGCTCGTGTGCTTAGTAATGACTCAACTTCAAAAGCCTATGTAGCACATTGAGAGGAACTTAAAGTCTTAAATAACTTACTTGTACCTCCCGTCACGTCAGGTGAACCATATTCTCTCTTTCACAGGATTTAATTGGATGAAGAAGACTCACACTCGAACATTAATGCATGCGCTAGGGGTGGGGTGGAAATCTGCGCAAAGGTAGAGATTTGACTACCGGGTGTAGGGGAGACCGGGGTAAGTTGAGCCACTTTTCATATTCAGGATCACTACATGAAGGCAATTATAGTTTTGTTGCTAACTGATATATCAGCATATATTTCAGAATGTTGTGAATCACTACAGACAATCAGAATCAGGGTGAACATAACCATTTTGATAATATAGCATGTCCAAAAAAAGTGGTCTCATGGCATAACTTACTGTTTAAGTTTAAGTTTATTTGGATCCCCATTAGCCACAGCAATGCTGGGGCTATTCTTCCTGGGGTCCATAACACATAAAATACAGTTACAGACTTATACACTCACAACATTTACATGTCATACAGACAATTAAAACAACAATAAAAACCCTAATCAAATTCATAATACAATTAAAACAACAATAAAAACCCTAATCAAATCCATAATACAATTAAAAACAACAATAAAAACCCTAATCAAATTCATAATACAATACAACAATATATACGCCTTATGAATTCAATACAATACAATAATACCTACTCATAATTATTTCATAATACAATACAGCATAATATACTATTTAGCTTTTACATACCAGCCAATTATACAATATTTTAATAATATATCTGATATATATAATATATCAGACACATGCCTTTTCATCCATATATACCTATCTCTTTATCAGACACATACATTTTCATTTACGTACACAATATCTATTCGGGAATGTCATTTCTTTGGTTGAAAATGTTGTTTTACCACGATTTTGAAACGACATTTACTATTCTCCTGCTTAACATGTCTGGGAAGAGAGTTCCATTCCTGCATACCACTGAACATGACAGTTCGCTTCATTGCATTCGACCTCACTTTTGGAAGTGTAAAACCTCGTGCAGAAGCATGTCTGGTGTCAGAATGCAGGTAGGTGAATTCCAATGGTTGAAGGCAATCACAGAGACAGAGAGTGTTTACTCTTGAACAGGTTCGACTTTAATAGTAAGAACACAGAGTAAATTCTAAGAGAGAACAAGTGCTAAAAGCACAAGTGTAAGATAAGGTAAATGGGAGCTTATTGGAGGTCCAAAGTAGAACCGTCCGCGTTATCCCCGAACGCAATTAGTGAAGACCTGACAATGGACAAGCAGAAGAGAGGTATGTTAAATAGAGACAAAATACCAACATTCCACACACACCCCCGTGACAGCCAATCAGGAACCACCCCTAAGTGACAGCACTAATTGACAGGGAAATGACAGGTGACAAGCCCAGTGACATATGCCAGGAATGTGGGTGGTCACCGACCGAGGTCGGTGTCCAGAACGTAACAGTACCCTCCCCCGACGAACGGCACCAGACGTTCACCTAGGAGCCTCGGGATTCAGCCGCCGGAAATCAACGATCAGGCTGGGATCTAAAATATCCCTTTGAGGCACCCAAGAACGCTCTTCTATCCCGTACCCCTCGCAATCCACCAAGAACTGAAACCCCCTACCCCTCCGCCTACAACCCAGTATCCTCCGCACCGTGTAAATGGGTTGACCGCCAATAAACCGGGGCGGAGGAACCACAGGCAGTGGCGGGGCCAAGGGCGATGAGAGGAATGGCTTCAACAGGGACACATGAAACGTCGGATGAACCCTCATAGAGCTCGGAAGTCGTAGCTTGTAAGCCACTGGATTAACCCGATGAATCACTTTAAATGGTCCTATAAAGCGAGGAGCCAGCTTCTTGGATTCCACCCGGAGAGGGAGATCCCGGGTGGAAAGCCAAACCCGCTGCCCTGGACGGTAAACTGGAGCCGGACGACGCTTACGGTTAGCCTGCCGTTGGTTACTAACCGAAACCTTCTGTAGCGCCTTCCGAACCTGTTTCCACGTCCTGCGACAGCGAGCCACATGTGCCTGGGCCGAGGGCACCTCCGCCTCCTGCTCCTGCTCGGGAAACAGAGGAGGTTGAAAACCATACTGGCACTGAAAGGGAGACATACCGGTAGAAGAGGAGAGAAGGGTATTATGCGCGTACTCAGCCCAAGCCAACCTCCTACTCCACGTTGCCGGACTACCGGCAACGTAACACCTCAAGACCCCCTCCAAATCCTGGTTGACCCTCTCCGTCTGCCCATTCGACTGTGGATGGAACCCAGACGACAGACTGACAGAGGCGCCGAGGCCGGCGGCAAACGCCTTCCAGAACCTGGAGGCGAACTGAGGACCCCGGTCCGACACGATATCTACTGGCAGCCCGTGGACCCGAAAGACATGCTGTATAATTAAATCAGCAGTCTCCCGGGCCGAAGGAAGCTTGGGGAGAGGGACAAAGTGAGCCGCCTTAGAGAACCGATCCACCACCACCAAAATGGTGGTGAATCCGTCCGAAAGGGGAAGACCAGAAATAAAGTCCAGAGATATGTGTGACCAGGGTCGTTTAGGAATAGGAAGTGGTCGGAGGAGACCCGCCGGTGCCCGTCGAGAGGTCTTACTACGTGCGCACACCGGACAGGCCGCCACAAAGGAACGCGTATCGCCCTCCACTGTCGGCCACCAGAACCTCCTACGGATAAATTCCAGGGTCCTGGTTGCCCCTGGGTGGCTGGTGAGGGATGACGCATGTGCCCACTGTAGCAAGCGTGAGCGCGCCACCTTGGGAACATACGACCGTCCCGGAGGACCCCCACCAGGATCGGGCTCCCGCGTTAGCGCCGACCTTACCACCTTCTCTATGCCCCAAGACACGGGTGCCAAAATCAAGGCCGGTGGAATAATGGGATGGGGCTGCTCCTCCCGCCCAGGAAGATCAAACTGGCGCGACAACGCGTCAGGTTTGATATTCTTGGAGCCGGGTCTATAGGAGATGGTATATCGAAATCGTGTGAAGAACAACGTCCACCTGGCCTGGCGTTTAGCCCCTTGGATGTAAGCCAAGTTCTTATGGTCAGTCCAAATAATGAAAGGATGTGCCGCCCCCTCCAACCAATGTCTCCACTCCTCCAGTGCCAATTTGATCGCCAATAACTCCCGATTACCCACGTCGTAATTACGCTCGGCTGGTGACAGACGGCGAGAAAAAAAAGCACACGGGTGCACTTTCCCATCCTTTAAGCATCTCTGAGAGAGCACCCCCCCCACCGCGACGTCAGAGGCATCCACCTCCACAATGAACGGAACCTCCGCGTCATGGCGGATCAATACAGGAGCGGATGTAAAACGACGTTTAAGATCGCAGAAGGCCGACTCAGCCCTAGGCGACCATTCAAAGCCAGGGAGAGAGGCCTTAGTGAGAGCTGTTAAGGGATTGGCTAAGGCGCTAAAATTGCGAATAAAGCGCCTGTAAAAATTTGCAAAGCCCAAAAACCGTTGTAACCCCTTGAGCGACGAAGGCCGTGGCCAGTCCAAAACTGCACTCACCTTGGCTGGATCCATGCGCAGATCGCCCTTCGTCAACACAAAGCCCAGGAAGGACACGGTGTCCGTGTGAAACACACACTTCTCAGCCTTAACGAATAGTTGATGCTTGAGGAGACGGTCTAGCACCTCCCGAACGTGCATTTGGTGTTGCACCATATCGCGAGAAAAAATCAGGATATCATCTAAGTAGACAAACACCGACACCCCAATCAAGTCTCGCAGCACGTCGTTAACCAGGGCTTGGAAGACTGCCGGAGCATTAGCCAAACCAAAGGGCATGACCAAATACTCATAGTGCCCATTGGGTGTGTTAAATGCAGTCTTCCACTCGTCTCCCTCTCTAATCCTGACCAGGTTGTATGCATTACGTAAGTCAAGTTTAGAAAAGACCTGTGCCCCCTGTAAGCACTCAAAGGCCGTGTCCATGAGGGGTAAAGGATATCGGTTCTTGATGGAAACGTCATTCAATCCCCTATAATCAATGCATGGGCGCTGATCCCCATCCTTTTTATCAACAAAAAAGAAGCCAGCGCCGGCAGGGGAAGTGGAAGGGCGTATGTGCCCCGCAAGCAATGCCTCCTCTATGTAGGTGTTCATGGCCAAGGTTTCGGGGCGTGAGAGAGAGAACATTCGCCCGCGAGGCGGGGAGGTACCGGGTAGAAGATTAATGGGACAGTCGTATGATCTATGAGGCGGAAGTGCTTTAGCACGCGTCTTGCTAAAAACGTCCGCCAGGTCCCAATAGATCTCAGGCACCCCTATTAAATCGGGATTAGAGGGTAGATCAGAATCTGCCACGCTCCCCACCATCCTGGAGAAAGAGGGAGGAGACAAAAGAGAAGAGGGGGGGGGAGACAAGGGTTTGGGCAAACTCCCGCTGACGATCGACTTGACGTCGGCCGCCGTTGAGAGTTCGCCCGTGCTCCAATTAATGACACGGACACATGACGACAACCAGGGATGACCCAACACCATGACAGAATAGGGGGAAAAGATGACAAAAAAAGTAACCCATTCCCACTCCCCACCCTCCACCCGGATGTGTAAGGGAACTGTGCGCTGGGTGACGCTCCCACTGCCCAGGGGCCGACCGTCCAGGGCATAGACTGGTAAGGGAACCCCTAAGTCCTCCACCGGGGTTCCCCACTCCTTCACCAATCCCACGTGAATAAAATTGCCCGCCGCCCCTGAGTCAATGAGAGCCTTAGTTCCCCTAATGTCACCCCCACAGTTGATCGCCACCTCAAAAAATTTGCGAGAATCCGTGGTTTTGGCAGGAATGAGCCCACCTGCTGGCGCCCTCTCGAGGCCCGACGGCGCACCTTCCATCCCCGATTGGCACCGAGCCGATACAGCCTGGACCCGACAGCTGCCGAAGCGGTGACCGTTGCGGCCGCACCGGAAGCAGCGTCGCTCTTTGATGAAGCGCTGCCTCTCGTCGTCCGAGAGCGACAGCGCTCCAAGCTGCATGGATTCATCACCCAGTGGCCCACTCGTGTAATGCATGGAATTATCAACACCAGGAGAAGAAGGAAAACATACCTGGGGCTGGGTGTTGTTGACATGCTCCTTCTCCCTCTCCCGGTGCCGATTATCCATCTTGATGGTGGTGTTGATCAGCACTTCCAGCTGCTCGGGGATCTCACGCGCGGAGAGAGCATCTCGCATCCGCGCTGAGAGTCCCCTGACGAACAGAACCACGCAGACGTTCTCCGCCCAAGCTGTCTCCCGAGCCAAGATCCGAAACTTGATAGCATAAGCTGCGACTGTGCGGAGGCCCTGCCGGCAGTCGAGAAGACGACCACCAGCCTCGAAGATCGAGAGTACCCGGGAAGTATCGAATACTCTTCTCAATTCCCGGGTAAAGGCGTCCAGACTGTCGCAGATTATCGCCCCTGCCTCTAATTCCGCCGTAGCCCAGGAGAGAGCTTCGCCGGTGAGCAGTGTGATAATATACGCTACCTGCGCTGTCTCCGATGGAAATGATCGTGGTTGCAGCCGGAAAACGAGTAGACACTGGGTGATGAATTCCCGACAACCATCCGGTGATCCGTCATAGCGAGCGGGCGCCTGCAGATGTGGTTCGCGGGACCGCTCCTGGACCCCGAACCCCCCCCGACTTTCCTCTGCGTGGAGCGCTGCTTCCCCCGTCGCCGACTGCACACCAGCCACTCCTTCTTGGGCTTGTCGAGCTGTGGCCAACGCCGACTGCGCCACCGCTTGGGATGATCCGACGACCCCATTGAGTCGGATTAACTCGCCGCTGACCAGCTGCTGATGTTCCTCCATCCGTGTCTGGGCTGCTCCCTGCGTCCGGAGCATCTCCATGATGGCCTCCATGGAATTCTGATGGTCAGGTCTTCTGTCAGAATGCAGGTAGGTGAATTCCAATGGTTGAAGGCAATCACAGAGACAGTGAGTGTTTACTCTTGAACAGGTTCGACTTTAATAGTAAGAACACAGAGTAAATTCTAAGAGAGAACAAGTGCTAAAAGCACAAGTGTAAGATAAGGTAAATGGGAGCTTATTGGAGGTCCAAAGTAGAACCGTCCGCGTTATCCCCGAACGCAATTAGTGAAGACCTGACAATGGACAAGCAGAAGAGAGGTATGTTAAATAGAGACAAAATACCAACATTCCACACACACCCCCGTGACAGCCAATCAGGAACCACCCCTAAGTGACAGCACTAATTGACAGGGAAATGACAGGTGACAAGCCCAGTGACATATGCCAGGAATGTGGGTGGTCACCGACCGAGGTCGGTGTCCAGAACGTAACAGTCTGGTGGAATGGTTGTGTCTGTCAAGACTTATTTTGTTACTAGAGACTTAAATTGTTATATAAAATTGAGGGGATCTTTGTAACAAGAATATTCCTAATGAATACAAGGAGTGAGCAGAGTAATTTATGTTTGACAAGTAACCAAGTTAAACAACTGTGCATCGCTGCAACATTAGTTCTGTACTCACAGCGAAGCGCTATACGTGCTGCTTTGTTTTGTACCATTTGTAATTTTTTCAGTTTATTCGTTGTTACATTCGACCATACTGCAGGACAATAGTCAAGATTTGACAAAACCAGAGCTTGAATTACCTGTTTGATAGAATTTAGTGGTAACAAATGAGCACATCTTTTAACAACAGAAATCCCTCTTCCCATTTTCACTACTATATTGTTTATATGGTGTGACCATGACAATTTACTGTCTAATGTTACCCCTAGGAGTTTAGTCTCCTTAGGACTTGATTAATTACCACATCACTTATCAAAAGTTTCAAGACTGGGTTCGTTCTTAGAGTATGGTTTGAACCGAAAATGATGCTACTTGTCTTTGATATGTTTAGAACTAGTTTGTTATTCTTTATCCATTCCATCACTGATTGCAACTCTGCCTTTAGGACCGTATTTAATTCATTGGCTGTTGAGGCTGATGTGTAAATCGTTGAATCATCCACATACATAGAAATATAGGACTTATTTAGGACAAGAGGCATGTCATTTGTAAATATGGTGTAGAGCAGGGCTATTCAACTGGCGGCCCGCGGGCCAGATCCGGCCCGCGGGATGATTCTGACCGGCCCGCCAAAGATTACATGATAATAAAAAAAAATTAAAAAAAAGTTTAAAAAAAATATTTTTTTTTAATATATATATATATATTTTTTTTTGCTTTTTTCTTTTCATGTCAACGTTAACACGCACAATTGAGCCAAAAGTCACTCAATTAATGACAGATTTCATTGATAAATTGAGGGAAAACTTTGATGAATTTGACATGTCCAGAGAATTGATGCATTTTGTGAGCAACCCATTTGCCAATGTAGCTGCTATTTCCACAAAAGGACAAGAGTTCCTTGCATCACTTCACATTGATGAAGGTCTCCTGCAACTTGAAATAATTGACATGCAAGCATCATCTGCTCTGAAGCAGGCACTTGAGAATGAATCCACCACAACATTTTGGATAAAGTGTATTCATGTCAAGACATTCCCCAAAATAAAAACGCTGGCAATATCTGTGCTAACAATGTTTGGCTCAACATACACCTGTGAATCCAGTTTCTCTCACATGAATGCCATTAAAACAAGCAACCATGCCTCCTTGACAAATGAGCATTTGCATCACTGTTTGCGGGTAGCCCTCACTTCCTATGAACCCTCTTTCTCTGCCATTGCCCAGTCAAAGAAGTGCAATCGCTCTCATTAGATGTGTGTATGTAGGCTAGGCCTGTCTGCCCCCACCCCCCTGATGTTTGAGAGTTAAGAGTCGACAATAAGTACTAATAAGATGCTGTGATTTGCTGTTGTTGCACAGACATGAAGCACTTTTTCATAAGCTCAGCTGCACTACAAATGTGTTTTTTTGTTCAAGTGTTGATGTTAGAATGTTCAGATGCACATCATGCACTTGTTTGTTTTTTATTTAATTTTTATATTGAAATGTTGAAGAGGAGATGTTGCAGTTGTTGCACAGTCATAAATGAAGCACTTTTTGCAGGAGATGTTGCAGATGTGGCACATAAATGAAGCACTTTTTTTGAAAAGTATACTACTTTTGCAATGTAGTTAAAGGGGAACTATCTTATAAATGGCCTTTTTCAGTGTTTAGCATTGTTTCCTAGCTATGTGGACTTATATTAATATGATCTATGTCTCTAATTCTCATATTGGAGCATTCTTCCAATTCTCCTCTCACAATATTCACCCTCACTGAACTGAGTCATCTGAAAATGTGCTGAATTGTGATGTCAGAGAGACACCGCTGCATGATAATCAGCTGAGTTTCCACACAGTTCCCACTGTGGTTGGAGCCCAGGCTCAAAACGGCTTAAGATCTTGAGGTAGAAAAATGCTGTTTTTGAGTACTTGATTAGAAATACAAAACAATGAATAAAAAAAAAAAAAAATTACAGAGGTGTTCCATAAACCCACAGGAATTGTGTAAAAGTGCCCAAATAGTGAAAGAAATAGTAAAATAGTTCCCCTTTAAATAAAAGTTGTGAAAATGTGGTTGCGTGTTGTGTCAAGTGTACATATATTCATAGCACGGGGAGACGCCGTGGCAGTCCGGCCCCTGGCCCCTTGGGTTTCTGACAATGTGGCCCCCTGAACAATTTAGTTGAATAGCCCTGGTGTAGAGCAAAGGCCCAAGGCAACTTCCTTGGGGTACTCCACACCTTACCGTTTTAACTTCTGAGTAACTCCCATTAAAAAAAACTATTTGTTTCCGGTTTGCTAAATAAGTTTGCATCCAAGATAGTGCAGATGAGGAGAAACCGTAACATTCAAGTTTTTTAAGTAAGAATTTGTGATCTATGATGTCGAATGCTGCAGTAAAATCAAGCAAGACAGCTCCAACCATTTTCTTTTTATCTATCTCTTTCAGCCAATCATCCGTCATTTGGGTTAAAGCAGTCGCTGTTGAATATCCTTCACGATATGCATGTTGAAAATCTGTGGTCAATGTGTTAAAAGAAAAGTAGCATTTAATCTGTTCACTTACTATTCTTTCCATCAGTTTACTTAAAACTGGCAGTAAACTTATGGGACGACTATTAGATCCTGAGAATGGCAATTTCAAATTTCTTTTTGAAAAAAAAACGTACTGTATGGGGTAAGTTGAGCATATGAGCGGGGTAAGTTGAGCCATCTCCCTCCTTCCATCTCTACTTCCTCCCTCCGCCCTCCCTTCTCCCCTCTTCCAACACCCCTCCCCACCTCCTCCCCTCCCTGGATTAAGATATTCCACAGTTATACATGTCTGTACTGAATGAAATAACAGTCACTACTTCAAATCTGTATGTATTTGTATTTATTAAACACAATTCAGCCTAGCTTTGTTTTATTATTGCATTTGGGTGGTGCCACACACTCATCTCCTTCCCAACAAATTTCACCACAATGAAAAATCAAGGGCCGCAGCGGCGTCTAGACGCTGAGCGTCCACTAGTGTTAACAGAACTTGGTTATAGTCATAACCTAACGTTCTGTATCACACTAGCTCCCGCTCAGCGTCTCATTGCATAATAGGAGCTGAGCGGGAGCTAGAAGCTCGACAAATGTACCCCGCTGAGGCCCCCCACAACCATCAGACCAGGGAGGACAGAGTCCCCCCGACCCCCCCTAATGGAGGGCACCCACCCTATTGGGGGCTTCACGGGAGGGCGATGGACCCGACCGTGCGAAGAGGCACTCAAGCAACTCAACGCACAGGGTGAGCAGACCGTGGCTTGACCCCACGACTACACACACGCACAACCCGCATGCTACCCGGGAACGGAGGGAACAAGCTCGTTACTGCCCCCAGAATCACGGGGTCAATGGCAAACCCAACCCTGTGGCAAGGCCGTAGCAGCGGATCACGAAGGAAGACCCAGACCCACCAAAGGGACTGGACCCCCTGGAACGGGGGCCCGGAGAAGTCCATGATGCCAGCATCAAGACCCCACCAGGTGGGCACTTAGTGACCCCGCCCCCCACATCGCCAGCGTATTCGGACAAAGGCCCCTCAGCCGAGCGGGCCCTGTCCCCCCAATAGTACACCGCCTGGCACACTGACCCTGCAGAACAGGCAGTCAGCATGGCCGTAAGCACACAAAAAAGGTTAACCAACGGAAGCAGGCAGCGCACCGGGGAAAAACCAGGCAACAGGCTGTTAACCCTAGCCTGGAGACTGCGGACGAGACAGGCGCCAGAGGGGACAGCTGAACACAGCCGCCCCGGCGGAAGGGGCGTAAGCTGGCGTTGTTGCATGACCAAGCCTCCATTTAAAAAAAACCCACCCAGAGGGGTTGAGGCAGAGAAGGCTGACACGATTGGCAGACGTCATGAAGGTGCAGGGGCACCCTCAACCGGTGAACCCGGGAGTTGACACTGCTCCAACACACCAGGGAATCAACCACCTTGGTGTTACCCAATGCGGTGGTTGTTCCTATAACCCCTCAAGAAAAAAACTCCGAAACACACCTGCGGGTATACACCGGCTATACCGCAGTACAAGTGTTTCAGTTTTTCAAAAAAGGGTTAACCCAGGCCTACGGGTCGACGAAACATGACTTCGGACCGGGCCCGGCGATACGGGAAGCACAGGGTCACCAGAGGAGGTCAAAGACCACCCCAACAGGCCCCTCTTCGCCATGCGTGAGAGAGGAGCGAAAAAGAATGGAGAACCAGCCCCAAGCACGTACTAGTCTCCCAACCAAGTACTAACCAGGACCAACCTGTGTAGCGGCCGAGATCCGACGAGATCGAGCGTGTACAGGTTGGCATGGCCGTAAGCCATTACGACAGTGCTGAGTAAAAAATTTACCCAACCAGGGTCTCCATAGCGCTTAACCCTGTGACACCCGGACCGACCTGGCATTTTTCCCCCTGAAAAAAGCCCAAGTCCCTCAGGGTACCAGAACAGCAGATCTGCATCCCCGGCGGACAACGGGTTCAACTGATCCGGACCAGTGTGACCAGAACTAGTCCCGTGCCCTAACCACGCCGACATGCCTACTCCAGGAGAAGGGGCAGATATGCATGTTGATCTTAACATGAAAAGAAGGCGCCACCCAGACGTTCGGGCGAACCGCGCCCGGTGGCCCACCCCCAGGGCGTGAGACCCCTCTACATATGTTCAGATCCATTCCGTCATCATCCCCCAGATATGAACGAGAATCCGTCGATAACCAAACCAGGTCGTCGGATTTGGTCATCGGAAGAGGAAAAACCTCCATCCCAGTTGCTTTATAAAAACGCAGTTTTAACCTCAAGCAACCAAGGCGTGCCAGTCAGTAGCCTGTTTACAGAACACCCCGAGCTAGCACTATACGTGCGTCGGGACACACCCACATCAATGAACAGGCTATTTAGACCTGTCATTGAATCCCCAAGGCGCCCAGGGGAACGACAAGAGGGGTGTGATACTTCCTAACTCCAACTCTTTTTAATAGAAAAGAAGGAAGCACCAACAGTATGTATCCCAGTCTACACAGCCGGGGGTAACATTTTTTCACATTTTTACATCCCACCACCCTCCCATAGGAAGGAGACGGGAATCCCCAGAGAGACTTCCCACGCGAGCTGTACAGATTGAAAAGAATATATTGCACCTTGAGCCATGTAAAAAATTAGTTTTAGGGCTCTCCGGGGAAGAGGCACTGAACCCATACACACTCAATAATCGAATTGAATCGAATACATACACAATAGAGTAGGACTCCTTCTTGAGGGTCCACTCACCTTGACAATCTGAGGAGGAGGCTCTGTACTCTGAAGGAGGCTCCCTCACATGGAAGGAGAGTCCCAACTCACAGAAGGCCCGAATAGGAGCTTGGTGAGGAGGAGCCCTGACCACCCCCCGAAACAGATCCATCACATGGACCTGAACAGCACACGGAAGTCTTACCAAGAGAGACGCGCACAGTGACGTACTCTATGGCGGGGGAATTTCTGCGGTGCACACGCCTAATATTCCAGGCCGTGGGACCAGGAAACCCCCCCCCCCCCTCACCCTGTAACGTGCCGAACCGCAACGTGACAGGAACCTTGAAGGACAGGGGGTTTACCCCTGACCAACAGAAAAAAGGGGGAGGAAAGGTTACCAGTTCACCCCTTTACGACCCCACACCCATGATACGATGTAATGACAAAAAGAGAGTATGACACAGTCATAGTCAGCTCCATGAAGCGTCTGACAGCTTCACACAGCGCATGAGCTAACCTGCTATCTGATTTTTACTAAGGAAAAAACACAGAATAGAGAGGGCTCTCCAAGAGCCCCGGTACCAAACTTACACATGTGCTTCTGTGGCCAGTCCAACCCAGTTGTAGGTCACATGACACACACAACCCATCATCACCTACAAAAAATTTCAAAAACACTCTACAGAGGAACGCCGTTTTTCATAATGAGAGAATACATAATTCTCGATTAGTATCGGCCACAGGCCTTGCTAAGCACACACGAAAGCGACCAAACAATCTTTTCTTTTAGGAAAATAAAGTTTCTCCAGCAGTTTTAACACAACCTCAGCAATCAAGCTAAGGGTTACATCGTATCCCTACCACACAGTGACACAATGTAGTGCAACAACATGTCTGAGAGGAGGATGAAGAAGTCCCCAGGGAACCGGGGGGAAACACAATCCTCCTACTTTACCCTTAATACGGCCAGTTAAAACAGGAAAACCTGTTAATATGTGAACACACTGTTCATTGTCATTACAGGCTGAGAAAAGAATCATTCTTTACTCATTTGTCACTAAGCATAGCTTTATAGGTTAGTTAACCCCCTTAGTTGTGAGTACACGGTACATATAAACACACATGATGTTTCTCAACACAAAAAACCAGATCATTTTCACATCTGTAACAACAACCCGATTTGCATGGAGAAGCTAAATACCAGTGACAAGACAATTCACACATAACTCGCGTCGTATCCTAAATGTAGTGCAGCAACACTCGTTTTGGAAAACATCGTTATTTACAAAACATTTAGAAGGGAAAGCCAGAAGAAGTGTACAAGGTCTGGTCAGGCCTTGCCTACCCGGAGCGTAGATCAAGCGAAGTGCAGTCTCAAGGCACCGTAGTAAACACAGCCGTTCTGTGTTGTCGATCTGGGCAGCGTCGCCGCTCCAACCCGTCGCTACGGTCCCCCTTGTCGACGCAGTCCTTGCCGTCCTGGCCCAGGGCAGGTTCGACGAACATCCTCTGTCAAAGATGACGTCGTAGTCAAGAGTGTTTAAAACATGTTATAATCAAAGCACATTCAACAGAGTAGCATTAAGCTGACGGCCGCTCTAACCGTCGGGCGCTACCGCCCCTGCCCACGAGACGCTGAGCGAACGGCGCACGCGACCACAGGGGAGCTTCGAATCCCCCCCGCCTCTCCCCGTGAGGGAGAGGGGGGTTGGGAACCGCGGCGGCGCGCGAGGGGCCGGAGCCACCCCGCGCTGGGCCTCGGCCGATAGCAGCAAGCTAACGTTTCCTAGCCTAGGTAGGCCACCTAGTGATCACAGCAGGCCAGCGCCGCAGCTAACAGCTGACTGGCTAACAGTAGGCCACCACTAGCACGTAAGCTAAGCAGCTATCACCTGAACTTGTACACAATGATATAACACTCACTCAGACAGGCCGCCGTTCTGAAACCCTCCTCACTTTTTAAGAGAAAAGAGAAACAAGATGTTAACACAGTTTTACAACAGTGATTTTACCAACACCCGACGGAGCCAGCACAATACCAAACTGGCCTGTAGCTGACTTGAACACAGATCTTCCACTAACGAACATCTATGCCCATATTTCCTCGTGAGGGAATACTCTCATTTGGATATGAAAGATGGGGCCTACACGGTGACAGAGGAAACATCCACTCGTCCATAAAACACAGGGATCACCAGTGTTAATGGTCGTGGCCCACTAGTTAACTAAAATGGGCTTCAGACTAAGGTCTTTCGCTGTTGCCTAAGAGGCTGAACAAAAGACTTTAATCTCGGGCCGGTTTTCGTAAACATTGTCAGTTAGCCCCCATAGCACTAACAGACAAGTGGAGCCGCAAGCAAAACAGTACTCACCAACCTGAAACCCACCGCTTCTCACAACAGCGGCGCGTCCTACAGTTCAGCTGTGTCCTGAAAGGTTTCACCCCAACCAGCACAGCAAGGAACTGCAGTTGAGAGGCATGCAGCGGCGTGCTCCCAATACGAAAACCGGTGGAGGATTTTAGAATGATCACCATCTTCCAGACACTCCAGTGACGAAGACAATATCGCCGTATTTTCTCGAAAATAGTGAGAGAGAAAATAAAGATATGATGTCAACGTATCTCTTGTTCTTCCTTTCCTCGTAAACATTGTCAACCAATATTTTTCTCCATGTCAAGTGGGCATATGAGCAACACGTTGCTTGTGATGAAATTTGAGAAGGAGATGAGTGTGTGGCACCACCCCTGCTTATGTAGGTAAGCGGATGGGGGTGTGGCCAGATGAATGCTGGCATTTAAAGGTACATTTTGAAATGTATTCAGTATATATATGCTGAAGCGAGATATATGCAATGAGACGCTGAGCGGGAGCTAGTGTGATACAGAACACCTATAACACGTGCAGTGGATATCTCCAGATATATCACATCAAGATAGGTGAGAAACCATACCTTCGTACAGAGTTTGTCTGGGTGAATCCAATGTGAGGCAATACATTATTTTTTATCAAAGCATTTTTTATCATTATTATACGAAAAACAAATACTGTGATATATACTTTTACAAATTTCTAAATATACTGTGATATACATTTTAGGCCATACCCCTACCCTGCACCATTTATTTTTCTAACAAAGGGTTCGGGGATAAATCAATATTTAACCATCCTTTAAGATTTCTTCAAGATGCACAGCGAACTGAGAGCTGTTGTCAGACAGACCACTAGATGGGACCTGTCCATGGTGCTGAAGGGCATAAACCTATAGAGGCGATACCCTTAAAGGTTAGCCTCCTCCTAGTGGTCGCATCTGCCAAGAGAGTGAGTAACGCATGTGTGCTATTAGTATCCACTGATTGTACTGTTATCAAGGATTAGTGGCACAGTGTTCAAATCCAACCCATTTGGTGCCTTCCCAACCCTCGTCATCAGATGGAGGGGGACATAAGGACGAATTTGCTGTGTCCGGTCTATGTGCTACATGAAACTATACACAAGACATTCATAAAACGGACCAGCTGTTGATCTCTCATGTTAGAGGCAGTCAAGGCATGGCTCTGTCAAAGCAGAGGCTATAGTGCATTGGGAGTCCAGCATGATTCGTCTGGTTTATTCCAGACTAGGTTAGCCCCTTTGCAGTATGTCATGTCGCATTCCTATTGGCACATTTGTATTGACCAGCAGCACTTATTGGGATCAATACATTTGCCATAAGGACCTATGAAGTCCGTCGTCATTGGATTTTTTCCCTCACTTTACCTAGCCTGAGTCTCAATAAACCTCATGTGTGGTATCTAGTGACCACCATTTTTAAAAGTTTCATAAAGGCAGTTGGTTAGCCAAACCATTGGCCAGATTAGGGGCCTGGTAAAACATGTCAGTGAGGAGTCAGGTTGTCTTCGGGGATATATCCACTGTCTGCCACTAACAGCATGTCTACTACTTAATGTTATGCCTACTGTATGTCTATT
This sequence comes from Notolepis coatsorum, assembly GCF_963971535.1. Lineage (NCBI taxonomy): Eukaryota > Metazoa > Chordata > Actinopteri > Aulopiformes > Paralepididae > Notolepis > Notolepis coatsorum. Next base: position 58,594,925 of record NC_140168.1, on the reverse strand, counting down.
TTACTGCAGTGAAGGGCTGCAATTCCTGTATGAAAGGTGCTTTACAAATTTTTTACAAAAAAGTTAATTATTATTAGTATTATTACTTCATTATGTCCTTAAATCATTTAACCTCTGCAACATTTTAATGTGTGTGTAATTTAATAAGTGAATTCAAACAAAGCATTCAAAATCAATTTGTGTTAGAGAGAGAGATATTTTGTGTGTGTGTGTGTGTTTGCTCTTGTGTGTGGGTGCCCGCAAGAGTTTATGCATCTGTGTCAGGTACATGATTCAAGCTGGGAAAAAGTGGTGATTTTTAGAACTGCAGACTTCAGTGGAAATAGTCTAAAGCCAATAATGTGAACTCTACATCTAGAATTCAACAATACGCCATGAATGTTCCTTTTGTGTGCTTCAAGTGGACTGCTAACATTATAATCAGTGTTCTGTGATCTGTTTTCTGTAGCCAAGTGCTGCATTAAGAGGAATGCATTGTGGGACTTTCAGGGCTCTATTTCTATGCTGGTGACACATTTTAGTTAACTGAAATAAAAATGAAATCCAGACTTTAGAAGAAAACGACAACTAACTGAAACTATAATTTTTTTTTTAATTAAATAAAAAAAGATGTATATAAAGAAAATATCTTTGTTTTAGTCATGGGATGTCTACATGACTGTGAGTCAATTGCCTTCACAAAGTGATGTGGTTGTATTACACAATATCTATTCTGAACTTAAATCTTGCCTCTGACAAATACCCCCAAATTGTAATATAAAGAATGAATACTGAAACTAATAAAAAACGAAACAAAAATTAAACATGTTTAACTGTCAAACAAAATTAATGTGTGCAAAACTTTACATCATGTGCAAAATAAATCAGAATAATTTTTTTTGGTGAAGTGGCACATTGAAGCTGAAAAAAATTACATTAACATTCCACCATAAGCTTGTTCTGATTGAATTAACATCATTAACATCATGCTATTTAAGCACTGAAACAGACCTGTACATTTAGAAAATTGGTTTATTTACACTAAGAAAATTGAGCATGTGTGCAATTTAACTGTAAACGTTAAACACTTAAGTTTAGAGATCAAAGACACCAGGGCCCTCATTTATCAACGTTGCGTACGCACAGATATGTGCGTAACCCGTGCGTACGATCATTTCTAAGCAAAGTGTGTGACTTATCAATTTGAACGTGAACTTGACTTTGTGCGTATATTTACGCTCAGCTCAGGGCACCTGGCGCCCGGCGGTAGAATATGGATACTGCAGACGGACGACATATGCTCTCATCAGTTTCATGCATTAGTTTCAACGCGGAAATAAGCTTTTGTTCATTAGTTTGACTGACGTGTTCTGTATGAACCCCGTAATTCATTATAGTTAATTGTAAAATAGCAACAGTAGTGTAATTATGGTCAAAACCCTATAAATAGCATTTAGAATAATAGGGCTTTCCTTCTGAATGAATGCAGCATGGTTTATATATAGCGTTATCGGAATATACGGGGTGTACTGACTGCGCTCTGTGTAACTCAACTCATTATTATTTTGCGCATAGATTGCAGAAATACGGGAACGTTTTGATTATATTTAAAAGGCTTTGCCATTGTTAAACGAAACAAGTGGAATTTCGAAGCTGTAAGCAGAATACAAGTCATATGAACACCCACGATATAGTGTTCTTCCCCCTTCCTACTGTATAAGAAATAATTAAAAACGCATTCCAACGAGAACAGAGGTTATTTGTTGAGTTTATGTGTATACAAAACCCTTGCAATAAATGTGTCTTAAATGAATGAAAAGCATACATGCTCTGGATACAGGTAGCATATATCGTGTGGGTGATATGACTTGTATTCTGCTTGCAGCTTCGAAATTCCACTTATTTCGATTTGTGTCAAAGCCTTTTAAATATAAATCAAAACTTTCCCGTATTTCTGAAATCTATGCACAAAATAATAACGAGTTGAGTTCTAACAAAGAACGTATTACATGCTGGGTAGGCTGATAGAGTAAACTGTAAATGAAATAGCCTATAACATTATAAAGGATAGGCTATTGTGGGATATTTGTAGATATCCTGATGAAGAATGTCTCAGTCAACCGAGGCTTGGATAATAACAAGGTTTATTAACCAAACAGATAGAATACATAGAGAAAATGGCTGAGGCTCTCGCCCCAGGTGATCAGCTGAATTTACCCAGGTAAGAAGCCTTGATTGTGGTCGGGAAGAGCCCTTTATAGTTCAACAAAGGGGGTGTGTGGTCCCATTTGATAGGTCAGATGGGGGGGAGGGGGTACAGGTTTGGGGACACAGGGGAGGGGGATATATTTACATGAGGGCATATTATACCACAATACTCACTTTTCTTTCTTATAATGTGGGTGAGATTAATGTATAATATACCAGGATTGTTTGGAACAGGTAAAAGTGGGGATAATAGTTTAAAATAGAATTATTTACATACATGATTAATAGAATTATTTACATACATGATTCATGAATTATTTACATACATGATTCATGACATGATCGACTGGACTGCGGTCTGTGTTATTTTGATATCAGAGATGTGGGAATAGATATCACCCTTTTCTTTTATTAATCGCTCAAAATACCTATATCAATGAGTGGTCCTCATCTCTGATATCAAACAACAATTAACATAATCATTTGAAGCTATCGCTGTGCAAATATCTTGGCATACCTTCAGTCGTTCATGTCGTGATTCTGGGGAGCTTGTGTGATCGTTGTGCATACAGGCATCGTAATAAACCAATTAAATACATGCACTGTCTGTGTGGTCAGATTGCACAGGGTGAAAAAACAAAATTGTGTGCATAATTAGGCTAATGTGTACAAAAACATTTTAACAACCGTTAACCTGGTGGTTAATAAAACTAACATGATTGACAACGTTACATGTCCTCTTCTATGAGAGAATAAAACAACTGATTCTTTCTTGTCTGACAATACAATTTTGTAACCTAAGTAATTCAAATGTGATGTAATGTGATCATGTGGTCACTTCTTCCTTCAGCAATACATTTTAGCTCATTATTACTAACCATTGTTAATGCTTTCTCATTGATTTCTTTTCATCACATCCCTAGTTCATCGTTTTGCAGATACATACAATTGTGTGAAAAGTTTCCTTCTTGTGAAGGTATTAATCTGAATGATGTTGCGTCGTTGTTGACAAGGTGTTCTCTGTCGGTCGTGTGGCAGGGCCAAACAGTAACACATAAAAATTAAATAAATACATACAATAGACATTACCTTAGTGGCTAATGTGTCAAAATAAAATTGAAAACCGTTAACCTAGTGGTTAATATAAAAGGTGATTATGATAATCGTTATGCATTGTTCTGTGGTCAAAACAAACTTGGTGTCTTGGAACAATCCAACTGGTTCTGCCCTGTTTAACAATACCATTTTGCAATGTGACTCTGTGATCATTTCTCATTGTCATTATAAAATTACAGTTCTTGTTTGTGAATCTGACAGTTGCTGTGAAGTGTTGATCATCTGTTCTCGGTCTGTCGTGTGGCAGGGCCAATACATACATAACAATGTGGACAATGTGTGTTCAGAAGTATCTTGTTCTACAGGTCTCTGATGATGTCTCTTCTTGACGATGCAGTCGGGAACATTCACTGGTCGTCGTTCATTCAGAGGGGGCCTACAGGAGGTCGCCGTCCGCTCCCTGTGTACCTTGTCAAGGGTCACCGGTAGCAGTCAACTATAGTGGTCTTTTCCTGCAGCCTATGTTGTTCTCCATCACCACCACACATCCGCCACTGTGCTCACGCTTGGCTCCCATCAGGCCCAGAGACATGGTGGTCAGGGCGTTTTTGAATGTGTTGTGCTGGTTTCGCTGTCCTCTCCTCGTCATTGCGGTACCACTTGATGGAGGGCGAGGGCCCGCCGGTGTAGTGGCTAGTCAGTAGGACGCTCTTTTTCACACGGATGACAATCTTGTCATGGGAATCCACCTTGATGGTCGGGGACTTGGTTCCCATCTGCAGGTGATGGGTTTGGTCTGCAGTGCCGGGGTGGAGGCTGTCAAAAGGTTGATCTCCTCTTCGTCAGTGTCTCCTTGGTCAGTCTCCTTCGTGGTCCCCTGCTCCACTTTCTTGGGGATGTCTGTGGGCTGGGTTGGATGGTTCTCCCACGGTTGTTGTCATCGCCTCTGGTTGTCAATTTTCTTTATGTGTCCCGCTGTGATTAGCTTGTTAATCTCAGCGCGGTACACAGTCTCTTGAGCGGGGTCTCTGGCTAGGCGCCGCTCTGTGTTCAATAGATACCGCTCCGTCGCTTCTTTTGGGGCGTGGAAGGTGGGCATACCCTCTCGCCTCAAGAGTGGAGTTGCGTATCTCATCACTCCATTGACTTTGACTCTCTTTGTCCCTTGCTCGAGGAGTGCTATGGCGTAAATGTCTTCCTTGGAACGAATGTCTTTCTTTTCGTTCTTAAAGGGCATTGTCTCTAGTGTCCATAGCCTCTCGACATGCTGTAGGAGGGTGGTGTCTTCTTCTGTCACTCTGGAGTGGAGGCAGCTAGTGGCTGCTGTTCGGTTAAGAGACTTAGCGAGGGGGCCTTGTAATGTCCATCCTAGGCGGGTCTCGACTGCTGCAGGACAGCCTCTGGGCCCTGTGTGGACCCGGTCTATCGGGACTATGAGGTCTGCATGGTCGGAGCCTATCAGCAGGGTCGGGGTGGCACCGTCGTCTCTCTGGCTGCCCGCTTGCTGCGATAGTGAAGGAGACATTCTCGCCCTTTATCGTCTTTAGATCTCTTCTTATTGTCCGAATCGTCATTGGTTGTGTCCGCAGCTTCGTGGTTCAGGTCGCGCATCGTCTCACTCGTCCTGTCCTCTCACCAATTCGTGATCTGAGGGTGATAAACACTGCCTTAGAAAACTCCTCACATAAATGATTCAACGCCTTTCTGCTAAAGTGGAAAATCATTTTGGGATTAATTCAATTCATAGTAAATAAAATCACTTAATTGACAATAGGAAATGCAAACCAATTGCATTAGCAGTGATAACTTACGTCAAGAAGGTCACATTCACTACAATTTTATCAGATCTTGTGTCTAACTAGATCTTACAGCATTAGGCTTTAAATAAAATTTGTAAATGAATGGCCAAAGTCTTGAATCAGATAAAATAGTCTGTGGTGTTAAATTGAAGTTGATCTTACCTCAGGATGCGTTGGGTGTGCCTCAGGATACTTACCTCGCCACGACTTCTCTGGCGTTTTTCACATCTCAGTATGGCTCATCATAGCATAGCATGGGGAAAAAACATAAAATCTAGGTAGCCAGTTAATTTTTTTTTGCATGAAAAACAATCATTTGTTTTGTCATCTACGTTTTAACTAACCTTACTGTCATGCATTTGTCCTAATAAACTAATCTACACTGTAGCACTCAACACTTTGATGACCATTGTTACTCAGCTGATAGAGGTGTGCCTTGCCTGATGTCCTGTCGTACAGAACCTGTGAGTCGCTTTGGATAAAAGTGTCAGCTAAATGATCAATGTTGTTGATATCTTGTACATTTAGATAATTGTGCTGCAATTTTGGTGGTTGATAATTTTGCAATCATGGAGAGTATTAGTTGTTAAAAGAATAGTCTAAGGAAAGTCATGCATGTTATTGGTTATGAACAGAGAATAGAAGGAGGGGATTGTAAGTAGTTGTTTTCATCATTAATCTTTCATCTCGGGCACTTCTCTAATTCATGTGTCTTTTGAAAAGAGATGATGAAAACGACTGGTTAGTTATTGTTAGTATGGGAGTTAGGTAGATTTTCATAACTGCAAATTCATCACCGGTGTCTAATTCATGTTAATTAAGTGGTTCTCTGTTGCCATCCACCGCTAGGTGAGTTCATCAAGTCTGTGGTCACGAGTGCAGGCATTTGCATTGCTTTGTCTCCCAAGTGCCCACTCTGAAGAAATTTACATGTGGGTGTTTTGGATGTAGATTTGTTCCAAATGGTCAATCGATTGTCTCTCAGCTCTACACTGTCTCTCGGTTGACATGCAAATTGTTGGATTTTCTGTCTTTTGTGATACAATTTGGGTGTAGTCATTCACTGTTTTGCATCTCGCCTCAGAGCCAGATCTGTAAATACAAACACATGTTAATTTTCCACTCTTTTCTAAAACCTGGGTGAATCCTCTTTGACTGTCTGTGTGCTCAACAAACATTAGCTAGATCTCATCCATCCCGTTCTTGGATGTAATGATAGTGTTATCATTTATCAATCATATCGCATATGTACACAAGCATATGAATGTGGACCCACACATTTTGAATCATGTTTAAAAATGTCTTACAATGGAAAGGGCTAGTTATCTTTCATTGGTTCTTTAGATAAACACATTAACTTAAGTGAATATAACCTAAACATCTTACTTTTAAACATGATCTATGTTGTTTGTGCCCAAGTTTTTCAACATTGAAAGCTTATAAAGTCTAATCTAACGCTGTTTATGTGGACTACAAGGTACGCCCACAGATGTATTATAATTCTGAAACAGACATTGTAATTAGCTTTATGTGACTTATAATGTGTAAATTAAAGCAACATAAACACTCAAGTGATCTGAGATAGTTGTAATTTACTGTAACTGAGATGATAGTTGTGTACCACAAACAGTACTGAATTTGCAAATCTGGTATGTCATAAATGTACAGATGTAGCAGTACTGACTATCTGTATGTCATGTATGTCATAATATGTCCTGATAAATAGAAAATGGGGGACCCTGATGTAAACAAATCTGGTATTGAAAATGGGGGACCCTGATGTAAACAAGACTAAAGTCTCTCTCTGGTCTGCATCCCCTTAACAATTGTGTGTATTGAGCTGTACTGTATTGTACCCATTCTGCAATCTGTTAATAAAGTTTTCAATCAATCAATCAAAGCATCTATATTTATGATTCTCATACTCACCGGGGAAAGCTGCAATGTTCGGTTCGTTTCTCCGGTGGTCTGGGATGGTGCAACCTGCATCTCGTCACTGCAACTCAACATTTTCCAATGGCAGCGCGCACATACATATACAAATAAAACATATACTACACGTGGATTTCACGCACCCTTGGCCTTGGGCACATTACACTTTACGTTCGCTTATGGATAGTTTAATATAAAATAATAACTTCACGGCGCGCATAGCGTGACGTCATCGCTCCATGCGACGTTCGTGTGTTCTCATTCGCCTCGGAAATAACGCTTTGCAATTCATACAGTATTTTTCCACGAGCTCTCAATAGCCTGGAATTCCTATACCAGCGTTTTGTTACCGAATGAACGCGCCTGTGCATATGTGAAACGTAAACAAACTGAAACGATAAAACTATACTTCCCCAAATGGCCGTTCCCGTGGGCCGGTGTTCTGCGGAATCCGGAAATTACTATCCTAGTTTGTTCCCGTGAACTGCACTTCAATGTTATTCTTTGTATAACGGTAACTAGTCTCTCAATGCTCGTCGCGCTATCCGTAGCCGGTTCTTGACTCAATAAAGCAACGCGACGGGTCCTATAATACTTGTGCACATACAAACGAGACTTAAAACAGACAAACAAACATTAATACATATAAGTTAACGTGTGTGTATATCTGACTGTATTGGATCGCTGTACGTTTAGTCGTCCAACATCTGTATTGTTCCAACATCTGTTGCGACAAGGCATTTATACCCTTGATATATAACTACACATCGTTATTAAAATCATAACGACCGAACCTGACTTCGAAATTTACCAGCGATATATTAGATTATATATACCTTTTAATCATACTCTCGGCCTCTTAACCCGCGACTAACGTCCTGTTTAATGTACTTTTCCGCGACTGATGTCCCGTTTAATGTACATTTACGTACTCCCGGGACATCGCGTAATCATGTACTAACTAGGACATCGCGTGATCATCTTCCCGCTATCTGTATTGATCAATTGGTTAATTTAATCCAAAATACATCGTTTTCAGGAATGGAAAAGATTGTGAGCTTAGTTTGAGGTTGAAACAATGAATATTATGACGCTACTCTGGTAATTTCTAATTATGATTCCATCAGCTTCTCGGTCCTAACTTCCCGCCTCTTTGCAAAGGAATCACAGAACGTTTTTTAACAGAGTAGCGTTTTCCAAGGATATCACATCATAATAAGCTCACGTATCTATTTTGTTGCCTATATTTTTAGTCTGCATCAGCTAGACTAGGGGTAGCAATCCAACAACCTGTGTGTGCCTTAGCTTTCGGTCGGCTCCGACTCGACCAGGAATAGCACCTCAACCTTTGTGCCTAAACTTTTGGGAATAGCACTATAACCCATCCTCTCAGAACCGCCTGATAAAGGACCCAGGTGCACGCGCGCCCTGGTAACGATTCTCAATACAGATCAGATATATTAATGCACATTATTCTACTCAGCCATGATCTCAATATTGGACAACATTCTGTAATATTCACCTGGCACAGAGAAAAGCGGGAAGGTTTCAATTCCTTTCCATACATTTTGTCGACCATCCTATTATACTCACTTTTCTCTGTATAGTTGAATGATACAGCACGCCGGGAGGACGCAAAAAGTCCGTCACAAGTTCATAGACGCCAATTGTGGGATATTTGTAGATATCCTGATGAAGAATGTCTCAGTCAACCGAGGCTTGGATAATAACAAGGTTTATTAACCAAACAGATAGAATACATAGAGAAAATGGCTGAGGCTCTCGCCCCAGGTGATCAGCTGAATTTACCCAGGTAAGAAGCCTTGATTGTGGTCGGGAAGAGCCCTTTATAGTTCAACAAAGGGGGTGTGTGGTCCCATTTGATAGGTCAGATGGGGGGGAGGGGGTACAGGTTTGGGGACACAGGGGAGGGGGATATATTTACATGAGGGCATATTATACCACACTATGATAGCAGGGTCTTCGCAACCTTTATTCCCCAGAGCCCCACGATTCCTGGGAGACATATAGGAATATGATATGATATATTATATATGCGCAAGTTACTGTTGCATAATGTAGGCTATGGCTGCTATTATATGTAATTCATATAGGCTACCTAATACCAACAACAAAATAGATTGTATGCCTCTACAAATCATATTATACCCGGTAGCCAATCGAACAAAACTAATAAAGGCATTCATATTCCAGCATGGTTATAATGACACACCAACGCCAAACAGTGGTTAACGGTCTTTATTAGTATTTTGAGCTGTCCAGGCAGAATTGCAGCAGTGGTCTTAGGGAGTCGTTGATATCTGACATCACCGTGTACAAGTCCGCCAGCCTTTTATTTATCCCATACCACGGGTTGTGTCTTCTTGGTTTGACAGCGCCTCCGTGAACAATCTCGCTCGTGGAGTTTTTCATAGTTCGCTCGGGTCAAGTTCAAGTTCAAGTTCTTTAATAGTTGTCATACAGAAGTACAGAATACTTTCATACAAAATGCTTCTTACTGTTACGCTCCAGAGACTGTGCTAGACAAGATAGTATCAAATAACATAATAACATAATATAGCATGAATTTAGAAGAAGAAAATGAGGTCACAGTGTTCGGTATAGACATATGTACAATGTTCTGAGTTACCATATAATATACAATACACAATACTATGCAGTGTACTAATGTACAGTACTATCTAGTGCAAAGCAGAAATGGGATGAGGTACAATTTTAGGTACAATTTACAGTAAGGTGTACGAGTTGTAGTGCAATCCTTCATCCATAAATATAAAGTGTGGGGAGTGGGTGCTACAGTGTGTTTGTTTAAAGTGGGTGTGTGCTATAAGTGTGTGGAGTGGGTGCTACAGTGTGTTTGTTTAAAGTGAGTGTGTGCGTGTGGATGTGTGTGCTATGTGCGTTTGGTGGTTGTTGTTGTGTAGTGTTCATTCATTGTTCGTTTAGCAGCCTGATGGCCTGGGGATAGAAGCTTCTTCTGAGTCTTTCTGTGCTCGCCTTGAGACTCCTGTATCGCTTGCCTGACCGCAGCAGTTCAAAGAGGCAGTTGTTCGGGTGACTGGAGTCTTTAATGATTCTCTTAGCCTTGCCCTTGCAACGCTTGTAGTAAATGTTCTGGAGGGTGGGGAGCCCCCCTCCAATTGTGCGTTCGGCTGAACGTGTCACTCTTTGTAGTCTGCTTTGGTCTTGTGCAGTGCTATTCCCAAACCAGGAGGTGATGTTGCCGGTCAAGATGCTCTCTATTGTACATGAGTAGAAGTTCTTAAGGATCTTCTGGCTGACTTGGAACTTCCTTAGGCGCCTGAGGAAGTAGAGGCGTTGTCGTGCCTTCTTCACAACACTGTTAATGTGTGTGGTCCATGTCAAGTCCTCGGATATGTAGGCTCCGAGGTACTTAAAGCTGTTGACTCTCTCAACCGGTGCCCCGTCGATGCTGAGGGGGCTGTAGTCCTTGACCCCCGACCTCCTGAAGTCCACAATCATCTCCTTTGTTTTGCTGACGTTCAGGGAGAGGCTGTTTTCCTGGCACCATCCCGCCAGGACCTTGACCTCTTCCAGGTAGGCCCTCTCGTCGTTGGCAGAGATCAGGCCCACCACCACTGTGTCGTCAGCAAATTTGACGATTGTATTGCTACTCCGCTGAGCCACACAGTCGTGTGTGTACAGGGAGTAGAGGAGGGGACTCAGAACACAGCCCTGGGGGGCCCCTATGTTGAGGGTGATGGATGAGGAGGTGCAGTTGCCTGCTCTCACCACCTGGGGTCTGCCAGTCAGGAAGTCCAAGACCCACTGGCAGAGGTCATAGCCCAAGCCCAGGTCCCTGAGCTTGGCTATGAGTATGGAGGGGACTATGGTATTGAATGCCGAGCTGTAGTCGATGAATAGCATTCTCACATAGTTCCCCTGCCTCTTGTCCAGGTGTGATGCTGCTGTGTGCAGCACATGGGATATGGCGTCCTCCGTGGACCTGTTGGGGCGGTATGCAAATTGCAGGGGGTCCATGTTGATGGGGAGGGAGGAGCAGATGTAGCCCTTTACTAGCTTCTCGAAGCACTTCATGGCTATGGAGGTGAGAGCTACAGGGCGGTAGTCGTTGAGGCAAGCAGGCTTGGATTTTTTGGGTACAGGGATAATAGTGGACTTCTTCAGGCAGGTGGGGATGACAGCCTGTTCTAAGGACAGGTTAAATATGTCAGTGAATACTGGGGCCAGTTGGTCGGCACAGACTTTTAGGACGCGGCCGGGGATGCCGTCTGGACCTGCTGCCTTCCTGATATTCACTTTTTTAAAGGTCCGCCTCACCTCATGCTCTGTTACCCTGAACACTGCGCCTCCATCAGCAGCCGACCCCCCCCCCCCCATTGCCGAGGCTTGTGAGCTGGTGTTGTTATTACCAGCATCAAACCTCGCATAGAAGGTATTGAGGTCATTTGCTAAGGAGATGTCACTGTTCAGTTTGAGGGAGGCGCCTTTGTAGTCTGTCATCGTTTTGAGCCCCTGCCACATAGCTCTAGAGTCAGCTTGTTCAAACTGGAGTTCAATTTTATCCCTGTAGCGTCGTTTGGCCTCTGACACAGTCCTCCTTACGTTGTATCGCGCCACCTTGTGGTCATTCATGTTGCCTGCCTCTAGGCCGTCGTTGTATGCTTTGGTGCGCTCTCTCAGAGCTTCACGGACGGATTTGTCTACCCAGGGTTTTTGATTTGGGTAAACTTTCATTTTGGTAGTGGGGATTGTTTCTTTCACCCTAGTACAAACATAGTCCAGCACTGTCTCCGTGTAGGCATTAATGTTATCTGTGTCGCGGAACACATTCCAGTCTGTGTTGTGAAACACTGACCGGATCGTATCCTCTGACGTCACATCCCATTTCTGCACCTCTCGCGAGACTACGGGAGTACTTTTAATTCTCTGTCTGTACTTTGGTGAAAGAAAAATTGATGCGTGATCTGACTTACCGAAGCCACTATCAGAATGAGCCTTGTAGCCACCTTTAAATTGCGTGTAACAGTGATCTAGGATGTTACCGCCTCTGGTGTTGCAAGTCACATGCTGATAGAAGTCAGGTAATACCTTTCTCAGATTGGCGCTATTGAAATCTCCCAGAACTAAAATGGCGGCGTTAACATTCGCCTCTTGGATTCTATTTACCTCGTCGTGTAGTCTGGAGAGCGCAACCTTGTTGCTGGCTTGCGGTGGAATATACACTCCGACCAGGACGATCGCCGTTAACTCCCTCGGGAGGAAGAAAGGACGACACTTCATGGTTATATATTCCAGTTCTGGGGAGCAGTGGTTGGATAATTCCTTCACGTTAGTTGGGTCACTCCAATTTTTGTTCAACATGAAGGCAATACCTCCTCCACGTTGTTTACCGGATTCTGCTGTTCTATCCTTGCGGTGAATGAAGAAATGATCGGCCGGTTGGATGGCGTGGTCTGGGACTTCTGGCGCCAGCCACGTCTCGATGAAGCAGAGAACGTTACAGTCCCTAACGTCTCTCTGGAATTGAATCCTTGCTCGGATGTCGTCTAGTTTATTGTCTATTGATTGTACATTGGCTAGCAATATACTGGGTAGTGGTGTCCTGTGCCGCCTGGTTCTCAGCCTGTTACGGACTCCAGCTCTCTTTCCTCGCCGTCTGGGTCCTTTGTCCCTGGGGGCGAGATCCGGTCCTGATGTCCTCAAGATCTCAACGGGCCATGGTTGCGGTTCAGAGAGCTGATCCAGAGAGTAATCCAGTCGGTAAGTTTCCCGTAATCCAATGTCTATAAGTGACTGACGGTCATACACATTAAATGCACCTACTGTTGGTACAGACAAAACTCTTAAAACTATAAATATTAACAAAAGTATGCACAGTCTCGACGGAGCGCACAGACAGGCAGCCGGTCGTAGCGGCGCCATCTTTCATACACAGTCATTCCATTATTTCACATCCCATGGGGGGTGTTTCATTACCATATATGGATAATCATGCACGAGCATTGACGGTAAGAACAAATGGTATTTATCAACACGGAGGAGCGCAGGATCTGTGTACGCACGGTTGATAAACCCCAATATTTCTGTGGGTATAATAATAATAATAATAATAATAATAATAATAGAACACTTTCTAAGAATTGTTGATAAATGAGGGCCCAGGATCCCAAGCAAAGCATGTTTCTGTCTTTTCGGCAGCAAGACGTCATTCATGTCCTTGTTGTGTGCTCAGCTCTCATCTCTCCTCTCATCCCTCTCATCTCCCCTCCAGATATTACAGGGGATCCATATTGGGGTCCTACTAATCACCCAAAAGTACCAGAAAATACCCTAAAGTACCCCAAATACCCCAAAGTATACCCCAAAATACCCCAAAGTATACCATAAAATACCCCAAAGTACCCCAATGTACCCCAAAGTACACCCCAAAGTATACCCCAAAATACCCCAAAGTACCCTAAAATACCCCAAAATAACCCAAAGTACCCCAAAATACCCTAAAGTACCAGAAAATACCCCAAAATACATCAAAGTACCGCAAAATACCCAAAAGTATACCCCAAAATACCCCAAAGTACCAGAAAATACCCCAAAGTACCCTAAAATACCCCAAAATACCCCAAAGTACCCCAAAGTACACCAAAGTACCCCAAAATACCCCAAAGTATACCCCAAAATACCCCAAAGTACCGGAAAATACCCCAAAGTACCCCAAAATACCCTAAAATACCCCAAAATACCCCAAAGTACCCCAAAATACCCTAAAGTACCCCAAAATACCCCAAAGTATACCCCAAAATACCCCAAAGTACCAGAAGATACCCCAAAGTACACCAAAATACCCCAAAGTACCAGAAAATATACCCCAAAATACCCCCAAAGTACCAGAAAATACCCCAAAGTACCCCAAAATACCCCAAAGTACCAGGAAATAGCCCAAAATAGCCCAAAATACCCCAAAGTATACCCCAAAATACCCCAAAGTACCAGAAAATACCCCAAAGTACCAGAAAATACCCCAAAGTACCCTAGAATACCCCAAAGTACCCCAAAGTACCCCAAAATACTCCAAAGTATACCCCCAAATACCCCAAAGTACCATAAAATACCCCAAAGTACCCCAAAATACCCCAACGTACCAGAAAATACCCCAAAGTACCCCAAAATACCCTAAAGTACCCCAAAATACCCCAAGGTATACCCCAAAATACCCCAAAGTACCAGAAAATACCGCAAAGTACCCCAAAATACCCCAAAGCACCCCAAAATACCATAAAGTACCCCAAAATACCCCAAAGTATACCCCAAAGTACCAGAAAATACCCCAAAGTACCCCAAAATACCCCAAACTACCATAAAATACCCCAAAATACCCCAAAGTACCCCAAAGTATACCCCAAAATACCCCAAAGTATACCCCAAAATACTCCAAAGTACCAGAAAATACCCCAAAGTACCCCAAAATACCCCAAAGTACCCTAAAATACCCCAAAATACCCTAAAATACCCCAAAGTACCCCAAAGTATACCCCAAAATACCAGAAAATACCTCAAAGTACCCCAAAATACCCCAAAGTACCCCAAAATACCCCAAAATACTAGAAAATACCCCAAAGAAAACCCCAAAATACCCCCAAAGTACCCCAACGTATATACCCCAAAATACCCCACAGTACCCCAAAATACCCCAAAGTACCCCAAAATACCCCAAAGTACCCCAACGTATATACCCCAAAATACCCCACAGTACCCCAAAATACTCCAAAGTACCCCAACATATCCCAAAATACCCCAAAGTGCCTGGAAATATACCACAAAGTACCACAAAATACCTAAAATGAAAAACTAAAATGTGCACATTTCCCAGAAATATTTCTTATTCTGTTACAGTAATCATACCAGCATGGATGCTCATGGATGCTCACTTACATTTACCCAAAAGTACACCTTGCACCTCATGGTACCAAAGCACCTCAAAGGCACTAAAAACAAGATTACAAACATCGCAAAACAAACTGGTCAGACAACTGCTTCAAGTTCAAGTTCAAGTTTCTTTATTAGTTGTCATACAGAAGTACAGAATACTTTTATACAAAATGCTTCTACAGTAGACTGGACTGTGCTTGACCTTACTCCTAAAACACACCTCACCCCAGCCCATTTTGACAACCTAGGATGGCTTAGAGTAGACGACAGAGTACAGCAAGTTGCAATGGGCCTGGTCTACAAGATACACTACACCACTAAGGTACCCATGTACATGTCAAGCTACTTCCCAAAGGTCAGTGAATACCATGACCACAACACCAGAGGGAGTTCCACAAATCATGTGCAACCCAGATTCGGCTCAAACAAGGGACTAAACACGTTTCGCAATTATGCCACATCAATGTGGAACGCCCTACCCACAGCCGTTAAAAAATGTGAATCCCTACCCACCTTGAAAACAGCTCTCTAAGAGCACCTACGGGAGGCTGCAATTCGAAACTGGCCCGAACCGCCTCCCACCCACCCACCCCTCCTAATGTTCATTTCCCTCCCCCTCGTATGTATATATTTACTGTTAGGATCTCTGTTTAACACTTTGGTTGCCTAAGGTTAAATTCATGATATACCATAGATTGCCAGCGCTATTTGTCTATGGAGAAAGTCCCCTTCTTTGCAGGGCTATAACTTTTTAAATTCTATTGCTACATTGCCATTATTAGGGCCCATTCAAAGTCCTATATGTATTGTTCATTGTGTAGCAACGTTAAACTTTTTCATTCACATATTCATAGTAAAGTATGGTCTAATGTATAAGTATGTTTTCATCTCTTTCTGCAGCTTTCTCCAGAACGTGATATATAGCCCCAAATGCATTATATTGATGATGAAATACAGTTTGATGGCAATCAGTGCGATATAAAAAATTCCAACTAGACGTACTTCTAGAAGTTACTACACGTCATCTGATGTTGACCGGATGGGCGAGGGGGCGTTTATAATTCCGTGGGCAGCGTTATACCAATCATCTAATGTGGGTCAAATGTTGATAATATTAGTATCGAACACGGTAACGTTACACGCTGAAACTCACCCCAGTCTCCGCGCGCCGTTGGGCGATCATCGTCGAGTAGAAATCTTATCATTATGGGATATATTTTTACCCGGTCCATCTCCAGCTTGTATAATGGTATATACGTCCAAATCATGTTGTTTATCGAGTTATTGCCAATCGATCACCGTGTAGCGTGACGAGCCAGAGTCCCATGAACTATAGCGAGCGCCCGGAAGTACTACGGTCGTCATGACAACCTCTATTCAACATCCTGTTTGGCGATTGCGCCGATCGGCCACCAGATGGCGCTCCTGAACCGCCAGAGAGCTCAGTGGGTCCTGCTGGTGGATCTCAGGCCAGCGGAGGGGACATATTAATCCGATCGCAGATTTTTGAAATATTGATATAAGGAGGCTGTACAGCGTCCCCCGGCAACTTGAGCATGGCCAGCAATGACGTGAAAAGACGTTTCATGGCAGTCAAAGTGTTAACAGTATTGTATATTTGCATATCTTGTATGTCACAAATGTAACAGTACTGTATATCTGTATGTCATGTATGTCATAAATGTCATGATTAGATTAGATTAGATGATTAGATTATATTTTTATATCTGTATCTGTATGTTGTGTATGTCATAAATGTCATTATGAATGGAAATGGGGGATCCTGATGTAAACAAGACGAAAGTCTTTCTCTGGTCTGCATCCCCTTAACAATTGTGTGTATTGAGTTGTACTGTACCCATTCTGCAATCTGTTCATTAAAAAAAAATTATACTATTTGTTCGGTGTTCAATACAGATGTTATTACATTTGGAGATTATAATATATTAAAATAAACATTTGTTTTGAAAATATGTGGTACTTTGGGAATGGGAAATGGACTCCACATATAAAGCACTTTCCTACCTGCACAAAGAGCTTTATAATTGCCTCTCCTTCACCAATTCACACATGCACTCACAGAGCAATGGCAGCCAGATGCCATGCAAGCAGTGTTGGGACTAACGCGTTACTGTAACGCGTTACAGTAACGCCGTTACCGTTACTGAATGGTTCGTTACTGCGTTATTTTTATGTAGATTGATAGCGAGCGGTAGACTAGTGATCCAGCGCAGTCCTCCTGACTGCTGTCTGTGTCACCTCACCTGCGGGCTGCGGGGACACGCTGTGCTGGGGGTGTGTTTTGCTTACTATAGTCCTGACTGTCATGGCAGCGCCCACGGGCCACTACTCGCGTTTGTACACATGGATATTATCACTATTTCTCTTTTGTTGAGCACAAAGAAAATAATGTTTTAGTTAAATGTCATTTGTGTTTTGGCTCAAAGATACTATCTACTGCCCATGCTTCAACGAAGCTAGTAGCTGAGTCTAACGTTAACAGGACTCATCCGAAGCCACTCGCCACCCGCTTTCAGTGATCTAGTTAGCATCACCAGGCGGCACACGGCAACTGGGACGGAACACTTCGCGTTTTCCAACTACTTGGAGAGAATATACTAAATGGAAATTAGCTAAAGAAAATGTTTGAGGGGCTGGACTAACGTTACATCTCAACCACCGCAGAATTTGGTGAGTTCAGTGATGTGAATGCAAAGTTGAGATTTTGACTGTAAGAATCTGCAAGGGAATCTCATCAATATACTAATCAAACAATATAAATATAGTCCTTTCATGCACAATTGATATCCTAACTATTCTAACGTTGCAATGCACGATTGGTATCTTATACAATGTTGCAAGACGGTTATAATGAAATGCTCCGGCGACATCAAGGCGGTTCCTTCAACCTAAGCGGCGATACAATTAGGCACGGCGCATTTCTTATTACGTCGGGACTCGGGACAACATTTGTGTTTGTGTCAGATTTGTGTTTGTATCTAGACCACATTGCTTAGCAGAGTTCAGTGATGTGAATCGAAACTGTCAAGTTGATCAACAGATTTTGAGTATCTGTAAGGGCATTCATGAGAGCAATCTTTTTATAAAAATGTTAGTAACTAAATAGTTACTTTTCACAGTAACGCATTACTTTTGGGTGTAAGTAACTAGTAAAGTAACTGAGTTCCTTTTGAAATGAAGTAACTAGTAAAGTAACTGAGTTACTATTTTTCAGTAACTAGCACAACACTGCATGCAAGGTGCTAGCCTGCTTATTGGGAGTCATTTGGGGTTCAGTGTCTTGCCCAAGGACACTTCGGCATGTGAACAGAAGTAGCTGGAATTCAAACCACTGACCAAACCATTGACCATGATCATTAGTTGACCTGCTCTACCTCTGAGCCAGTATTTTGTGGTACATAGAGATATACTTTGGGGAACTTTAAGGTTCTTTGGGGTATTTCGTGATACTTTGTGGTATTTTAGGGTATACTTTGTGGTATTTTTGGGTATACTTTGGGGTATTTTGGGGTATTTTAGGGTATTTTGGGGTATACTTTGGGGTACTTTGGGGTATTTTATGGTACTTTGGGGTATTTTGGGGTATACTTTGGGGTATTTTGGGGTATTTTGGGGTATGTTGGGGTATTTTAGGGTACTTTGGGGTATTTTGGGGTATTTTAGGGTACTTTGGGGTATTTTGGGGTACTTTGGGGTATTTTCTGGTATTTTAGGGTACTTTGGGGTATTTTGGGGTATTTTCTGGTACTTTGGGGTATTTTAGGGTATTTTGGGGTACTTTGGGGTATTTTGGGGTACTTTGGGGTACTTTGGGGTATTTTGGGGTATTTTCCTGTATTTTGGGGTATTTTGGGGTACTTTGGGGGTATTTTGGGGTACTTTGGGGGTATTTGGGGGTATTTTCTGGTACTTTGGGGTATACTTTGGGGTATTTTATGGTATTTTGGGATATTTTGGGGTATTTGGGGGTATTTAGGGTACTTTGGGGTATTTTCTGGTACTTTGGGGTATTTTGGGGTATACTTTGTGGTATTTTGTGGTATTTTAGGATACTTTGGGGTATTTTGGGGTACTTTGGGGTATTTTGGGGTATTTTATGGTACTTTGGGGTATTTTGGGGTATTTTCTGGTACTTTGGGGTATGATTTGGGGTATTTTGGGGTATTTTGGGTTACTTTGGGGTATTTTGGGGTATTTTAGGGTATTTTGGGGTATTTTGGGGTATTTTCTGGTACTTTGGGGTATTTTGGGGTACTTTAGGGTATTTTGGGGTATACTTTGGGGTATTTTGGGGTATTTTAGGGTACTTTGGGGTATTTTGGGGTATACTTTGGGGTATTTTGGGGTATACTTTGGGGTATTTTGGGGTACTTTAGGGTATTTTCAGGTACTTTGGGGTGATTAGTAGGACCCCCATATTGTCTTGCTTCCTTTTTCCTGTGTACAATAACAATTAGCACAGAGCATTGTGTAGTCATGCCATTGTAATTTCTTTCTGCAGGGAATGAAGAATATGGTCCTGCCAAATGCTGACCAAATATTGTCTGTGGCATGTACATTTCACCCAAAAGAACAACAACAGAGTTAGAAATTGCACCTATTATGTGTTTCTACTAAATGTACATGCTTCTGTTATATATACCACTGCTGCCACAGTGGTCGCTCTCCTACAATCCTTCAACTTGACTCCTGTTACGAATGGAACGTTTTGATGGCATGATGTGGTGTGGAACCCAATTGCAGTATAGGCCGAGGAGAGGATAGATAGGAGACGGAAGGCGTTGGTCAAGTCAAGTCAAGTCAAGAGTTTTAATTGTCACGGCATACAAGTATACAATGAAATGCGGGTGGTCTTGCCCGCAACGATGTGCAATACAGTGGTACAACATATACTAGAATCCAATAATAAAAAAAAACATTGTGCAATAAACAGGTAACAGGTAACATGGTGTGACATCTCGGTATCTGTACATAGTTATTTACAGAGCATATAGGACATGCTAGGTAGCTTTGGTAGTGCAATACACTGTTCCTGTTATACTAATTTAAAGTGGCCTTTCCTTTTGGCCATAAGTGTGCGTGTGTGCGGCATGAGTGTGTGCCCGCTCATGTTAAAGTGTTAAGTGGCTGCTAGTGTGTGAGCGTGGGATTGATTAAATATGGCGGTGAACACTGGGGCCAGCTGGTTGGCACAGGACTTAAGTATGCGTCCTGTTATACTATCTGGGCCAGCAGCCTTCCTGGTGTTCACCTGCATAAATGCTCTTCTCACACTGTGTTCCGACAACGAGAGAGCGTCCCCGCCCCCCCGCGGTTGCCCCCTCCCCTCCACAACAGCCGGCGCGCCAGTAACGTCACTAGCCGGAGAGCCAGCAGCGCCACTGTCTTGGTTGCTTCTTTCCAAAATAACATGCACTTTATTGACACACAGAGCATAATATGAAAAGAACACTTTGAAAAGGAAAAGAGAGACCGTGGTCTCAAAAAACAATATAATCACAACACTAACAACAGCAAACAAAAGTAATGACCCAGCAAACAGTGCTGGGCCAACAACACTTAAGTACAAGGACTAATTAGAGACAAGAGGATGATTAGTGAATGACACACAGCTGGGGAAATGACTAAACAGAAAACATAACAAGGTAAATATACAAAACATGACAAGACCAAAAAACATGAATCGAAACTGTCAAGTTGATCAACAGATTTTGAGTATCTGTAAGGGCATTCATGAGAGCAATCTTTTTATAACATTTTTTGTAACTAAATATTTACTTTTCACAGTAACGCATTACTTTTGGGTGCAAGTAACTAGTAAAGTAACTGAGTTCCTTTTGAAATGAAGTAACTAGTAAAGTAACTGAGTTACTATTTTTCAGTAACTAGCACAACACTGCATGCAAGGTGCTAGCCTGCTTATTGGGAGTCATTTGGGGTTCAGTGTCTTGCCCAAGGACACTTCGGCATGTGAACAGAAGTAGCTGGGATTCAAACCACTGACCAAACCATTGACCATGATCATTAGTTGACCTGCTCTACCTCTGAGCCAGTATTTTGTGGTACATAGAGATATACTTTGGGGAACTTTAAGGTTCTTTGGGGTATTTCGTGATACTTTGTGGTATTTTAGGGTATACTTTGTGGTATTTTGGGGTATACTTTGGGGTATTTTGGGGTATTTTAGGGTACTTTGGGGTATTTTGGGGTACTTTGGGGTATTTTATGGTACTTTGGGGTATTTTGGGGTATACTTTGGGGTATTTTGGGGTATTTTGGGGTACTTTGGGGTATTTTGGGGTATTTTAGGGTACTTTGGGGTATTTGGGGTATTTTAGGGTACTTTGGGGTATTTTGGGGTATTTTGGGGTACTTTGGGGTATTTTGGGGTATGTGGGGGTACTTTGGGGTATTTTGGGGTATTTTAGGGTACTTTGGGGGTATTTGGGGGTATTTTCTGGTACTTTGGGGTATACTTTGGGGTATTTTATGGTATTTTGGGATATTTTGGGGTATTTGGGGGTATTTTAGGGTACTTTGGGGTATTTTCTGGTACTTTGGGGTATTTTGGGGTATACTTTGGGGTATTTTGGGGTATTTTAGGATACTTTGGGGTATTTTGGGGTACTTTGGGGGTATTTTGGGGTATTTTAGGGTACTTTGGGGTATTTTGGCGTATTTTAGGGTACCTTGGGGTTATTTTGGGGTATTTTCTGGTACTTTGGGGGTATACTTTGGGGTATACCTTGGGGTATTTTGGGGTACTTTGGGGTACTTTGGGGTATTTTGGGGTATTTTAGGGTACTTTGGGGTATTTTGGGGTATACTTTGGGGTATTTTGGGGTATTTTGGGGTATACTTTGGGGTATTTTGGATAGTTCAGTGTTCTGTGGTACTCAATGTTCATTGAGCACCTGGAAAAGCGCTATATAAAATAGATGTATTATTATTATTATTATTATTGTTCAAGACTCTGATGGCCTGGGGGAAGAAGCTGAGCCTAAGCCTCTCTGTCCTAGTAGCTGGGGTTCGCAGGCGTCTGCCTGACCTCAGCAGCTGAAACAGGCTGTTATTGGGGTGGTGGGGGTCTTTCATTATTCTGCAGGCTCTGGATTTGCACCTCTTGTTGTATAGAACCTGCAGGGGAGGTAGTGCAATACCCGTGGTGCGCTCGGCTGAGCGCACCACTCTCTGTAGGGCCTTCTTGTCCTGTGCCGTGCTGTTTCCATACCAGGCAGTGATGTTTCCGGTCAGGATGCTCTCTACAGCTCCTGAGTAGAAGGACTGGAGTATCTTCCCCGATACTCTGAACTTCCTTAACTGTCTCAGGTGGTAGAGGCGCTGTTTCGCCTTCTTTACTACTGTGTCTATGTGTGTTGACCATGTCAGATCCTCTGAGATGTGGACCCCCAGGTACTTAAAGCTGCTCACCCTGTCCATGGTAGCCCCGTTAATCATCAGTGGTGTGTGTGTCTCCTGCTGTCCTCTCCTATAATCCACGATCAGCTCCTTGGTTTTACCAATGTTCAGGAGCAGGCTGTTGTCCTGGCACCAGCGTTCCAGTACCTCAACCTCCTCCCGGTAGGCCTTCTCGTCGTTGTCCGAGATCAGCCCCACCACCACCGTGTCGTCTGCGAACTTCACTATGGAGTTGGAGCTGAACTTGGCCACACAATCGTGTGTGTAGAGTGAGTACAGCAGGGGGCTCAGAACACAGCCCTGGGGGGACTCGATGCTCAGGGTGATGGTGTTGGAGGTCTGACCCCCCACCCTGACCGCCTGGGGTCTTTCACTCAGAAAGTCCAGTACCCAGGCACTCAGGGCGGAGCTCAGACCCAGCTCGATCAGCTTGTCCACCAGTCTGGTGGGGACTATGGTGTTGAACGCTGAGCTGTAGTCAATGAACAACAGTCTCACATAGCCCCCCTTCTGACGGTCAAGGTGAGAGAGGGTGCTGTGCAGTACCTGGGAGACCGCGTCGTCAGTGGACCTGTTTGTCCTGTATGCAAATTGCATAGGGTCCATATCACTGGGGAGGGAGGCACAAATGTGGTCCTTGACCAGCCTCTCGAAACATTTCATGACCACAGAGGTGAGTGCCACCGGTCTGTAGTCATTTGGACATATTGGGGAGGGTTTCTTCGGTACAGGGATGATGGTAGACATCTTGAAGCAGGCAGGGACCACTGACTCCGCCAGGGATTGATTAAATATGGCGGTGAACACTGGGGCCAGCTGGTTGGCACAGGACTTAAGTATGCGTCCTGTTATACCATCTGGGCCAGCAGCCTTCCTGGTGTTCACCTGCATAAATGCTCTTCTCACACTGTGTTCCGACAACGAGAGAGCGTCCCCGCCCCCCCGCGGTTGCCCCCCCCCCCTCCACAACAGCCGGCGCGCCAGTAACGTCACTAGCCGGAGAGCCAGCAGCGCCACTGTCTTGGTTGCTTCTTTCCAAAATAACGTGCACTTTATTGACACACAGAGCATAATATGAAAAGAACACTTTGAAAAGGAAAAGAGAGACCGTGGTCTCAAAAAACAATATAATCACAACACTAACAACAGCAAACAAAAGTAATGACCCAGCAAACAGTGCTGGGCCAACAACACTTAAGTACAAGGACTAATTAGAGACAAGAGGATGATTAGTGAATGACACACAGCTGGGGAAATGACTAAACAGAAAACATAACAAGGTAAATATACAAAACATGACAAGACCAAAAAACATGAATCGAAACTGTCAAGTTGATCAACAGATTTTGAGTATCTGTAAGGGCATTCATGAGAGCAATCTTTTTATAAAAAATTTAGTAACTAAATATTTACTTTTCACAGTAACGCATTACTTTTGGGTGCAAGTAACTAGTAAAGTAACTGAGTTCCTTTTGAAATGAAGTAACTAGTAAAGTAACTGAGTTACTATTTTTCAGTAACTAGCACAACACTGCATGCAAGGTGCTAGCCTGCTTATTGGGAGTAATTTGGGGTTCAGTGTCTTGCCCAAGGACACTTCGGCATGTGAACAGAAGTAGCTGGGATTCAAACCACTGACCAAACCATTGACCATGATCATTAGTTGACCTGCTCTACCTCTGAGCCAGTATTTTGTGGTACATAGAGATATACTTTGGGGAACTTTAAGGTTCTTTGGGGTATTTTGTGATACTTTGTGGTATTTTAGGGTATACTTTGTGGTATTTTGGGGTATACTTTGGGGTATTTTGGGGTATTTTAGGGTACTTTGGGGTATTTTGGGGTACTTTGGGGTATTTTATGGTACTTTGGGGTATTTTGGGGTATACTTTGGGGTATTTTGGGGTACTTTGGGGTATTTTTGGGTATTTTGGGGTACTTTGGGGTATTTTATGGTACTTTGGGGTATTTTGGGGTATACTTTGGGGTATTTTGGGGTATTTTGGGGTACTTTGGGGTATTTTAGGGTATGTTGGGGTATTTTAGGGTACTTTGGGGTATTTTGGGGTATTTTAGGGTACTTTGGGGTATTTTGGGGTACTTTGGGTATTTTCTGGTATTTTAGGGTACTTTGGGGTATTTTGGGGTATTTTGGGGTACGTTGGGGTATTTTGGGGTATGTTGGGGTACGTTGGGGTATTTTGGGGTATTTTCTTGTATTTTCTGGTATTTTCGGGTATTTTCGGGCATTTTGGGGTATTTTAGGGTACTTTGGGGGTATTTTCTGGTACTTTGGGGTATACTTTGGGGTATTTTATGGTATTTTGGGATATTTTGGGATATTTGGGGGTATTTTAGGGTACTTTGGGGTATTTTCTGGTACTTTGGGGTATTTTGGGGTATTTTGGGGGTATTTTAGGATACTTTGGGGTATTTTGGGATACTTATGGGTATTTTGGGGTACTTTAGGGTATTTTGGGGTATACTTTGGGGTATCTTGGGGTATTTTAGGGTACTTTGGGGTATTTTGGGGTATACTTTGGGGTATTTTGGGGTACTTTAGGGTATTTTCAGGTACTTTGGGGTGATTAGTAGGACCCCCATATTGTCTTGCTTGCTTTTCCCTGTGTACAATAACAATTAGCACAGAGCATTGTGTAGTCATGCCATTGTAATTTCTTTCTGCAGGGAATGAAGAATATGGTCCTGCCAAATGCTGACCAAATATTGTCTGTGGCATGTACATTTCACCCAAAAGAACAACAACAGAGAAATTGCACCTATTATGTGTTTCTACTAAATGTACATGCTTCTGTTATATATATACCACTGCTGCCACAGTGGTCGCTCTCCTACAATCCTTCAACCTGACTCCTGTTACGAATGGAACGTTTTGATGGCATGATGTGGTGTGGAACCCAATTGCAGTATAGGCCGAGGAGAGGATAGATAGGAGACGGAAGGTGTTACAAAGGGTCAGATTAAACCGAATATATATATTTATTACTTGAGATACCTTGTATAATATTTGTATATCGTTTGATATCCCTTGTATATTCTTTGTATATATACACGGAATATCCCTTTACCTAGGTACAAACCAGACCATAATATTCGTTCTCCTATTGGACAGCGACCCCTAGGCGCCAACGGCCATACCCCCAATGGCGAGTTCAAAGCCACCGCCAAGGCTTGTCTCAACATGTCCAGGTTTGCGCAGTAATACGAGACAGAACTGAGGTTGGCACTAGATAATTCACCTCACGTATAAATACGGCGCAGGTGGAAACAGCAGCAGTTCAGTTCATTCAGTTCATCATTCGTTCAAAGTAACGTCTAGTCTTATCCAAAACGTTAAAGCCTTCACCACGAGTCAACGACCAAGTGAAGTGAGCAACTTTGCGTCTAAATAGAGCACTTATAACATGTGCGAATAGGATAGTAAAAGTGTCAGAGTTTAGTGAAATAACGTCAAGTTCGACCTATTTAATGTGAAGTATAGTGCACAGGAGAATCTACACCGGCGAATGCAGAGCCTTTTCCGGCTGGATTATATTGCTTTGGTACCGTGGCTGTTGGAGCAGAGAACCGTCTACCCACTGTCGTGTGGGATCTACCCCTGTGAGGAGCACCCTCGAGCCCGCCTCTAGGACCCGAGGCTGGCTAGCTTTCATCCATGCTGTCGCGCATACTTGGATTATAGCTGCTGCTTTGTCTGCCGATCGAGGGGAGTATATGTACCGCCTCCCGTAGCTGGAGCTTATTTATTCCTCGTTGACCCAGACTTTGCTCCCGAACATTCTTCTACCCTGCTGGCTTACAACCGGAGGGAACCCCCCTAGTGTCTCCAGCTGACTACGAGTGTGCCTTATGTAATTCTTATGCTACAGGTGGCGTCAGTTATACCCATCTTATTATGCTCATGGACTTACGCTCTTGACCTACTTAAGTGTTCTTCGCCTTATAAGCGCAATTCATAATTCCAATTCTCTAACCTATCGTTGCTGCTATAATAATAAATCCCTCCAAATAGAACTTTAGGTGTCATTGTTGTATTCTTGTGTGGGTGTTCACCAGATATACCGTGTACTGTATGGCCAGTAATTAAAGTACATAACTAAGTAGTGGTTTAATAATACCATACTCTCAATACAGTCAGGGAATTGTACCCCTCAGTTACAATTGGTCCTTCGAGCCGGAGGGTATCAGTGTAATATCTAATATAATATTGATATTAACCATGGCCAGCGGTGAACACTCCCCAAGCAGCTCTCCCGAGCTAGAACGCCCGCAGCGCAGACGTCAGCCACCTCCCTATCTAGAGGCATACGCTGTCAGTCTAATACCTAGCTTTATACAGACGTTAAATGCAGGAAAAGCGGATAGTCAAAACATGTCAAATCCTACCGACCAGACGACCCTGCCAGTAGAGACCCCAGTGGGTTCTAACGAAACTGACCAAGCCCACGGGGGGACCAGGGGGGACATGACATGACTATACCCCCAGACAACGTCAACGGGACGGTCCCCGGAGAGCTCCAGGATAAAGAAAGCGCTCCAGGGACAGAACCCGACCCACTACCAGAAGAGAAGCGCGCCCAGGAGACGGACCTCGAGGCGCGCCCAGAGAACAGATCTCCAACGAGCACTGCCAGAAGCCGATCACCTCCGTCAGTGTCTTCCCCCAGCGAAGCGGACAAGATGCTGGCGCAGGCATTCATCGCCACCCTGGCAGCCTCCACCGAACGCGATCGACTTCAGGGTGAACGCGATCGACTTCAAGCGCAACAACTAAGTGAGCGCGAACATTCTACCATGGAAAGAGAACGCCTCCAGGCTCAACAGACGAGCGAGCGCGAACACGCTGCAACCGAGCGAGAGCGCTTCCAGGCGCAACAAAGGAGTGAAGACGACCGCATAAGACTGGAGACCAGACGCCTTCAGACGGAGGAGAACATTGAAAGAAGCCGCGCCGATGCACAGCGCGACGCCGCCAATGCACAGCGCGACGCCGCCCATGCCCAGCGCGAAGCAGAGCGCGACCGGCTGCAGGCGCAGATGGTAGAACAATTGATTGCCATGGCGACACCCCCTCTCTCCGCACGGAGCTCCCGGAGATCATCACGACAAGGGTCTAGGGCACATTCCCCTACCCGACCAAGCGACCCGGGACCCCGCCAACAGGAGGATCCTGTCCACGTCTCCGAACCCCCACCCCGACCGGTCCATACGAGACCCAGCAACCGGGAAGAACCGGCCTACGTCGCCGAGAGACTGACTAGAAGACTCCAGGACCTAGCAGAGGAAGAGGAAGAGGAAGAGGAGGCCCAGTACAGCCCCGACCAGCAGCAACGTACTCTGGACCAGGAGGCCCAGTACAGCCCCGACCAGCAGCAACGTACTCTGGACCAGGAGGCCCAGTACAGCCCCGACGTCAGCCCCGAGCCACTGCACTACAAACCCCCGACCCAACTCACGGGTGAGTTTGACGTACAGTCAGCACCGAGGAACAGCACCTGGGTACCCGGCCCCTGGTACCCACCAAGTACCAACCCACGACAACACGTACGGGGAGACCAGCCCAGGAGGCCTCTTCCCCAATGCTCACCGATGTGCCAGCCATCCATGGCATCGTACCTTGGCACACCGACGTTCCCAGACTTTACACGCGAGGACAGAGCACAGTACACGGAATTACGGATGTGCTTGGAGACTATGATGTCCGACGTCCCCGATGAGTCGTACAAATATGCCATCCTCCTCAAGCATCTCAAGGTGCCCAGAGCGCATAATATAGCGCTGGCATATTCCAACTCAAGCACCCCATACTCCGCGGCTCTAGTGGCCCTCGACCAGCGCTATGGACGCATATGGGACTACGTGATACAGGAAATAAGAGACATTGACCGTCTCCCCCCAGCCAAAGACAATAGAGCATTGGATGACCTCTCTATCAAGGTACAATCCCTGGTAGGGATGCTGGGGTCCCAAAGGGAAAAAGGGAGACATGAACTGTATGCTAACTCTAATGTAGAACGGATATTAGAGAAGCTCCCTCCAGCCCGCCAAGAGCGCTTTCGGCGGCAGAGAGACCACCGTGATCCCGACGGTCCCGAGCCATCCCTCCTAGACCTGGCCGACTTCCTTGCGAGAGAAGTCAGCAGCCTACGACTGGATACGTTCGTGTGGAGTGGACCAAGCCCAAGAGATGGACCTCGGGGATCTAATGATAACCGCCGGTCGGTGACCGTTATGCACCAAGCCGAATCAGTACCGCAGCACAAGAACCACAACACCCCCTCGACGAAAGAGGAGTGGAAGATTGAATGCCAGTACTGTGAAGGGGAACATCGGCTGTATCAATGTGACACTTTCAAGAAGCTGACCACGGACGAGGTGAGTCAGTGGATCAAGGCCAACCGCCGCTGCTTCCGCTGCGCGCGCAGCCAAATGGCAGCTGAGTGCCGCTTAAAGAAGAGATGCAGCAAGTGTGACGGCGCCCACTTGGAGGTCCTGCATGACATCAACAAGCGTCCGCCAGGACAACAAAGTGGGCCCGTCACAGTGATGTATCAGGCCGAGGCGGTGGCACCAGTACCGAAGATCCACCAGACCGCCCCCTGGTGTACCGACTGCTACAGCTGACACTGGGAGTCACGGTGCTACTCGGACGACCGCGAGTCGGCACCACTCCAGAAGATCCAAGGCAACCGACCAACAGGAGTGCTCCATATAGACCAGCATAGCGGGACCCCCCGAGTGCTCATCAAAGTGGTCAGAGTGCTCCTGAGCTACGAGGACAAGGTCCTGGACACTTACGCCGTCCTAGACGATGGGTCTGAAAAGACTCTCCTCCTCGCTTCCGCCGCAGCCCAGTTGGGCCTGCGGGGTGCCAAAGGAACAATGACAATCCGTACCATCAGAAGAGACCAGAAGACCATAAAGGGTGAAAATGTCTCCTTCAAGATAGCAGCGGTGGATCAGCCCGAGAAGCAGTATAGTATCACTAACGTCTTCACCAGCCACGACATAGGCCTGTCACAGTACACCTACCCCATCCCACAGCTGATGGCGAAGTACGTGCACCTACGTCAACTACCTATACCGCTCATCGACGGCGCCACACCGACCCTGCTCATCGGCTCCGACCACGCGGACCTCATTCTCCCAATTGAGGCGGCCCACATCGGACCCAAAGGATGCCCAGTCGCGGTTCAGACCCGACTGGTGTGGACGCTCCAGGGCCCCCTCTACGGACTTGACAGTCAACCCACGTCTACACGCTGCCTGCACACAAAGGTGAGCGACACAGGCCACTCTCCCGTACAGCCCGTTGAGAGGCTATTGACATTAGACGAGAGGCCTGTTAGAGAACCGTGGGCCCAAGAAGAGGGAGTTCCGAACTCCACCCCCCTCAGCTGCGCTCCAAGCGACGTAGCTGACCTCGAACCCAGCACCCCAAGCGACTCCTTGATGGGGCGGCCGGAACCGGCCCCTCCTCAGACGGGGTACAGACCAAACAAGAGGAACAGACGGAGGATGTGGAGGCACAGCCAAGCACAGATCAACCAGTCTCAGGCCTGCTTCCTCCTAAGCCCCCCTCCATCCCGTCCAGCCCGTCAGAAGCGGGTCAAGGACAGGGACAACTTAAAAGTGGACACAATCGTCATGATCATAGACCAGTCACTACCCCGAGCTGCGTGGCCAGCCGGCCGCGTAAGCAAAGTGATCACTGGTGCCAACGGAAAGGTCAGAGCGGCAGAAGTTCTTGTCCAGGGACGGACATACACCCGACCCGTGGCGAGGCTGATAGAGTTGCCAAGGCTACCTGACTCCCTTGCTGACGACCATGACCCACTGACTTTGTGAATTGCCCTACTCCTCACAACGGACATTGAGTAGTTGACAAGACGGTTAATCTGTCTCTGCTTATCTAATTAGGTGCGGACTAATTAGGAGGTGGCTGTTACAAAGGGTCAGATTAAACCGAATATATATATTTATTACTTGAGATACCTTGTATAATATTTGTATATCATTTGATATCCCTTGTATATTCTTTGTATATATACACGGAATATCCCTTTACCTAGGTATAAACCAGACCATAATATTCGTTCTCCTATTGGACAGCGACCCCTAGGCGCCAACGGCCATACCCCCAATGGCGAGTTCAAAGCCACCGCCAAGGCTTGTCTCAACATGTCCAGGTTTGCGCAGTAATACGAGACAGAACTGAGGTTGGCACTAGATAATTCACCTTACGTATAAATACGGCGCAGGTGGAAACAGCAGCAGTTCAGTTCATTCAGTTCATCATTCGTTCAAAGTAACGTCTAGTCTTATCCAAAACGTTAAAGCCTTCACCACGAGTCAACAACCAAGTGAAGTGAGCAACTTTGCGTCTAAATAGAGCACTTATAACATGTGCGAATTGGATAGTAAAAGTGTCAGAGTTTAGTGAAATAACGTCAAGTTCGACCTAGTTAATGTGAAGTATAGTGCACAGGAGAATCTACACCGGCGAATGCAGAGCCTTTTCCGGCTGGATTATATTGCTTTGGTACCGTGGCTGTTGGAGCAGAGAACCGTCTACCCACTGTCGTGTGGGATCTACCCCTGTGAGGAGCACCCTCGAGCCCGCCTCTAGGACCCGAGGCTGGCTAGCTTTCATCCATGCTGTCGCGCATACTTGGATTATAGCTGCTGCTTTGTCTGCCGATCGAGGGGAGTATATGTACCGCCTCCCGTAGCTGGAGCTTATTTATTCCTCGTTGACCCAGACTTTGCTCCCGAACATTCTTCTACCCTGCTGGCTTACAACCGGAGGGAACCCCCCTAGTGTCTCCAGCTGACTACGAGTGTGCCTTATGTAATTCTTATGCTACAGGTGGCGTCAGTTATACCCATCTTATTATGCTCATGGACTTACGCTCTTGACCTACTTAAGTGTTCTTCGCCTTATTAGCGCAATTCATAATTCCAATTCTGTAACCTATCGTTGCTGCTATAATAATAAATCCCTCCAAATAGAACTTTAGGTGTCATTGTTGTATTCTTGTGTGGGTGTTCACCAGATATACCGTGTACTGTATGGCCAGTAATTAAAGTACATAACTAAGTAGTGGTTTAATAATACCATACTCTCAATACAGTCAGGGAATTGTACCCCTCAGTTACAGAAGGCGTTGGTTGCTTCTTTCCAAAATAACATGCACTTTATTGACACACAGAGCATAATATGAAAAGAACACTTTGAAAAGGAAAAGAGAGACCGTGGTCTCAAAAAACAATATAATCACAACACTAACAACAGCAAACAAAAGTAATGACCCAGCAAACAGTGCTGGGCCAACAACACTTAAGTACAAGGACTAATTAGAGACAAGAGGATGATTAGTGAATGACACACAGCTGGGGAAATGACTAAACAGAAAACATAACAAGGTAAATATACAAAACATGACAAGACCAAACGCACATAGATACAATACAAGGAAGACGAAACTAAATTAGACAATGGTGCACAGCACCGACAACAGATGAACACACAACAGATTAGTGATGACAGACAGGACGCCTATTGCTTATTAACAGTGGAGGAGTGCTGCCGAGTGCTTCCGCGTTTTCCCTGATTGGCTGCGATACGCCCAGCGGCAGGCGCGGCAGCCGCAGAGCGGAGCGGCAGAGCTTGCGGCATTATGTAGCCGTAATCCGCCATGATTTTCATTCGAAGCTTAGCTCACCTGGCAGCGCTGCGGTCCTGCGATCCTGCGGTCCGTTGGTGACAAATTCGAATCCCATCAATTTTTTTTTTTTTTTTTTTTTAACGTGTATTCTTTCGCCGGTTAAGGTTAGGCATGGTTAAGGTTAAGGTTAAGGTTAGGCATTGTTTCGGAGTTGGTTAAGGTTAGAAGGGTTAAGTTTAGGCGCTGTTAAGGAGCTGGTTAAGGTTAGAGTTTGTCTTAGAGAATGGCAATATTCTTTCTATGGTTAAGGTTAAGGTTAGGCATGGTTAAGGTTAAGGTTAAGGTTAGGCATTGTTTCGGAGTTGGTTAAGGTTAGAAGGGTTAAGTTTAGGCGCTGTTAAGGAGCTGGTTAAGGTTAGCGTTTGTCTTAGAGAATGGCAATAGACAGCCTATTTCCGCACTGCCGCTCTCTCGCGCTGCCGCGGTCACATGGTCACATTGTCACATTCTTGCACTCCTCCGCTGTTAAAAAGCAACACGCAGACAGGACAAGACAACAAAGATGAATACACTGAACTACTGTAGGCCACCTGGTGGTTGAGAGTCGTAGTTCAGGTATGGGAAATGTCCATGGACAGATGGGGGTTGTGGAGCTGGACTGGGGGGAAAATGTCCATGGACAAATGGGGGTTGTGGAGCAAGACCGGGGGAACCGTTACAGACTCCCACTGTCATGCCTCCCACCCACAAAGGCAGTAGCTCCCTGGACCTCATATTCTCCTGTGACTCCTGCATAATTAACACCATGGTAACTCCCCTCCATATATCAGAGAACTTCTCTGTATCCTTTTGGTCTCTACACACCCTCAGGACCCCTACGCTCTGCATCTTCTGGCCACCTGAGACCCACTCCTCTTCAGGCTCCTAGGGGAGGTCGTTGAAGTGAAGCAGGCTCTGTCCTCGCTCCATGTGGTGGAACGAACTTCCCACCACAGTAATACCAATACAATCGTTGCAGAAAAACCTCATAACTGCAGTTCTGTGATTATTGTGTATGGAGACTTTTATAGTATTTTATACACTTACTTTAGTTCATAACCGATTCAGAGCCCATTGTAGAATAATATAGTGTATTCATTTTTGGGAAGTTGCCCCTTTTACATAAGAGGTTTTTGCACAACAGCAATGATTTGGTGCACAATATGAACCATGGCATTCCATTTACTGTATGTTTATTTAGATTTGTATTCCGTTTGAATTAATGTGAGAAACAGAAAATAGCTCTTACTCAGCTGCTCTAGATAATTAGACATAATATTAAAGTAACACTATACAACTATACGATGATTTATATCAGTAATGTATAAGAAAAAGATTATTAGACTATTGTAAATGCATTTTATATTGGTCTCTTTGTAACCATTATTGAAAAGATAAGCAAAAGGAAAATATTCCCAAAATGTAGATCTGAATGCATCCTTGGTGAGGTGTGTTTTATTGCCAGAGAACAAGTACGAGAGCAAGTCCTGTATGGCCGTACATCCTTCCTGCACTATAGACACTACAGGATCTAGGCTAACCGGATCAGACTACATGCTAGTAGTGTTTACAGTCAGAATGCGTGTTCCTGGTTGCTGCTAACCATCAAAGTATTGGCGACAGCGCTGCTCTCCTGCACCCACCTCCACCTTGGGAATGTTTTCCTTCACTGAGGCACATGCAGTTGTGCGAAAAAGGAAAACAGTTGTGCAGTTTCGCTATTAATCCACCAAGTGGCTCTCTCACTATACAGATTTCAGACAAGCATGTAATCTTTGTAGAAACAGGTGTTATTTCTAACTCCGTTACTCGTGTGCTTGTGAGTCTGGAACATTTAGCATTGCAGCATCTCATCTTAGTGTCTTCCTTTATTCAACGCATGCTTTTTCAGCTCCCCTTTTCAAATTATTTCCCCTGGCTGTGCCACGTCTCTACCTGATGTCTATTAGGCGTCCAATCAGTGACTCTTTTTTGCATTACAATATGTGCGGGTTACTAAGGGCAAGTTCAGCAGAAAATACTATTACCACTGTCAGGGCTGCATTCATCAAGCCTCAATTCTTGCACAGGCACAATTTTCTAATATAAGCCTCTGTAATTGTCACTGCCTTCAACCAAGCTGTGACTGTTTTCCCTTTTATCTGTGCCCCCCCCCCCCCCCCCCCCCCTTCCAAACCCAATCCATCACCTGCCTGTGTGCCTGATCATCATCTCATCATCATCACATCATCATCATCATCATCATCATCATCATCATCATCATCGTCATCATCATCATTCATCATCATCATCATCATCATCATTCATCTGTGTGTGATGTCGTTAGTGGTTCTACCCCTCCATTCCTCTCCCAGGACATCTGAGGGCTTAGAGTGTTTTGACCCACTCAATACACAGCCCCCACCCACCCACCCACCCACCCACCCACCCACCCACCACACACCCACACACACACACACACACACACACACACACACACACACACACACAACACACACACACACACACACACACACACACACACACACACACACACACACACACACACACACACACACACACACACACACACACATAGAGACAGAGTCATGCACACAACCAAAAGAAAAAAGATCCCTGAAAAAATAAAGCTCTTTTATAGATCAGTCAAGCCTTTTCATGAAGTCCCTTTGATGCTGATGGATTTTATGATGATGTGCTACACAGCTAGGAACACTTCAGCAATGGCAGGGGTTCATGACTGGCTGTTGGTTGCCCTCTCTCTCCTCTCTCTCTCTCTCTCTCTCTCTCTCTCTCTCTCTCTCTCTCTCTCTCTCTCTCTCTCTCTCTCTCTCTCTCTCTCTCTCTCTCTCTCTCTCTCTCTCTCTCTCTCTCTCTCTCTCCTCTCTCTCTCTCTCTCATATTTGTCCTCTCTCTTTCTCTCTCTCATCGTCCTCTTACAACATGGAAATGGAGGACTCAGCCTGTTCCGGAAAGTCACTGAAGGAAGGAAGCGGTGTGAGAAGGACACTGTGTGGATACAGGTGTGAGAAGGACACCTGTGTGGATACAGGTGTGAGAAGGACACTGTGTGGAAACAGGTGTGAGAAGGACACTGTGTGGATACATCACGGAGATTAGGTTTTGGGTTGGTCAGACATAACTGTGGAGCTAGCTAACGTTAATGTCACCAGGTAGAGGCTAATGTTACATCTGAATTATTATTATTGTAGCTGAGGGGTACAATTCCCTGACTGTATTGTTAGATATGATATTTAATACCACTACCTCATGTACTTTAACTTCTGGCCACCCAGTACAAGATATAAGTATGATGAACACTTTCCCACCTGATGAAACGAACCAACACAAATGGACCAAATCGAATATTTAATACAGCAAAGGGTGTACACAATATTCACTTAATTACATTTATGATTTGAAATGTTAAGTATGCACTTTTATGGCAAATGAGTATTCGTAGGTAAATCAACATTGAATGTCCAATCTCTGGTTGCGCAGGGAGTAAGTATACAACCTGGAATATTTAGGAAACGATAGCGATAGTACTTAAATAATTATAGCTGGATACACTAAGGGGGGGGGGGGGGTCCCGCTGGTTGTAAGACAGTAGGAGGGGGGGGGGTTAGAGAAGTCGCTGGCGGTATCCCATCTGGCCGACGGTGTCTTGGGAGAATCCAAAGTCTTAGACCCAGTGCCCACAGAACCTCGGGCCGTAGACGAACACAGCTGGACCCTCTGTGGAACGGTATCTGCCGGTCCACAACGGAGAGACGTGGTGCGACCTCACGTGTAGAGCGCCGCCTCACCTGTAGTCCTCTCCGGGGGGTAATTCCAACACTCGACAGTGTTGGCCTTTATCCATGGAATAATCAAAGCACATAAAGCATAATCCAAGAGCCGTGGAAGGCTCGCCGTCGTCGGGTAGAGTAATCCAATATACAGGTCCAGTCGCTCTTGACCCGGAGCTCCTCGGATGCAATCACCACTAGGGGTCTGACCAGCCTGGATAAGCGTCCAGATAACGTCAGGAACGATGGGGGTACTGATAACTGTAGAACTCGAACCGAACGATGCACCATACATAAATAGACTATTATTAGCTTAATAGAATACGTCCAACTCGACGGTATGGTGCCAAACTATGACTATTCAACTATTAATCTACACGATATCTCAATGCCTATTCTGGGCCAAGTAGGCCCTGCTACACCGCACGTGCTTCGTGGGGAGGCTTTTGCGTCTGTCACTCTGTTGGAGGGTAAAGAACTGGACTAAAAAAAGTTCTACTTTACGAGCGTCATATATATATGCGCTATGAACAAATAGTACCACACGTATTTCGCCCGGCATATTACTGCGCGGAACCGCAGGGCTGCCTCGACATGTTAGGCGGCACGATTGAACTTGAACCTAGGGGTATGGCAACCTGGCGCCAGGTTCTAGTCCAATGGTAGAATGAAACTATTATGGGCTGTTTAGTAGAAACGGGGATATTCAATGCATATTGTACAAGGAATATACAGGGGATATCAAACGATATACAAATACAATTAAATATATATATATAAATAAATATACATATTCGGTTTAATCTGATCCTTCACAACAGCCGCCCCCTAATTAGTCCCACCTAATTAGCTAAGCAGAGACAGATTAACCGCACTGTCTTCCACTCAAGGTCCGCTGTAAGGTCAGTCAACTCACAAAGTCATAGGGTCATGGTCATCATCGATAGTATCTGGGAGTCGGGGCAGTTCTATGAGCCTCGCCACGGGCCGTGTGTAGGTGCGCCCTTGGACGAGTACTTCAGCTGCTCGGACCTTGCCATCGGTACCGGTGATCACTTTGCTTACGCGGCCAGCCGGCCACATAGCTCTGGGGAGTGACTGGTCAACTATCATGATGACTGTTCCTTCTGTCAAATTGTCTCTCTCTTTTACCCACTTCTGGCGGGTCTGTAGAGACGGTAGGTAGTGAAGTAGGAAGCTGCTCCAAAACTTGTCAGTTAGTACTTGGCTGTACCTCCACATTCTTCGGCCGTTCGCTTCTTCGGGCCTGTACATTGTCTGGGGTAGCGCGGGGTCCAGCCGCCCCATTAGGAGTGTGTTGGGGGTGACTGGGTCGACATCTGCTACATCACTGGAGACGTAACCGAGGGGTTTGGAGTTCAATACTCCCTCGATCTCCATGAGGACTGTCATTAGGACTTCCTCTGCCACAGTCTGGGCTCCGAGTACGGCATACAGGGCTGTCTTTATAGAACGTACTTCTCGTTCCCAGGTTCCACCGAAGTGGGGTGCGTTCGGGGGATTAAACTGGAAGTCAACCTGGGCTGGAGCGAGGTGGGTCTTAAGTTCTGGGCCCATAGCTTGGAAGCTCTCTCTCAGCTCTCTTTCTCCGCCTTTGAAGTTGGTCCCGTGATCAGACAACAATGTAGACGGTTGTCCTTTCCGTGATATGAATCTCCGGAAGGCCATAAGGAATGAGTCTGTGCTCATGGTCGGAAGGAGCTCGATATGTATCGCTCTGGTGGTCATGCATTTGAATACAATACCCCACCGCTTCTCGGTGCCTCTTCCTCTTTTTATATACAACGGGCCAAAACAGTCCATGCCTGTGGAGTGGAATGGCTTGTCGCCGATTCGGAGGCGACAGGGGGGTAGGTCAGCCATCCGTGGTATGCTGGGCTGCGCGCGCCACTTACGGCAGTCTAGACAGGTTCGCTGGAAGCGCCGTACTGCTTCTCTCCCTTGTAATATCCAATAACGACGTCTGATCTCCGCGAAGACTCTCTCTGCTCCGGCGTGGTGCACATCCTCGTCGTATTTCTTTATGATCAGCTCTGTGACCTTGTGTCGGCTGTTCAAGACGATCGGGTGCTTAATGTCATCTGGTAGATCGGGGGCTCTCCGCAGGCGACCACCCACTCTGATGAGATTATGTGCGTCACTCTCTGGTGCCAGGTGAATCAGTCTGCTGTCTGATGGGACGGGGTTTCCTCCCTGTAGACAGTCTAGCTCATCGGGGAACGAGTCTCTCTGGGCTCGTTGTAGTAGAAGAAGTTCTGCTTCTTCGTAGTCAGCTGCTGACATGTCAGTGGTGGACTGAATCTCTGGGTGGTGCCGCAGGAATGTCCTTTGTTGCGCACTCTCTAGGGTAATGCAGTCATCTATGTTCGGGTCTGTGGAGGCGACAGTGCTCAGTCCACAGAACATAGGCTTCTTGTTCTCAGCCTCCTCTCTACTTGCTTCCCTCGGGGTGGGCGTCGGCCAATCTCCTTCCGGGAGCTGGAGGAATGCTGGTCCGTCACTGTAGATGTTGTGGCGGGTTAGGTCATCCAGGGACATTCCCCGGGTGATGACGTCAGCTGGGTTGTGTTTGGTATCCACATATCTCCAGCTTGCTTCTTCTGTTAGTTCCTGAATCTCGGTGACTCTGACTCCCACGAAGACTTTGTATCTGCATGAATCAGACTTAATCCATGTGAGTACTGTCGTGGAATCTGACCACAAGATTGTTCTATGCACCGGAATGGTGAGTTCACGTTGGATCAACGTGGCTAGATGCGCTCCTGCGAGGGCTGCGCAGAGCTCTAGACGTGGGATAGATTGTTGCTTACGTGGGGCTATCCTTGAGCGGGCCAGTATGAAAGCAGTGTGTATCTCTCCTCCCATCTCTTGGGCACGCAAATAAGCAACCGATCCGTAGGCTACTTCGGAGGCATCGCTGAAGACGTGTAGCTCAATCTCGCATGTCTCTGGCCTCACTGTGGATGGGAAGTAGCTGCGGCGTATGTTGACACCTGGGAGTGAGCGGAGTTCCGTCTCCCACTCTCTCCATGTTGAGGCAAGGTGTGCGGGTATTGGGTCGTCCCAGCCCTGGTCCTTGTCCCATAGTGCTCGTACAATCATCTTTGCCCTGGTGGTGTAAGGTAGAATACATCCCAGCGGGTCATATTGTCTGGCGAGTGTTCTGTACACACTCCGTCTGGTGGTCGGTATCGCCGCAGACCTTCCTTGCTCTGGAGCCAAGGGTTTGTGTCTATAGTGGAGCGAGTCTGTTTTGAAGCGCCAGACTAATCCTAGTGTCATTTCTTGGGCTTCTCCTGGGATTGTCGCCATCCAGGTCTCGCTGCTGGCAGCCTTGTCTGCAGAGGAGAGGCTGCGCAATACGTGCGGGTCACTGCTGGCCCACTGCCTGAGATCAAAGCCTCCTTTGATTAGGGAGGCGCGTAACTTGATTAGGAGAGCCTCGGCTTCTTCTTGAGTCGAGACGCTTTGTAGACAGTTGTCTACGTAGAAACTGTTCTTCACACTTTGTTGGACCTCTTCATCTGCTGCTGGGTCCTCTGTGACGTGTTTCTGTAGTGCAAATGTAGCACAGCACGGGCTGCATGTGGTTCCGAAGGGGAGTACTTCCCACTGGTAGATGGATGGGTTCTCATCTCCGATCTTCTCTCTCCATAGGAACCGTAGCAGAGGCTTGTCCTCCTCTACTAGTCTCACTTGCAAGAACATCCCTTTGATATCCCCGCTTATAGCCACCTTGTCCTGGCGGAAGCGCAGTAGCACGCCTAGTAGGGAGGGGCCGAGTGTGGGGCCGGGCAAGAGCTCTTTATTCAGATTTTGGGATCCGATCTGGTAGCTGCAGTTAAACACAATGCGATCCTTGCCATTGTGATGGACCTTGTGATGCGGCACGTACCATGATTCGGTCGTCTGATCGGCCTCTTTAATGTCAATCTTTGTTACGTGTCCCGCTGTGATTAGCTTCTCAATCTCAGCTCGGTACACACTCTGTTGAGCGGGGTCTTTGGCTAGGCGCCGCTCTGTGTTCAGTAGATAGCGCTCCGTGGCGTCTTTCTTTGCGTGAAAGGGGGGCATTCCCTCTCTTCTCAGGAGTGGAGTTGCGTATCTCATCACTCCGCCGACTGTGACTCTCTTTGTCCCCTGCTCGAGTAGGTGGATGGCGTAAATGTCTTCTTTAGAGCGAATGTCTTTCTTTTCGTTCTTAAAGGGCATTGTCTCTAGGGTCCATAGCCTCTCGACATGCTGCAGGAGAGTGGTGTCTTCTTCTGTCATTCGGGAGTGGAAGCAGCTAGTGGCTGCGGTTCGGTTGAGAGATTTAGCGAGGGGGCCTTGTAATGTCCATCCTAAGCGGGTCTCGACGGCTGCAGGACAGCCTCGGGGACCGGTATGGACCCGGTCAATCGGGACTATGAGTTCTGCATGGTCGGAGCCTATCAACAGAGTCGGGGTAGCGCCGTTTATGAGCGGGATAGGTAATTGGCGCAGGTGCACATATTTATCCATCAACTTGGTGACAGGGTAGGTGTACTGCGAGAGTCCTATTTCTTGGCTGGTGAAAGCATTTGTGATCTTGTACTGTCGCTCTGGCTGCCCGTTGGCTGCGATAGTGAAGGAGACATTCTCGCCCTTTATCGTCTTCAAATCTCTTCTTATTGTCCGAATCGTCATTTCATTCTTGCTCCCCCGCAGTCCCAGTTGAGTCGCAGCGGAGGCGAGCAGAAGGGTCTTCTCTGACCCGTCATCAAGGACGGCGTAAGTGTCCATGACTTTATCCTGGTAGCTCAATGTCACACGGACTACCTTTAAGAGCACTTGAGCTCCGTTGCTGCTGGCGGGGTCAATGTACATGACACTTGCCTTGGTGCCGCTCCGTGGTGCAGGTGTAGGCCGTCTTCCGTTACTATCGTGTAGTATATCTAGATGGGCTCCATCGCACCGGCTGCACCTTTTCTTTAGGCGGCATTCGGCTGCCATGTGGGGCCGCGCACATCGATAACAGCGCCGGTTGGACTTTATCCATTGGCTCACTTCTTCTGCATTCATCTTTGTGAATGTGTCACATTGTGACAGCCAGTGTTCTTTCTCACAGTAGGGACACGCTATCTTCCACTTCTCCTTCCTCGAGGGGGTGCTGTGACTCTTACTGCTCGGTACTGACTCTGATTGGTGCATGACAGTCACCGATCTTCTTCCATCATTTATTCTCCTGGGTCCCTCTCTGGAGCTTGGCGTGCTCCGCCCGAAGGTGTCCAGTCGTAAGCTGCTGACCTCTCTCGCCAGGAAGTCGGCCAGATCAAGGAGGGATGGCTCGGGGCCGTCGGGATCTCGGTAGTCCCTCTGCCGCCGAAAGCGCTCCTGTCTTGCGGGTGGCAGCTTCTCCAAAATCCTCTCAACGTTAGAGTTGGCGTACAGCTCATGCCTGCCCTTCTCCCGTTAAGCTCCCAGCATCCCCACCAGGGACTGTACTTTGATTGACAGGTCATCTAGTGAGCGATTGTCTGTGGCTGGGGGTAGGCGGTCAATATGCCTTATCTCCTGGATTACGTAATCCCATATACGTCCATATCTTTGATCCAGCGCTGCAAGGGCCGCTGTGTATGGGGTCGAGGAGGTAGCATAGGCTAGCGCTATATTGTGTGCTCGCTGTACTTTCAGGTGCTTCAATAATATTGCATACTTGTGGCGTTCATCAATGACATCCGCCAGCATTGTCTCTAAGCACATCCGGAGCTCCGTGTACTGTGCTCGACTCTCATAGGCGAAGTCTGGGATTGATGGCATGGCGTTGTATGACGCCGTGGATGGCGAATACATCGGCGAGCGTTGGGGGAGAGACCTCCTGGGCGAGTCCCCTCTTGCGCCTCGCTGTGGGCCGGTACTGGCAGGGTACCATGGCCCGCTGGTCCAGGTACTGTTCCTCGGGGCTGGTCGTGCGTCGTGCTCACCCGTAAATAGAGTCGGGGGTCTGTAGCGCAGCGCCGCGGGGGTATAGCCTGGACTGTATGGGACCTCCTGGTCCGGTGGAGTACTGTGCTGTCGTCGGGCTTGGTTCTCCTCTTCTCCCTCTTCTTCTTCTATCAAATCTTCCAGATCTTGTAATCGTTTATTTAGCTTCTCCGCAGTGTAGGCCGCTCCTTCCTTGTAGCTGGGTCTCGCTTGGACCGGTATGGGAAGGGGGTCTGCGGGGGGTCTAGACTCGGTCTGTTGGTCAAGTTCAGGGTCGCTTGCTCGTTGCGGTGACGCTGCTCTTGACTGCTGTCTCGACGAGTTCCTTGAGCCCCTGGCGGAGGGAGAGGGAGTTGTCCTTTTGATCAGCTGCTCTATTAGTTGCGCTTGTAGTCTGTCGCGCTCTGCGTCTCTTTGGGCAGCGGTGCGCTGGGCGTCGGCGCGGTCTCTTGCCATATTCTCTTCCATCTGGAAGCGTCTCATCTCCAGACTTGTGCGCTGTTCTTCGCTCCGTTGCTGTGCTTGGAGGTGTTCGCGCTCGCTGATCGCCTGGGCTTGGAGACGTTCGCGCTCGCTAAGCGTCTGTGCTTGGAGCCGATCGCGTTCGGTAGAGGCTGTCAGGCTGACGAGGAACGCCTGTTGTAGTATCCTCTCCGCTTCGCTGGGGGAAGGCGGTAGTGGAGGTGAGCCGCTCCTGCGTGAACCGCTCCTGGGGGTACTCGTTGGGGAGTCCTGGAGCTCTAGTTCCTCGGCGCTCTCCTCTTCTTCTTCCGTGCAGAGTTCTCTCTCTGTAGGGTTGTCTTCCTCCCGGGGCGTGTCGGGGACTACTTCTTTAGTAGTGGCTGGGGGGTAAAGGCATGTCAATTCCCTCCTGGTCTCCACCGTGGGCTTGGTCAGTTACATTAGGACCTACTAGGGCCTCTGTGGTCGGGGAAACCTGGTCGTTAAGGTCAGACATAATTTTACTTTCTACTTTTACTACGTTTACCGTTTGTCGAAGGCTAGGTAGTTGACTGACAGTGTAAGCCTCTAAGTACTGAGGTGTCTGTCGTCTGCGCCGCGGGCGTTCTAGGTTAGGAGGATCGTTTCGTGGAGTGTTCATCATAGGCCATTTCGATATTAATAACACTATATTAATATTACACTAGTTACCCTCCGGCTCGAAGGACCAATTGTAGCTGAGGGGTACAATTCCCTGACTGTATTGTTAGATATGATATTTAATACCACTACCTCATGTACTTTAACTTCTGGCCACCCAGTACAAGATATAAGTATGATGAACACTTTCCCACCTGATGAAACGAACCAACACAAATGGACCAAATCGAATATTTAATACAGCAAAGGGTGTACACAATATTCACTTAATTACATTTATGATTTGAAATGTTAAGTATGCACTTTTATGGCAAATGAGTATTCGTAGGTAAATCAACATTGAATGTCAAATCTCTGGTTGCGCAGGGAGTAAGTATACAACCTGGAATATTTAGGAAACGATAGCGATA
This sequence comes from Notolepis coatsorum, assembly GCF_963971535.1. Classification (NCBI taxonomy): domain Eukaryota; kingdom Metazoa; phylum Chordata; class Actinopteri; order Aulopiformes; family Paralepididae; genus Notolepis; species Notolepis coatsorum. Next base: position 58,551,582 of record NC_140168.1, on the reverse strand, counting down.
GTACTTAAATAATTATAGCTGGATACACTAAGGGGGGGGGGGGGGGTCCCGCTGGTTGTAAGACAGTAGGAGGGGGGGGGGTTAGAGAAGTCGCTGGCGGTATCCCATCTGGCCGACGGTGTCTTGGGAGAATCCAAAGTCTTAGACCCAGTGCCCACAGAACCTCGGGCCGTAGACGAACACAGCTGGACCCTCTGTGGAACGGTATCTGCCGGTCCACAACGGAGAGACGTGGTGCGACCTCACGTGTAGAGCGCCGCCTCACCTGTAGTCCTCTCCGGGGGGTAATTCCAACACTCGACAGTGTTGGCCTTTATCCATGGAATAATCAAAGCACATAAAGCATAATCCAAGAGCCGTGGAAGGCTCGCCGTCGTCGGGTAGAGTAATCCAATATACAGGTCCAGTCGCTCTTGACCCGGAGCTCCTCGGATGCAATCACCACTAGGGGTCTGACCAGCCTGGATAAGCGTCCAGATAACGTCAGGAACGATGGGGGTACTGATAACTGTAGAACTCGAACCGAACGATGCACCATACATAAATAGACTATTATTAGCTTAATAGAATACGTCCAACTCGACGGTATGGTGCCAAACTATGACTATTCAACTATTAATCTACACGATATCTCAATGCCTATTCTGGGCCAAGTAGGCCCTGCTACACCGCACGTGCTTCGTGGGGAGGCTTTTGCGTCTGTCACTCTGTTGGAGGGTAAAGAACTGGACTAAAAAAAGTTCTACTTTACGAGCGTCATATATATATGCGCTATGAACAAATAGTACCACACGTATTTCGCCCGGCATATTACTGCGCGGAACCGCAGGGCTGCCTCGACATGTTAGGCGGCACGATTGAACTTGAACCTAGGGGTATGGCAACCTGGCGCCAGGTTCTAGTCCAATGGTAGAATGAAACTATTATGGGCTGTTTAGTAGAAACGGGGATATTCAATGCATATTGTACAAGGAATATACAGGGGATATCAAACGATATACAAATACAATTAAATATATATAAATAAATATACATATTCGGTTTAATCTGATCCTTCACAACAATTATATTACATTACAATTACCTTATTATGTTACAGTAGCGGCTAACATTATTTAGGCTAACGTTATGTTTAGGTTATAATGTACAGCCGCATGGTAATGTTAACATTAGGGGCTAAGGTCTATGTTATGGTCAGCCACATTTCATTGGTTATGCTTCTAGGGGCATTTAGCTGAATGTGTTTTTGTCCCTCACATTATAAAAGGCATGTAGCCTAAGGGCTCGCGTCCACCTGCCTCATATTTATGACCGCACGCGTCTTTTTTCAATGTATCCCAATGGGGAGAGAGCGTATGCGGCCGCATGCGCCGCCTATAGAAAGTGCGCTGCAGTCGGCTTCTTTTTTCAGCTTTTTTGTGCGGCCGAATGTTGAAACTTTCTTAACTTTTCAGAGCGATGCGCTGAGCTCATTTTCAGACAACCAATCACAGCCATTCATATCTACCACTCTGTTTGTAACCTGACACCGGAGCTGCCTGTCTGTCTTGGCTGTCTCCCACAGTAGACGGGCCATTGAGATTCGCGACAAAACACAAATACACTAATAATAATAACTACACGAATACACTACTAAAAAGCTAATAAAAAGCAAAGGGCGAACTGTGGTGTCAGGCAATAACTATATATATAATTAATATACAATAAAGTTATTAAAATATGCTATAATATGTGCAAAACCGCGGCATGAAAAAACGATAAAAGGATGGCTGTAGATTTCTTTCTGTCATCTACAAGATGCGCTTCATGCCAGCGCCGCCGGCGCACTATCAGTGTTTTTGTGAGCCAGGTGGATGCGGGCCCTAATGTAGCAAGGGCATTTGCAATTATTTCGCCTTTCATCCATCGAACATGGGGAGCATGTCTATGTTCCCCGGGTCCTATGTTCAGGGCCGCCTCAGGGGGTGTGCGAGCAGTGCGGTCGCACAGGGCCTCGCGGGAAGGGGGGCCTCGCACAAAAAAAAAATAAAAATCATTTATTATTTTTTTTATTTTTTTTATTTTTAATTTTTAATTTTTTTTGCGAGGCCCCCCTTCCCGCGAGGCCCTTTTTCATCAAATACCTAAAATCCAGTTTTGCTTATATGCTTATATATTTCACATTAGACACGTTTGTAGAATGTTCCTGGCTCTGCGGCTCTGCACTATTCTCTATTGGAGCTCTGGGGCTCTGCAGATTGGTTTCAAGAAGGGAGGGGTAACATCATGTGTATGCCGGCGTGCATCAGCTGCGTTTGACTATTTCGCGCGTGCAGCTTTGGAGGTTATGCTTAGTTATGCCAGCCAAAACGAAGAGGACGGTCATTCGGCAGATGGACTGAAGATGAAAGTTGTTGCATGTTAGACAGTTCAGTCAGGCTAGCCATCCCGGCTAAAGGCAGGGACAGCTAGTTAGCTTTAGCTACGTTATAATATTGAGTGCTAACGTGTGGTTCAGTCGGGATAGCCATGATGATGTCGGCTAGTAGCTAGCTTAGCTAAAGGCTAGCTAGCGTTAGCTAACCTAGAGAGAGCGCGTGCAGCATTGTTATGCCAAGATGAAGAGGACGGTCATTCGGCAGATGAACTTCGTCAACTCCACGCGGTTGTCTCCATCCTCTTGGACGTTTGGTGAGTTTTTAATGCACTCTATTCTATTCCCGCCGTGGATATATCTCTCTCTCTCTCTCGGGAGCCAAACGGGCCGGCTAGCTGTTGTAGTAGCTAACGGTGTGTGGCCTGGTGTCAGCACCTGGTGCGAGGGAGGTGAGCTTGGTGTTTCATTATGAGAATATCTCCATGCTCAAGTCGGCTATAGTCCGCAAGGGACTTGTTGCCGGCACCGCTATGGTAAACACCACTCTGTAGTGGGATGTGTATTGCCTTCTTTTTCCCATCCCTCTTCGGATGAGAAGAGGAAAACACAGCGGCTGTTAGGGGTGGACGGTATAAACGGTATACGGTATAAACGGTATGAATTTGCTCTACGGTATGGATTTTGAGTATACCGTGTAACCGGTAGTGCAGCTCTAAAATAGCAATGACGTCATGTAACCACAGCGCGACTATTTCACTCGCATTTGCCCCTAAAAATAGATAGAATTAGTCATAGATAATAGATATGTGCGAACTGGAAAAAGTTATTTAGGAGGCTTCGCGCAGTGGGCGTGCCAGCCCCTACCGCACGCATGTAAACACGGGTCTAGTAGTCTAGTGGGACGGGACACGGGAGCTGTCGGCGTCTCCCTGAGCTAACGTTAGCTTAGCTACCGTTACAAAATGACCCAGTCAACTATTCACTTTTAGTTTAATACATGATGGGGCATTGTCTAACCGAACGGTATCTAGTCGGCCAGCTACCGATAGCTCCTGACATCAACAAACGCTCCACAAAGTCTAGTACTAGAGACGTGTATGCTACCTGTTAGCTCACGTTAACGCAAGTTAGCTCACGTTAACGCAAGTTAGTTCACCGTTCAAAACGAAATGTCCCATTGAACTAAATAATTCACTGAGGCGTTGTATTAACGTTATATATGCAGTAGCTACAGATAGCTCATGATATCAATGTCTTATAACACTGATTCGATGCGTATTCGAGCTGAGGGCTTGCTAACGTTATAATACCAATACAATAGGGTCCAGGTGCAGCGCCGGAGAATCCTGGCCGTAGCTCTGCTCGAGGCTACTAGAGTATAGGTCCAGGTGCAGCTCCGGAGAAACCTGGCCGTAGCTGGAGGCTACTAGAGTACACACAGACAGTGGAGCTTGTTGCGTGGTGGCGATGTCTCGCAGATAATACCAGTACAAGTCTAATTATATAATATATATATTTTATAAAAAAAAAAAAAAAAAAATTATATAAAATAAATATATTTTTTTATCAAAAACGATGATACCGTGATATATACCGTTACCGTCTATGCTTCAAATTATACCGTGATATAAATTTTAGACCATACCGTCCACCCCTAGCGGCTGTCTGAAGTGTTGGCCTGTATTGCTTTTCTCACGTTGTACAGTTTTTCAGTGGTAGCCGCATAGCTTGCTTCTGCGTTAGCTAGTGGTTAGCGATAGCCGGGTTGAGCTAACTGTTAGCCAGTTAGCTGTTTAGCTACGACGTTAGCTGCTCGTTTTCGCTTGGCTGGGAACGTTAGCTTGATGCTATCAGTTAGCCTAGAGTTAGCTGTTAGCTTGTGCTACGACCATTGACATTAGCCGTGAGAATAGCAGGCCCTGGCACTCTGACTACGACATCATCTTTGACAGAAGATGTAGTCGGGCCTGCACCATGACAAGGCCCCGGCCATAGCTTCTTTTTGTCCCGCCAGCGAGAGGCCTTTCGTCAACTTGGAGACCTGTGTTGCGGCCTTTCGCCCTGCGTTCCTTGGTGCAGGTAAGATGTCCATTGGACATTACCCCACTCTTCCTTCCTTCCCCTCCCGAATGTTTTGTTAATAACGATGTTTTTTTCCAGGCAAAACATATGTTACTTCACAACATTTGGAGATATGACATGTGCTGTGTGTGAATTGTCTTGGTCGTTTGTGTAGCTTGGGTAGCGTTGGCCAAAGCTGTGTGTGGCCTGGTGTCAGTACCTGGCTACTCTATTTGCAGTTAGCCTATTTAGCTAATGTCGGCCATTGGCTCCTTGCTACTTTGTTTTCTCTGGTATAGACCCTCTTCTTTTTGGATTTAAGTGTTGATCTTTGTCCTTTTGGATCTATGTATATTCATGTTGCCTTTGTGAAGTTATCTTTTCCTTCTGTTTTGTTCTTCCATTACAAGTTGAATATCCTTTAGGGGCTCATCTTTGCTTATCTCTCTCATACATGCTCTCTCTCTAACACACACACACAGACATGCTCTCTCTCTCTCTAACACACAAACACACATGCTCTCTCTCTCTCTCTCTTTCTAACACACAAACATGCTCTCTCTATATATATTTCTCTCTCTTTCTAACACACATATACATGCTCTCTCTCTAACACACACACACAAACAGACATGCTCTCTCTCTATCTCTCTCTCTCTGGCCTTGCTCTGGTGGAGGGTCAGGGGCATTGCCGGGTCTGTGCAGCGATAACACTGTATATTGACTGTAGAACGGGAGCTCTCTCTCGCTCTCTCTCTTGCTATATGTTGACTGTATCATGCCCAGCCTCGGGCAGCGCTATTATTTAAGAATATGTTGACTGTATGAAAAACATTTTTTTATTTATTTTTTTTTTTTTTACCTTTTAGGGGGATGGGGGCCTCGCGTTTAAATCTCGCACAGGGCCTCGCATTTCTCCCAGGCGGCCCTGCCTATGTTCCCCGGGTTCTATGTTTCCCGCTTGCAATAAAAAGGATCCTATGTTCCCCGGGTTCTATATTCCCGGCTCCCGCTACCCGCTCCCGAAAAAGCTACCGAGTTGTGTGAGGGCCGACCATGTCAGCTTGCTTCATTTCTCTGTCATTACGGTAGTGTTCTCAAACTTACACGTTGCGACAAAAAAAAGGTCCTATGTTCCCCGCTACTCCCAAAAAAGCGACAGAGTTGTGTGAGGGTGTAGATAGATGGTGCAACATGTGTAATTGTGTAATTGTGTATGTGTGTGTGTTCTGGATGTAACAGTACTGTATATCTACTCCAGTGCCGTCTGACAGATTCGGCCATCAGACGCTGCATGCTTGCGTGTAACAGAGATGTATGTTATTTAGTTAGGCCTACTGGACATTTTCGTTGACATAAGTAGATTTTTTGTTTATCGTTTTTGTTTATTTATTAAGTTAATATAAAGCGTGTTTCGAACGTTTTTGATGTTGTTAAATATACGCTTTTGATTTCTTTAAGTGGCGAGTGACGTCTTTTTCGTTGTCCGCTGTTCGTTGGAGAATATTACTTTACTATTTCTCTAATATATATCAGACCGACTATAGCTAGGCTATATATTTCAGCTATAATGTCCTAACAGAGAAACTACCACCACCTAAAACATCCTTATTATACCTTGTTTTATCCATAGGCAGTAGCGCTTTGAAGGTATAATAACTTCGGTGGACAGCGCCTTGGTGCTGAAGTGTCATTCAAACTATCCTTACTTAAATATGACTGTGACGGGCGACGACGGCACCACACATGTGAACAGTAACAATGCAATTAATTAATGTCTTGTTGTAATTAGTATATACCCAATGTCATGCGTCTTCTTGAAGCGGATTCAGCTTGTTTTGTCAGTTTAAAACCCTTCTACTTCTATGGCATATTTAATTCCGCCTGGATCTTTTCTTTTTATTGTGCGCTGTAGCATTGTCAAAGAGTAATTGCTTTTGCCCTTTGTAACTTCATCCTTTATCTTTCAATATCTTATTTGACGTTACTGTACGATATAAGTGTGTATTAAAAGACGGAGTTGTTAATGCGTATTGAAGGTTTGTGTCCCCGGGCAAGCTATATTCACGTATTCACGTAACTCGCATATATCCTCAACTATCCTTTATCTTTCAATATCTTATTTGACGTTACTGTACGATATAAGTGTGTATTAAAAGACGGAGCTGTTAATGCGTATTGATTTTTTATTTTTTTTATATATATATTTTTTTTTTAATTTAAACATACACATAAACATAAACATAACAACATAAAATTAGATATACAAGCATTAATTAACAGTACACCTCCAATTTAAATCACCATTTGAATAAATGTATTATACGAGAAATATACCTAATACTTGCTATCTTAGGCCCCGTTTAGACGGAAGCGCTAGCAGGTGAATCCGCAAAAAATATTTTTTCGGATGTGCCTTTCGTTTATACGGAAACAGCGTTTTTACGGGGTGAAACCGTAAAAAAGTGAGACCACCTTCCAGGGTGGAATTCCTAGAAACGCTAAACCTTTGCGCTCTCATCTAAACTGTCAAACCGCATAAAACGATGACGAAAGGGTTCTCAAGGCTCTCGTCGCGTGTACTGCTTACATCACAGGCATGCGCCAGTAGCCTAGAAGCGTAAAAATAAAGCATGTCTGATTCTATCCATGGCGATCACCTGAAGGCTACATTGGCAGTACTTTTAAATACACAATAATCTGTCCCGCGGCATGACTGGACCCACTGTCTGTGAGTGACTCTGCTTTGGTCCAATCACATTCCCCACCCACAGTCTGCGAATCAGAGGCAGATTAGGGCGGGTCTTCACAGCACGTCATGTGACATATGCGCCAATCGTGTGACAGCGGGGCTCTGTTGTCTCGAGTTGTTACAGCCTCGTCTGCACGGAGAATTCCATCCCAAAACGCTCGTCTAAACGCAAAATTAAAAGTGAAACCGTAAGACGACTTTTGCGGTTTCTGTTCAGACTCTCTCCGTCTAAACGTAGCCTAATACCCTACATACATATGCTCTCGCTCGCTCCCCCCCCCCGGACCCCCACTTGGATAATCCATCCATTATCATTCGCTCCTTTCCAGGCACTACACTTCATATGCTATCTTTTATTCTCTCCACCACTTCTAACCACATTGCAATTTTGGATTCACTGACACCTAAAATCCTTGCTGTAGATATTTCTAGATAAATCACATCGAGATATGTAAGAATCCAAACCTTCCTACAAATTTTTTCTGGTTGAAACCATCGTGATGCTATCAGCTTTTTAGCCACTGTGATACCTGATAAAACGAATCTCTTTAGCTGTATAGGGACTGCAAACTCAAAAACATCATTCAACAGCAATACAGAGGGGTGTACAGGTATATCCAGAATAAAAAAATTTGATAATTGCTGGGACACTTCTTTCCAGAATATCTTAACTGGTGGGCAATCCCAGTACATGTGCATAAATGTACCCTCATCCAGGGACGTGGGAAGTCCGCGAGAAGTGGGGGTGCTGAGATATCGATTGTTTTTTATTATTATTATAATCTTTTTTATATATATAATTTTTTTTTAATAAAATATATATATTATATAATTATACTTGTAGTTGTATTGTCTTCGAGACATCGCCACCACGCAACACGTCAAAATGCTCGCTATCTGTAAACAGCTCCACTGTCTGTGTGTATACTCTGCTTTGGTCAAATCACATTCAGCGTGGGTGGGGCCTGAGAGTGCTGGGGCTGACGTTCTGCAGATGGATACTATTGAGTCAGAGGCTAGAGCGATAGTTCAACAGGGTCTGAAACGTGTTATGAGGGGGTGCTGAGATAAGTGATATAATAATAACGTCATAGGTTTACCACAAACCAACACTCTCGTTCACTAGAGGAGACCGCTGCCCAACTCCGCGCTCTCACGCTCAGCTCTGCGGAGCGTGCGAGACAAACAATGTAACCGTTTTGATGCATACATCACAGCCCAGCTTACCCCACCTGTTGCGCCCTCCCTCTGCAATTCGTTCCCCGCATACATGATCGCCGACATGCAAAAGGTCTTCGACCACCCTCCCGGGGGCTCGGATAGTTCTGCTGGCTTGTTCACGCCAGGGAAACCGCAGATATATTCCTTTACTGCGAATTCAGCGTCCCAAAACTATTCCAGACTGCGTCTATTTTTTTACCAACGGATTTCCAGTTAAGCGTTGACGCTTCCAGGCCGCGTCTATTCGAATCCCAACCGGTTCATGCGTCGGCTACACGCTGTTAATAACACTGCATTATCGAGACAGCGCCCCTATGAGGATCTGGCAATGAATTCCAAGAGTAGGGTAAATCTGCAGTGCCGCTCCGCTCTGTGACATTGAGTAGCCTCGGTTACAATGGAATAAAAGCCAAAACAACCTTGCAGTTGCAGTTACACTCCCCGCCAGCAGGGGGTGCTGCAGCCCCCGCCGCACCCCTACTTGCCGCGTCCCTGCCCTCATCCCCATTTGTACACAAGGTGCATCTGGAGTCTTTAAGTCCCATTCTGTTCAATCTTCTAGGAGTCAGGTATGTCCTATGAATATAGTTAAGATTTATTTGTTGATGGTCCGGGTTACGTGACGCAAGTCGAACGTTTGCCCAGGCATCTTGCCAATCAAAATTTATTTCCAGGTCTGGTATATCCCTCCTCCAGACTGAGTCTAGGGGGAGGATTTCATACGAGGACGTTAGTAATTGATGATAAAAATCTGATACAAAACCTCTCGATGTCTCTCTTTCATAGAAGAATTTGTGGTATCTGTGGTGTTCAATTGGTATCCTTAATGGGACTCCATGAGCCTTCAAACATACCAATAACTGTGCATAAAAATAATATGTGGATCTGGTGAGATTAAATTTTTTATGTATTTCTTCATATCTACAAAAACCCCGTTTGTTGAAAACATCTCCTAATGTGTGTATGCCCTGCTTTTCCCATTTAGGGTATCTTATAGGTCGTTTTCCAATCAGGAGTGCATTGTTATTGAATATGGGAGTATGACTATGCCATTTATGTGGGTTAGAATATTTCTTTTGTGTTTCACGCCATATCCGGATCGCATGAGTAATAATGGGGCCAAATTTCAATTCGCATTGCTTAATTGATAATTTGGTGTATACTATGTCCTGCAGTCTATGTGGAGCTACTATATTTACTTCTAAATTTCTCCAGGATACTGATGCTTGGGAATCAAACCAGGTTGTCAGTGGTCTTAAAGTGTACGCCTTAAAATAGTGGTAAAAATCTGGAAATGCCATACTTCCATCGGCTTTGTTTCTCTGTGCGGTGGATCTTTTTATACGTGGTGGTTTGTTATTCCAAATAAATTTGTATGCGGTAGAGTGTAGTTTTTTCCAGTAACCATCTGGTGGGGGTAACGGTAGCATTGAGCTAATGAAGTTGATTCTAGGTAGGACATCCATCTTAACTATTGATACCCGTGCCTGAACTGAGTTTTTAAGTTTTGACCACCTGTCAAAGTCGTATTTGATCTTATTTTGGATTTTTATGTAATTGTACTTCACCGTTTGGCTTATAGTAGGGAATACTTCAACTCCCAAACATCTACAGTGTTTAACCATTGGTATTTCTTCTGGAAGGAGTATATTTTTTGCAGGGGCATTAAGTGGAAGGAAAGCCGACTTTGGCCAATTTATCTTAAATCCCGATAGACTGCCAAATTCATCAATCAACTTGAGAAGATGAGGCATTGCGGTGTTAGGTTTTTGCATGAACAGTATTACGTCGTCCGCATATAAACTAATTTTATGTTGTGTGCCCTTGATTGCGATTGGTTCTATGAATTGGGATTGTCTTATGTATTGTGCTAAAGGCTCTAATGATAAATCGAATAGTCCGGGACTAAGAGGGCAACCCTGTCTAGAAGAGCGTGATACCGGAAAGATTTCAGAGGTGATTATACCTGTTGTAATCATGGCCGATGGGTCTTTGTATAATACTTTAATCATATCAATGAATCCTTTTCCTAACCCCATCCTATCTAATACTGCCCATAGATAAGACCATTCCAACCTATCAAAAGCTTTCATCGCATCCAGGGACAGCATCGCCTTAGGTGTGGTGTCATCCTTGCTGGCATCTAGTACGTGTAGTAATCGTCTTATATTATCCGTGATCAAGCGGCCTCTTATGAAGCCAGTCTGGTCCGGATGAACTAAAGACGTCATATGCTTTTGGAGTCTGATGGCTAATACCTTAGAATACAGCTTGATATCGGTTCCGAGGAGCGTATTGAAGGTTTGTGTCCCCGGGCAAGCTATATTCACGTATTCACGTAACTCGCATATATCCTCAACTATCCTTTATCTTTCAATATCTTATTTGACGTTACTGTACGATATAAGTGTGTATTAAAAGACAGAGCTGTTAATGCGTATTGAAGGTTTGTGTCCCCGGGCAAGCTATATTCACGTATTCACGTAACTCGCATATATCCTCAACTATCCACAACATCACGTAACTCGCATGCGGGGAACATAGGACCCTTATTTCAGCGGGAAACATAGGACCCTTTTTTTGTTCGGGAGTGGGCGGGACCGGGGAGCATAGAACCTTTATTTCGGGAGGGGGGAACATAGGACCCTTTTTTTCTTTTTTTGCAGGGAACATATAACCCGGGGAACATAGGAGAGAGAGAGAGAGAGAGAGAGAGAGAGAGAGAGAGAGAGAGAGAGAGAGAGAGAGAGAGAGAGAGAGAGAGAGAGAGAGAGAGAGAGAGAGAGAGAGAGAGAGAGAGAGAGAGAGAGAGCAGAAATGTGTGACTCCTCCCAGGTTTGTTCAACTACTTTTGTGCTAATTTGTGTACACCCTATGATGCTAAGAGGATGAGGCTGCCGCCTGGTGGAGATTTGCGCTCTACTGTGTGGACTTTTCTAATTTAGAATGGTGGTAAAACAGGAATGTGACATTAAAAATCAAAACATACAGGGGTGTATGTCAATGTATGTAAATGTATTTGAGAATGCATTTCAAATGGTTTTTCATCTGCTTTTTCTTAGATGAAAATGCTAGGTGTCTTTGGTGGCATGGAGGCAGGCACTAAACATATGTTTAACTCATTGAACGCAAAAAACGAGTATACTCATTTTTATTTAAAGGTGACATGCATTATAAATGTCATTTTTCAGTCTCTAGCATTGTATTATAGTAATAGGAGTTAGTATCAATGTGTTTTAGTGTCTAAATACCATATTGGCGGATTGCTCTGATTCAGCTCAGACCATTTCCTGCTCCAGTAAATTAGGCCATCCTGATTTGAAGGCCTGAGTGACGTCACTCAGGCTCTGGGTAGCGGACAGTGATGTGATTGGCTCTGTGGTTGTAGCTAATGCCCGCCCACAATCTACCTAGACTGACTACACAGCGAGTGGAAACCACTTCCTCATACTGCGGCAGAGTGAAACCCACCTCTGCATGCACTCTGAAGGGAGAGAGAGAGAGAGAGATAGAGAGCATTCGGAAGCACTTGGGTGGGGGGGGGGGGGGGGGGGGGGACCTGCCGCGCGGCACACCCCCCCAAACGGGAGAGGGAGAGAGTGAAAGAAAGAAAAAAAGAAAGGGAGAGGGAGGGAGGGAGAGAGGGGGCCTTATCAATAACGCCTGTCTTTTCTCTCTCTCTCTCTCTCTCTCTCTCTCTCTCTCTCTCTCTCTCTCTCTCTCTCTCTCTCTCTCTCTCTCTCTCTCTCTCTCTCTCTCTCTCTCTCTCTCTCTAACTCTCTCTCTCTCTCTCTAACTCTCTCTCTCTCTCCCACCCCCTCCCTCTCTATCTCTCTCTGTCTACCAGTCGCAGACTGTGTGGACTGACTGTCACTCAAAGTGCTTATGGGTGGAGCCAGGCCATAACAGCCTGAAATCCTGAGGATGAAAAATGATGGTTTTGAGTACTTGATTAGAAATATAAAACAATGAATTTTTTTTTTTAAACCTTACAGATGTGTAACTGAGGGGTACAATTCCCTGACTGTATTACTAGATATGATACTTACTACCACTACCTTTGTACTTAATATTCGGCCACCCAGTACACGGCATAAATATATTATCATAAACACTCTCACGTAGATGAAACGGATCCAACACAAATGTACGAAGTCGAAGTATGCGTTTATTACTACACAGCAATGGTGTGTAGAGCAAGCACTTAATCACTTAATTACATTTATGAATTGAAATAGTATGCACTTTTATGGCAAAGAGTATTCGTCGGTATATCAATAGAGAATGTCCAATCTCTGATGGCGCAGGTGGTAAATATACGACCTGGAATAGTTAAGGAATAACAGCAATGATACTTTAATGATTATATACTGGATACACTAGAGGGGGTTAATCCGGTCGCTTGTAAGCCGACAGGAGTAGGAGGGGGGGGGGGGGGTAGAATCCGGCTGCCTCGTCCGGCCAAGGGTATCCCAGGTGAACCCACTGTAGTGCCGTTCAATGCGCCGGCGATCCTTGGACCACAGATGAAAGCAGGTGGACTCTTTGTGGGCCGGCTCTCTCCGGTCCACGGGGGAGAGACGTGAAGCGACCTCGTCTTGCAGAGCGTCTCCTCACCTTGCGTCCTCTCCAGGGGGGGGGGTTCCAACACACGGCAGTGTCGGGGGTCTTTATCCATGGAATAATCAAAGTATACAAAGCATAATCCGTGCCTGGGAAGGCGGGCTGTCGTCGGTAGAATAATCCGGTATACAGGTCCACTCGCTCGTCGGCTCTGGGGCTCCTCGGGTGCAGCTTCACATGGGGTCAACCACCCTGGGTAAGCAGCCAGTTCTCTGCCCGAAACGATGGGGTACTGACTACGGTAGTATTCTCACCGCACGAAGCACTATATATTAACAGACTATTATTAGCTTAATAGACTACGTCCAACTCGACGATATAGTGCCAAATATGACTATTCAAATATTAATATACACGATGTCTCAATACCGATGGTAAGCCGAACTTGGCCTTACTCCCACACGTGGCGTCGCGGGGAGGCTTTACGTCTGTGACTCTATTGGAGGGTAAGAAACTGGACTGAAAAGAAAGTCCTACTTTAGTAGCGCAGTATATATACGCACTATGAACAAATAGTCCCATTAGTGGTGCGGTAGCCAGATTCCTACGCGGAACTAGGACTTGTTCGTACATGTGGAGCGGTACGTTTGAACTGGGTCTGAGGGGTATGGCAGCCTGGCACCAAGGTCTCGACCAATAGTAGAATGGAGACTATTATGGGATGTTCAGTAGGCTAGAATGGATATTCAATGCATATTGTACAAGGAATATACAAGGGATATCAGGGAATATTAGAGAATATACAAATACAATTAAATATATATATATAAATAAATATATATATTCGGTTTAATCTGGCCCTTCACAACAGCCACCCCCTGATTGGTCCCAGACCTAATCAGTTAAACAGAGACAGATTAATCGCGTTGTCTATTTACACATAAGGGTTTGCTGTAGGGGTCAGTCAACTTCACAAAGTCATAGGGTTGTAGGGTCATGGTCATCATCGATTGTGTCTGGGAGTCGAGGCAGTTCTATGAGCCTCGCCACGGGACGGGTGTAAGTGCGACCCTGGACGAGCACTTCAGCTGCTCGGACCTTGCCGTCGGCACCGGTGATCACTTTGCTTACGCGGCCGGCCGGCCACATAGCTCTGGGCAGTGATTGATCAATAATCATGACGACTGTTCCTTCTGTCAAATTGTCTCTCTCCTTTACCCACTTCTGGCGGGTCTGTAGAGACGGTAGGTAGTGCAGTAGGAAACTGTTCCAAAACTTGTCGGCTAATACTTGGCTGTACCTCCACATTCGTCGGCCGTTCGCTTCTTCAGGCCGGTACATTGTCTGGGGTAATGCAGGATCTAGCCGCCCCATCAGGAGTGTGTTGGGGGTAACTGGGTCGATATCCGCCACATCACTGGAGACATATCCGAGGGGCTTCGAGTTAAGTACTCCCTCAATCTCCGTGAGGACTGTCATTAGGACTTCTTCCGCCACAGTCTGGGCCCCAAGTACTGCGTACAGGGCTGTCTTTATGGAGCGCACTTCTCGTTCCCAAGTGCCACCGAAGTGGGGTGCGTTTGGGGGGTTGAATTGGAAATCAACCTGTGCTGGAGCGAGGTGGGTCTTAAGTTCTGGGCCCATAGCTTGGAAGCTCTCTCTCAGCTCTCTTTCGCCGCCTTTGAAGTTTGTCCCATGATCGGACAATAGGGTAGACGGTCTTCCTTTCCGTGATGTGAATCTACGGAAGGCCATAAGGAATGAGTCTGTGCTCATGGTCGGGAGAAGCTCGATGTGTATCGCTCTGGTGGTCATGCATTTGAATACAATACCCCACCGCTTCTCGGTTCCTCTTCCTTTCTTTATGTGCAGCGGGCCAAAGCAGTCCATACCCGTTGAGTGGAATGGCTTGTCACCGATTCGGAGGCGACATGGAGGAAGGTCAGCCATCCTTGGTATGCTGGGCTGCGCGCGCCACTTGCGGCAGTCTAGACATGTTCGCTGGAAGCGTCGTACCGCCTCTCTTCCTTGTAGGATCCAGTAACGACGTCTGATTTCCGCGAAGACTCTTTCTGCTCCTGCGTGATGTACATCCTCATCGTATTTCTTTATAATCAGCTCTGTGACCTTGTGTCGGCTGTTCAATACGATCGGGTATTTAATGTCATCCGGTAGATTGGGGGCTCTGCGTAGGCGACCACCCACTCTGATGAGGGTATGAGCGTCGCTCTCGGGGGCCAGGTGAATTAATCTGCTGTCGGATGGGACGGGCTTTCCTCCCTGTAGACAGGCCAATTCATCGGGGAACGAGTCTCTCTGGGCTCGCTGCAGTAGAAGCAATTCTGCTTCCTCGTAGTTAGCTGCTGACATATCAGCGGGGGACTTGCACTCCGGGTGGTACCGCAGGAATGTTCTTTGTTGTGCACTCTCTATGGACGTGCAATCGTCTATGTTAGGGTCGGTGGAGGCTACGGTGCTCAATCCACAGAACTTATTCTTATTTTCCACCTCCTCTGGACTTGCTTCCCTCGGGATAGGCATGGGCCACTGTCCTTCCGGGAGTCTTAGGAATGCGGGGCCGTCACTGTAGACATTGCGACGGGTGAGGTCATCCAGGGGCATCCCCCGGGTGATGACGTCAGCTGGGTTCTGTTTTGTATCAACGTAGCGCCACTCTGTTTCTCCGGTTAACTCTTCGGTTAAGTCTTGAATCTCGGTGACTCTGACTCCCACGAAGACTTTGTACTTGCATGAGTCCGATTTGATCCAGGCGAGTACCGTCGTGGAATCTGACCACAGGATTGTTCTAGACACCGGTATGGTGAGCTCACGTTGGATGAACGTGGCTAGGTGTGCTCCGGCTAGGGCTGCGCAGAGCTCTAGACGTGGGATAGATTGTTGCTTGCGTGGGGCTATTCTCGAGCGGGCGAGGACAAATGCTGTGTAGATCTCTCCCCCCTGGTCTTGGGCCCGCAAGTAGGCTACTGATCCGTATGCGACCTCTGAGGCGTCACTGAAGACGTGTAAGTCCATTTTACATGTCTCTGGCCTCACCGTGGGTGGGAAGTAGCTTCGGCGCATATTAACGCCTGGGAGTGAGTGGAGCTCCATCTCCCACTCTCTCCAGGTGGATGCAAGGTGTGCGGGAATGGGGTCGTCCCAGCCCTGGTCCTTGTCCCACAATGCTCGTACAATCATTTTTGCCCTGGTGGTGTACGGTAGAATACATCCTAGCGGGTCATATTGTCGGGCGAGTGTTGTGTACACACTCCGTCTGGTGGTCGGCGCCGCCGCCGGCCTTCCCTGCTCCGTAGTCAGGGGCTTGTGTCTGTAGTGAAGCGAATCTGTTTTGAATCGCCACACCAATCCCAGGGTCATCTCCTGGGCTTCTCCCGGGATTGTAGCCATCCAGGTCTCGCTGCTGGCTGCCTTGTCCTCGGAGGAGAGGCTGCGCAGTACTTGCGGATCGCTGCTGGCCCACTGCCTGAGATCAAAGCCGCCTTTGATCAATGAGGCGCGGAGTTTAATCAGGAGAGCCTCGGCTTCTTCTTGGGTTGAAAGGCTTTGTAGACAGTTGTCTACGTAGAAGCTGTTCTTTACGCTGTGTCGGACCTCTTCGTCCGCTGCTGGGTCCTCTGCTACATGTTTCTGTAGTGCAAATGTAGCACAGCAGGGGCTGCACGTCGTTCCGAAGGGGAGGACTTCCCATTGGTAGATGGCTGGGTGCTCATCTCCTGGCTTCTCTCTCCATAGGAACCGTAACAGGGGCTTGTCCGCCTCTACTAATCTCACCTGCAGGAACATTCCTTTAATGTCCCCGCTGATGGCCACCTTTTCCTGGCGGAAGCGGAGTAGAACGCCGAGTAGAGAGGGGCCGAGTGTGGGACCGGGCAGTAACTCTTTATTTAGATTTTGGGATCCGATCTGGTAGCTGCAGTTAAATACTATGCGGTCTTTACCGTTGTGATGGACCTTGTGGTGGGGCACGTACCACGATTCAGTGGTCTGGTCAGCCTCTTTAATGTCCATCTTTGTGACGTGTCCCGCTGTGATGAGCTTCTCAATCTCAGCGCGGTATACACTCTCTTGGGCGGGGTTCTTGGCTAAGCGCCGCTCCGTGTTCAGCAGGTACCGTTCTGTGGCGTCTGTCTTGGCGTGGAAAGTAGGCATTCCTTCTCGCCGCAGGAGTGGCGTGGCGTATCTCAACACGCCGTTGACCGGGACTCTCTTGGTCCCTGTCTCGAGGAGGTGAATGGCGTAAATGTCATCTTTAGAGCGAATGTCTTTCTTTCCGTTCTTAAAGGGCATTTGTTCCAAGGTCCATAGCCGCTCTACGTGTTGCAGGAGTGCGGTTTCTCCTTCTTTGACTCGGGAGTGAAGACATCGAGTGGCTGTACTTCGGTTGAGAGATTTGGCGAGCGGGCCTTGGAGAGTCCATCCCAAACGGGTCTCGACTGCTGCAGGACAGCCTCGGGGTCCGGTATGAACCCGGTCTATCGGGACAATGAGGTCTGCATGGTCGGAGCCTATCAACAGGGTCGGCATAGCATTGTCTATGAGCGGGATCGGTAACTTGCGCAGATGTACATATTTCTCCATCAGCTTGGCGACGGGGTATGTGTACCGCAACAGTCCTATTTCTTGGCTGGTGAAAGCGTCTGTAATCTGGTACCGTCGCTCAGGCTGGCCGCTTGCTGCGATAGAGAATGAGACATTCTCGCCCTTTATCGTCTTCAAATCTCGTCTTATTGTCCGAATTGTCATTTGGGTTTCGCTTCCCCGCAGCCCTAGCTGGGCCGCAGCGGAGGCGAGCAGCAGGGTCTTCTCTGACCCGTCATCGAGGACGGCGTAAGTGTCCAGGACTTTATTCTGGTAGCTTAGTGTCACACGCACTACTTTTAGGAGTACTCGGGCTCCACTGCTGCTGGCGGGATCGATGTACATGACGCTCGCTTTGCGGCTGGATGGTGCAGGTGGAGGGCGCCGTCTGTTACTGTCGTGAAGTATGTCCAGATGGGCTCCATCGCACTTGGTGCACCTTTTCTTTAAGCGGCATTCGGCTGCCATGTGTGAGCGCGCACAGCGAAAACAGCGCTTGTTGGACTTTATCCATTGACCTGCTTCCTCCGCGTTCAGCTTGGGGAAGGAGTCACATTGCGCTAGCCAGTGTTCTTTCTCACAGTAGGGGCACACTATCTTCCACTTCTCCGTTCTGGAGGGGGTACTGTGGCTCCTGCTGCTCGGTACTGACTCCGATTGGTGCATCACAGTCACCGATCTTCTTCCATCATTTAGTCGTCTGGTTCCTTCTCTGGAGCCAGGGGTGCTCCGTCCGAATGTATCTAGCCGTAGGCTGCTGACTTCTCTCGCCAGGAAGTCTGCTAGATCGAGGAGGTTCGGTTCGGGGCCATTCGGGTCTCTGTGGTCCCTCTGCCGCCTAAAGCGCTCCTGACGAGCGGGCGGCAGCTTCTCCAGAATCCTTTCCACATTTGAGTTGGCGTAAAGTTCATGCCTCCCCTTCTCTCTTTGCGCTCCCAACATCCCTACCAGGGACTGCACTCTGATGGACAGGTCGTCCAGTGCTCGATTGTCTATTGCTGGGGGTAAGCGGTCGATGTGTCGGATCTCCTGGATCACGTAATCCCATATGCGCCCATACCTCTGGTCCAATGCTACCAGCGCTGCTGTGTATGGGGTGGTGGAAGTCGCGTAGGCGAGCGCTATATTATGTGCGCGGGGCACCTTTAAGTGCTTCAGTAGGATGGCGTATTTGTGGCGTTCATCCAATACATCCACCAACATGGTCTCCAGACACATGCGGAGTTCTGTATACTGGGCCCGGTTCTCTTGGGTGAAGTCGGGTACCATAGGCGTGCCAATGTATGACGCTGACTGTGGATACATCGGCGAGCGTTGGGGGAGAGGCCTCCTAGGCGAGTCTCCTCCCGCTCCTTGGTATGGGCTGGTACCGGCAGTGTACCATGGCCCGCTTGTCCAGGTGCTGTTCCTCGGTGCGGGTCGTGCGTCGTGCTCACCCGTGTATAGAGTCGGGGGTCTGTAGCGCAGCTCCGCGGGAGTATAGCCTGGGCTGTACCGGACCTCCTGGTCCGGTAGAGTACTGTGCTGTCTTCGGGCGTGGTTCTCCTCCTCTTCCTCTTCGTCTTCAGTTAGGTCATCCAGTGCTTGTAGTCTCTGGTTTAGCCTCTCCACAGGATATGCTGCTCCTTCCCGGTTGCTAGGTCTCGCTTGGACCGGTGGGGGGAGGTGGTCTGTGGGGGGTATAGACCTCGTCTGTTGGTCAAGTTCAGGGTTGTTTACTCGGCTAGGGGATGCCGCCCTGGAGGTGTGTCTAGACGAGTTCCTGGAGCCTCTGGCGGAGGGAGAGGGTGTTGTCCGTCTGATCAGCTGTTCTATTAGTTGCGACTGCTGTCTGTCGCGCGCTGCGTCCCGTTGAGCACTGGCTCGTTCTCGGGCCACATTCTCTTCCATCTGAATGCGTCTTATTTCTAGACGTATCTGCTCGTGTTCGCTTCGCTGCTGGATCTGCAGTCGGTCGCGTTCAGCAGCGGCGTTCAGGCTGATGAGGAAGGCCTGCTGTAGGGTCCTCTCTGCCTCGCTGGGAGAAGGCGGTTGTATAGGGGAGCCTTCCCTCGGGGTACTCCTTGCGGAGCCTTGGAGCTCTATCTCCACGGTGCTCTCCCCGTCTTCTTCCGTGCCGAGTTCTCTCTCGGTAGCGTTGTATTCCTCCCGGGACTCATCGGGGACTACTTCTTTAGTGCTGGCGGGGTGTGAAGTCATGTCTGGTTCCCACTGGTCCCCACCGTGAACTTGGTCAGTTACATTAGAGCCCGTAGGGGCCTCTATGGTCGGGGTAGTCTGGGCGTTGGGGTTAGACATACTTTTACTTTCTAGTTTTACCGCGTTTACTGTTAGTAGAAGACTAGGTTGTTGACTGACAGCGTAAGCCTCTAAGTACTGAGGGAGCCGTCGTTCGCGCTGCGGGCGTTGGTTAGGAGGATCGTTTCGTGGAGTGTTCATCATAGGCCATTTCAATATTAATAACACTATATTAATATTACACTAATTACCCTCCGGCTCGAAGGACCAATTGTAACTGAGGGGTACAATTCCCTGACTGTATTACTAGATATGATACTTACTACCACTACCTTTGTACTTAATATTCGGCCACCCAGTACACGGCATAAATATATTATCATAAACACTCTCACGTAGATGAAACGGATCCAACACAAATGTACGAAGTCGAAGTATGCGTTTATTACTACACAGCAATGGTGTGTAGAGCAAGCACTTAATCACTTAATTACATTTATGAATTGAAATAGTATGCACTTTTATGGCAAAGAGTATTCGTCGGTATATCAATAGAGAATGTCCAATCTCTGATGGCGCAGGTGGTAAATATACGACCTGGAATAGTTAAGGAATAACAGCAATGATACTTTAATGATTATATACTGGATACACTAGAGGGGGTTAATCCGGTCGCTTGTAAGCCGACAGGAGTAGGAGGGGGGGGGGGGTAGAATCCGGCTGCCTCGTCCGGCCAAGGGTATCCCAGGTGAACCCACTGTAGTGCCGTTCAATGCGCCGGCGATCCTTGGACCACAGATGAAAGCAGGTGGACTCTTTGTGGGCCGGCTCTCTCCGGTCCACGGGGGAGAGACGTGAAGCGACCTCGTCTTGCAGAGCGTCTCCTCACCTTGCGTCCTCTCCAGGAGGGGGGGTTCCAACACACGGCAGTGTCGGGGGTCTTTATCCATGGAATAATCAAAGTATACAAAGCATAATCCGTGCCTGGGAAGGCGGGCTGTCGTCGGTAGAATAATCCGGTATACAGGTCCACTCGCTCGTCGGCTCTGGGGCTCCTCGGGTGCAGCTTCACATGGGGTCAACCACCCTGGGTAAGCAGCCAGTTCTCTGCCCGAAACGATGGGGTACTGACTACGGTAGTATTCTCACCGCACGAAGCACTATATATTAACAGACTATTATTAGCTTAATAGACTACGTCCAACTCGACGATATAGTGCCAAATATGACTATTCAAATATTAATATACACGATGTCTCAATACCGATGGTAAGCCGAACTTGGCCTTACTCCCACACGTGGCGTCGCGGGGAGGCTTTACGTCTGTGACTCTATTGGAGGGTAAGAAACTGGACTGAAAAGAAAGTCCTACTTTAGTAGCGCAGTATATATACGCACTATGAACAAATAGTCCCATTAGTGGTGCGGTAGCCAGATTCCTACGCGGAACTAGGACTTGTTCGTACATGTGGAGCGGTACGTTTGAACTGGGTCTGAGGGGTATGGCAGCCTGGCACCAAGGTCTCGACCAATAGTAGAATGGAGACTATTATGGGATGTTCAGTAGGCTAGAATGGATATTCAATGCATATTGTACAAGGAATATACAAGGGATATCAGGGAATATTAGAGAATATACAAATACAATTAAATATATATATATAAATAAATATATATATTCGGTTTAATCTGGCCCTGGAAGAGAATGTGGCCCGAGAACGAGCCGGTGCTCAACGGGACGCAGCGCGCGACAGACAGCAGTCGCAACTAATAGAACAGCTGATCAGACGGACAACACCCTCTCCCTCCGCCAGAGGCTCCAGGAACTCGTCTAGACACACCTCCAGGGCGGCATCCCCTAGCCGAGTAAACAACCCTGAACTTGACCAACAGACGAGGTCTATACCCCCCACAGACCACCTCCCCCCACCGGTCCAAGCGAGACCTAGCAACCGGGAAGGAGCAGCATATCCTGTGGAGAGGCTAAACCAGAGACTACAAGCACTGGATGACCTAACTGAAGACGAAGAGGATGAGGAGGAGAACCACGCCCGAAGACAGCACAGTACTCTACCGGACCAGGAGGTCCGGTACAGCCCAGGCTATACCCCCGCGGAGCTGCGCTACAGACCCCCGACTCTATACACGGGTGAGCACGACGCACGACCCGCACCGAGGAACAGCACCTGGACAAGCGGGCCATGGTACACTGCCGGTACCAGCCCATACCGAGGAGCGGGAGGAGACTCGCCTAGGAGGCCTCTCCCCCAACGCTCGCCGATGTATCCACAGTCAGCGTCATACATTGGCACGCCTATGGTACCCGACTTCACCCAAGAGAACCGGGCCCAGTATACAGAACTCCGCATGTGTCTGGAGACCATGTTGGTGGATGTATTGGATGAACCCCACAAATACGCCATCCTACTGAAGCACTTAAAGGTACCCCGCGCACATAATATAGCGCTCGCCTACGCGACTTCCACCACCCCATACACAGCAGCGCTGGTAGCATTGGACCAGAGGTATGGGCGCATATGGGATTACGTGATCCAGGAGATCCGACACATCGACCGCTTACCCCCAGCAATAGACAATCGAGCACTGGACGACCTGTCCATCAGAGTGCAGTCCCTGGTAGGGATGTTGGGAGCGCAAAGAGAGAAGGGGAGGCATGAACTTTACGCCAACTCAAATGTGGAAAGGATTCTGGAGAAGCTGCCGCCCGCTCGTCAGGAGCGCTTTAGGCGGCAGAGGGACCACAGAGACCCGAATGGCCCCGAACCGAACCTCCTCGACTTAGCAGACTTCCTGGCGAGAGAAGTCAGCAGCCTACGGCTAGATACATTCGGACGGAGCACCCCTGGCTCCAGAGAAGGAACCAGACGACTAAATGATGGAAGAAGATCGGTGACTGTGATGCACCAATCGGAGTCAGTACCGAGCAGCAGGAGCCACAGTACCCCCTCCAGAACGGAGAAGTGGAAGATAGTGTGCCCCTACTGTGAGAAAGAACACTGGCTAGCGCAATGTGACTCCTTCCCCAAGCTGAACGCGGAGGAAGCAGGTCAATGGATAAAGTCCAACAAGCGCTGTTTTCGCTGTGCGCGCTCACACATGGCAGCCGAATGCCGCTTAAAGAAAAGGTGCACCAAGTGCGATGGAGCCCATCTGGACATACTTCACGACAGTAACAGACGGCGCCCTTCACCTGCACCATCCAGCCGCAAAGCGAGCGTCATGTACATCGATCCCGCCAGCAGCAGTGGAGCCCGAGTACTCCTAAAAGTAGTACGTGTGACACTAAGCTACCAGAATAAAGTCCTGGACACTTACGCCGTCCTCGATGACGGGTCAGAGAAGACCCTGCTGCTCGCCTCCGCTGCGGCCCAGCTAGGGCTGCGGGGAAGCGAAACCCAAATGACAATTCGGACAATAAGACGAGATTTGAAGACGATAAAGGGCGAGAATGTCTCATTCTCTATCGCAGCAAGCGGCCAGCCTGAGCGACGGTACCAGATTGCAGACGCTTTCACCAGCCAAGAAATAGGACTGTCGCGGTACACATACCCCGTCGCCAAGCTGATGGAGAAATATGCACATCTGCGCAAGTTACCGATCCCGCTCATAGACAATGCTATGCCGACCCTGTTGATAGGCTCCGACCATGCAGACCTCATTGTCCCGATAGACCGGGTTCATACCGGACCCCGAGGCTGTCCTGCAGCAGTCGAGACCCGTTTGGGATGGACTCTCCAAGGCCCGCTCGCCAAATCTCTCAACCGAAGTACAGCCACTAGATGTCTCCACTCCCGAGTCACAGCGGGAGAAACCGCACTCCTGCAACACGTAGAGCGGCTATGGACCTTGGAACAAATGCCCTTTAAGAACGGAAAGAAAGACATTCGCTCTAAAGATGACATTTACGCCATTCACCTCCTCGAGACAGGGACCAAGAGAGTCCCGGTCAACGGCGTGTTGAGATACGCCACACCACTCCTGCGGCGAGAAGGAATGCCTACTTTCCACGCCAAGACAGACGCCACAGAACGGTACCTGCTGAACACGGAGCGGCGCTTAGCCAAGAACCCCGCCCAAGAGAGTGTATACCGCGCTGAGATTGAGAAGCTCATCACAGCGGGACACGTCACAAAGATGGACATTAAAGAGGCTGACCAGACCACTGAATCGTGGTACGTGCCCCACCACAAGGTCCATCACAACGGTAAAGACCGCATAGTATTTAACTGCAGCTACCAGATCGGATCCCAAAATCTAAATAAAGAGTTACTGCCCGGTCCCACACTCGGCCCCTCCCTACTCGGCGTTCTACTCCGCTTCCGCCAGGAAAAGGTGGCCATCAGCGGGGACATTAAAGGAATGTTCCTGCAGGTGAGATTAGTAGAGGCGGACAAGCCCCTGTTACGGTTCCTATGGAGAGAGAAGCCAGGAGATGAGCACCCAGCCATCTACCAATGGGAAGTCCTCCCCTTCGGAACGACGTGCAGCCCCTGCTGTGCTACATTTGCACTACAGAAACATGTAGCAGAGGACCCAGCAGCGGACGAAGAGGTCCGACACAGCGTAAAGAACAGCTTCTACGTAGACAACTGTCTACAAAGCCTTTCAACCCAGGAAGAAGCCGAGGCTCTCCTGATTAAACTCCGCGCCTCATTGATCAAAGGCGGCTTTGATCTCAGGCAGTGGGCCAGCAGCGATCCGCAAGTACTGCGCAGCCTCTCCTCCGAGGACAAGGCAGCCAGCAGCGAGACCTGGATGGCTACAATCCCGGGAGAAGCCCAGGAGATGACCCTGGGATTGGTGTGGCGATTCAAAACAGATTCGCTTCACTACAGACACAAGCCCCTGACTACGGAGCAGGGAAGGCCGGCGGCGGCGCCGACCACCAGACGGAGTGTGTACACAACACTCGCCCGACAATATGACCCGCTAGGATGTATTCTACCGTACACCACCAGGGCAAAAATGATTGTACGAGCATTGTGGGACAAGGACCAGGGCTGGGACGACCCCATTCCCGCACACCTTGCATCCACCTGGAGAGAGTGGGAGATGGAGCTCCACTCACTCCCAGGCGTTAATATGCGCCGAAGCTACTTCCCACCCACGGTGAGGCCAGAGACATGTAAAATGGACTTACACGTCTTCAGTGACGCCTCAGAGGTCGCATACGGATCAGTAGCCTACTTGCGGGCCCAAGAGAAGGGGGGAGAGATCTACACAGCATTTGTCCTCGCCCGCTCGAGAATAGCCCCACGCAAGCAACAATCTATCCCACATCTAGAGCTCTGCGCAGCCCTAGCCGGAGCGCACCTAGCCACGCTCATCCAACGTGAGCTCACCATACCGGTGTCTAGAACAATCCTGTGGTCAGATTCCACGACAGTACTCGCCTGGATCAAATCGGACTCATGCAAGTACAAAGTCTTCGTGGGAGTCAGAGTCACCGAGATTCAAGACTTAACCGAAGAGTTAACCGGAGAAACAGAGTGGCGCTACGTTGATACAAAACAGAACCCAGCTGACGTCATCACCCGGGGGATGCCCCTGGATGACCTCACCCGTCGCAATGTCTACAGTGACGGCCCCGCATTCCTAAGACTCCCGGAAGGACAGTGGCCCATGCCTATCCCGAGGGAAGCAAGTCCAGAGGAGGTGGAAAATAAGAAGTCTGTGTTCTGTGGATTGAGCACCGTAGCCTCCACCGACCCTAACATAGACGATTGCACGTCCATAGAGAGTGCACAACAAAGAACATTCCTGCGGTACCACCCGGAGTGCAAGTCCCCCGCTGATATGTCAGCAGCTAACTACGAGGAAGCAGAATTGCTTCTACTGCAGCGAGCCCAGAGAGACTCGTTCCCCGATGAATTGGCCTGTCTACAGGGAGGAAAGCCCGTCCCATCCGACAGCAGATTAATTCATCTGGCCCCCGAGAGCGACGCTCATACCCTCATCAGAGTGGGTGGTCGCCTACGCAGAGCCCCCAATCTACCGGATGACATTAAATACCCGATCGTATTGAACAGCCGACACAAGGTCACAGAGCTGATTATAAAGAAATACGATGAGGATGTACATCACGCAGGAGCAGAAAGAGTCTTCGCGGAAATCAGACGTCGTTACTGGATCCTACAAGGAAGAGAGGCGGTACGACGCTTCCAGCGAACATGTCTAGACTGCCGCAAGTGGCGCGCGCAGCCCAGCATACCAAGGATGGCTGACCTTCCTCCATGTCGCCTCCGAATCGGTGACAAGCCATTCCACTCAACGGGTATGGACTGCTTTGGCCCGCTGCACATAAAGAAAGGAAGAGGAACCGAGAAGCGGTGGGGTATTGTATTCAAATGCATGACCACCAGAGCGATACACATCGAGCTTCTCCCGACCATGAGCACAGACTCATTCCTTATGGCCTTCCGAAGATTCACATCACGGAAAGGAAGACCGTCTACCCTATTGTCCGATCATGGGACAAACTTCAAAGGCGGCGAAAGAGAGCTGAGAGAGAGAGCTTCCAAGCTATGGGCCCAGAACTCAAGACCCACCTCGCTCCAGCACAGGTTGATTTCCAATTCAACCCCCCAAACGCACCCCACTTCGGTGGCACTTGGGAACGAGAAGTGCGCTCCATAAAGACAGCCCTGTACGCAGTACTTGGGGCCCAGACTGTGGCGGAAGAAGTCCTAATGACAGTCCTCACGGAGATTGAGGGAGTACTTAACTCGAAGCCCCTCGGATATGTCTCCAGTGATGTGGCGGATATCGACCCAGTTACCCCCAACACACTCCTGATGGGGCGGCTAGATCCTGCATTACCCCAGACAATGTACCGGCCTGAAGAAGCGAACGGCCGACGAATGTGGAGGTACAGCCAAGTATTAGCCGACAAGTTTTGGAACAGTTTCCTACTGCACTACCTACCGTCTCTACAGACCCGCCAGAAGTGGGTAAAGGAGAGAGACAATTTGACAGAAGGAACAGTCGTCATGATTATTGATCAATCACTGCCCAGAGCTATGTGGCCGGCCGGCCGCGTAAGCAAAGTGATCACCGGTGCCGACGGCAAGGTCCGAGCAGCTGAAGTGCTCGTCCAGGGTCGCACTTACACCCGTCCCGTGGCGAGGCTCATAGAACTGCCTCGACTCCCAGACACAATCGATGATGACCATGACCCTACAACCCTATGACTTTGTGAAGTTGACTGACCCCTACAGCAAACCCTTATGTGTAAATAGACAACGCGATTAATCTGTCTCTGTTTAACTGATTAGGTCTGGGACCTATTCAGGGGGTGGCTGTTGTGAAGGGCCAGATTAAACCGAATATATATATTTATTTATATATATATATTTAATTGTATTTGTATATTCTCTAATATTCCCTGATATCCCTTGTATATTCCTTGTACAATATGCATTGAATATCCATTCTAGCCTACTGAACATCCCATAATAGTCTCCATTCTACTATTGGTCGAGACCTTGGTGCCAGGCTGCCATACCCCTCAGACCCAGTTCAAACGTACCGCTCCACATGTACGAACAAGTCCTAGTTCCGCGTAGGAATCTGGCTACCGCACCACTAATGGGACTATTTGTTCATAGTGCGTATATATACTGCGCTACTAAAGTAGGACTTTCTTTTCAGTCCAGTTTCTTACCCTCCAATAGAGTCACAGACGTAAAGCCTCCCCGCGACGCCACGTGTGGGAGTAAGGCCAAGTTCGCCTACCATCGGTATTGAGACATCGTGTATATTAATATTTGAATAGTCATATTTGGCACTATATCGTCGAGTTGGACGTAGTCTATTAAGCTAATAATAGTCTGTTAATATATAGTGCTTCGTGCGGTGAGAATACTACCGTGGTCAGTACCCCATCGTTTCGGGCAGAGAACTGGCTGCTTACCCAGGGTGGTTGACCCCATGTGAAGCTGCACCCGAGGAGCCCCAGAGCCGACGAGCGAGTGGACCTGTATACCGGATTATTCTACCGACGACAGCCCGCCTTCCCAGGCACGGATTATGCTTTGTATACTTTGATTATTCCATGGATAAAGACCCCCGACACTGCCGTGTGTTGGAACCCCCCCCCCTGGAGAGGACGCAAGGTGAGGAGACGCTCTGCAAGACGAGGTCGCTTCACGTCTCTCCCCCGTGGACCGGAGATAGCCGGCCCACAAAGAGTCCACCTGCTTTCATCTGTGGTCCAAGGATCGCCGGCGCATTGAACGGCACTACAGTGGGTTCACCTGGGATACCCTTGGCCGGACGAGGCAGCCGGATTCTACCCCCCCCCCCCCCTCCTACTCCTGTCGGCTTACAAGCGACCGGATTAACCCCCCCTTAGTGTATCTAGTATATAATCATTAAAGTATCATTGCTGTTATTCCTTAACTATTCCAGGTCGTATATTTACCACCTGCGCCATCAGAGATTGGACATTCTCTATTGATATACCGACGAATACTCTTTGCCATAAAAGTGCATACTATTTCAATTCATAAATGTAATTAAGTGATTAAGTGCTTGCTCTACACACCATTGCTGTGTAGTAATAAACGCATACTTCGACTTCGTACATTTGTGTTGGATCCGTTTCATCTACGTGAGAGTGTTCATGATAATATATTTATGCCGTGTACTGGGTGGCCGAATATTAAGTACAAAGGTAGTGGTAGTAAGTATCATATCTAGTAATACAGTCAGGGAATTGTACCCCTCAGTTACACTATGTATGGTCATGTTTACCTTTGACCTGGAAATAATATAGGTGGCAGGCGAGCAACCCGCACGAAATGCGCATGCTGCACAGAAAACACGTAATATCTCGCATTCCAGGAAACGAGACAGGATTATTTTGAAACAAGCCTGGGATTGCGCAGGAACGAAGGTATGTAGAAATAAATGGTTTGTTCCCCGTTGGAGTATAAATATTGCCTTTCAAATTAGCCATACTATTGTCTCCATAGCTATAATATAGAATATACGATGGGTCTGCAAACATAGTGAAAATAGTCAAAAACGCTGGTGCCAGGGAGTACAGATGGAAAAACAGTGTGGCAGTCAATGAGTTAATACATGATATGAGTTAAGCAGGTTTTGGGAGCCCCCATTCACTGGATATTTTTTTGTATGGGCCCAGCTATTTCTGTGTTCGGGTCTGTGTTCTGTCAGCGAGTATCATGGATGAGCTCTGATCTCTGATCCAGAGCATAGAGAGAGGCCTTGAGAAGCGGTGGCCGAGTGTTGAGGTTAGATATGAGAGACCAAGGTTACTGCAAACACTAAATCTCCATCATAACTAATTACTGCGATCTTGTATTGGGTCTTAAGATCTAATTTCCTTAAAATGAATGGAAAACAAATCTCACAATTGGTCCCCATTATATTGTGGGCCTGTGAAGCCCATTGAGACAAGCAACAGAGAGTTATACAAATTAACTTGAATCTGTATAATACAAACAAACTCGTTTCAAAGATTATATTGCAGTATAAATATTGGACTCATTCCTAAACAATATTATATACAATAATCATGGTATTTCCATCATCTTCCACAACGATCAAGTGACCAAAATTATGGTATACCATGATATTACCACCGGTATCACGGTTTAAACCCTGTGAGGCCCTCGGTTGCAAAATTACAACATCACTTTTAGCTTTTAGCTTTAAAAAAAAAAGTCTGTAAATGTTTATTTTTGTTTGTTATTTTTGGAGCACATTTACATAGTCAATGGGTACTGTTGTTCAGCCTCACATTGCTAATGGATAGTACATGTTTATAGGTCCCACATTCTGGCCTCTGAAGTTGCTAATGTAAATTTAATTTGGGCCTCACATGGTTAAATTGGATTATGCCATGGTATTATTTAAGTAGCTATAAAAGTGTTACCATGGTAACACATAACATTATTTATACAATGGCTGGTACCATGGTGAACCTGAAATTACCATCATATCGCCATGATACATTTTCATAAGGGATGTATCCATTTTCCATTGTGAAAGACAGTTGTTGCCCTGAAGTTCATATAATATTTGCCTTTGGAAAGTTCAGACTTTACGTTTTGGACCTGTTGGGGTTTAGATCTGTCTGGCAGACAGCCAAAGCCAGCACAGGCTGTAATTCCTCTTTCCAGCCCAGGTCTGATTCATTTGAACCCTCACACAATCCAGTAATTTCCCCCTATGCTTCTTCTGCGCTGTGCTGTGTTGCTCCAGGGGTGGACAGGAACGGGGAATCGACTCCTTGGCTGTCAATAACCCAAATTGAGCTGCTGCTGAGGTGCACCCGCACTCTCAAGACATCAATATTCCGAGGGGGTTCCGTCTGTGCGATGTTATGAAACTAATCAATTAGTTATCTTGCTGTCTCTGATTAGATGGAAACGAAGAGACTTTTTTAATGGGGGCAAAAAAAAAGGAAAAGAGAGAAAGAAAAGAAAAGCAAAAGATCTTTGAAATTCTCTCTTTCGTCTTTTCGAGGATGTGTTTAATTTTCATCTTGATTTTTCTCAGTCTTCATTTTCAACGTTCATCTCTGAGGTGTTCTTCATTCTCCCCTGTCATGATAATAAAAAATATTATTTGGTGGGTCAAAAGATACATCTCTCTCACCTGTGTTTATTATATAATAACGTCCATAATTTCCACACTAAAAACCACCTCTGGACTGACACGTTTGATATGTTGGGCATGTTCTTTCCTTTTTAAAGTAATAAGTCATCTGAAATATTTTCATATAATTAAATGTCTCTTTTGCTACTCTCCATCACCCATTGGTGCAACACAATAGATCCTACCCATACCCAATTCATGAATGTTTACATTTGCTGTTCTTGGCTGTTGTATACACATGTCGTCTGGTAGAACGTTCAACGTTCCTGGGGAAATCATCTGGCACACAGGAAGTGATATGTTATCAGTAGTTAGCATGCATTTTAAAGATGGAAAGCGAGTTCAAATTATGTGGAAAAAATACTACGGCAATGATCACTTATCACCGATAGATTTTGTCAAAACAAACAAAAATTTGGATCTTGCGCATTACTCCATAGCAAAGATTCCTTGACACTCAACTGGTTCTCGTCTGATGAAACAGAGGACAACCTCTTCAAAGGTCTTCATGTATCATACCTACCATTTCTTTTGGGTACCCAGCACAACTTCAAAAATTTTATTGACGTTTTCAGAGTCTTAGTAATATCTAAGATAGGGGCATTTGGGACACATGAAGTGGTTTATTTGACAGCTTGGTTATAGCTCGATATTATGAAATGGTAATTCAGGCTTCTCTAGAGCCGCGACTGAGTGTCCCACTTATTAAAGGAGGAGGGAGGGGGAAAAAACGGTATAAAACTTTGCCTGTGAAGTGCCATCTGTGTCAGAGGCGGATCTTAATGTGTTTTTAAGGTGCGATTCCCTGAGCAGGACTCCCTCCGCATCCGAGTCTGTTTGTCGACGTGTGGGTAATTAAGTCTGTCACCTAATCAACTCTGCCACATTGATTGGTGCACTATCTTAACAAAGACCCAGATTCCCCACCTTGCCAGTTAAAGCATGCACACACCCGTTAAGAGCCGTGTACTCTTTGGGCTACATCCAATTCCCCCTGGAGACTATGCCGTCAACATCCGAGAACGTAAACAGACCGTGTTCATAAAATAATATTGCAAGTCATAAAAATCTGTTTACCTCTGTAGTATAAATCAACGGCCATATACCAGTAGCTGCTCAGAGATGCATACAAGGCTAAACAGCTGTCCCTGAAAATGCTATTACCTTAACAGACTGCAGCCTATGACTGCAGCGTAATGAGCCAGGCTACAGCAAGATTGGTGGCTGGTGGCTAATTCAAGAAACATTTTGGTCTGGGATATAAAGACATTTAGAAAGTATTTGGAAAGTTGTTGAGCTGCTCTCTCCCGGCACAAGGCTCAAACTTAACTCTTGAATGTACACTTGCATTTATTTTGGTCTCTCTCTCTCTCTCAAAAAGGAGAAAAAAAGAAAACACCCTATTTATTTGAAAAGTGAGTAAATGGCACGTCACTATTACTGTTTCATATTCAACATCCCCATGGTATTACATGAAATAGGCCAACATGGGACAAAGAGATTTGATAATAATTATTTTTATTATTTGCTTGAACTTGCAGGGAGTGCTGGATGGGTGAGGTTTGCCGTATCAGGTTAATTTAGCTAATTATGAATTGACTTTCAAATGTGTTTCCTCTGATTGTCTAAACGTTCTAGCACTTATCGTATTGTCCTAACCCTACCCATCTGGCATTCAAAACACATTAATTAACAAATAGAAAAGTAACCTAGCCTATTTGACCCAGGTCAAGTAATAGATACAGCAAAGTGATACAAAAGCAATGGTATAAGTGGTCTTATAGTCCTATATTTTGTGTAGACGTACTTGATGTGGTGGGCGCTAACGTTACATTTGAATGATGTGTTTGTTCCTAATGTGTGCTCAGTATATTGCGGTGTGATGATGACATGAGGGTAATAATTATTTGTATTTTCAGGCTGTATCTGCGCCTATACAGCCTCAAAATACAAAGAGCGCACATTAGCCAGCCAGCAACTGCGTTCCCAGGAATGATGAAAGGTCCAACCACATCAAGTACGTCTGCACAAAATATAGGACTATAAGTTGTACTGTAGGTTGGAAATGATGGAATAGATTTACCAACGAAAAAGGTGTTTAGCCTGCTCATACCTTAACACTTTCTGTGCCAACCCCGAGATTTCTCGGGTTATCTCGCCAGCGGTTGACCGCCAAAACCCGAGATTTCTCAGGTTTTCATCGTTTTTTCTTTTATTACATTTTTTTTATTCTATGCAGTCTCACGGACCTCAGTGTATTATTGGGACTCATTCTGAGATGCCGAGAGTGCCATACCGGCCGAATCCTGCTAGGTGGCAGTATCGCCTACCCTTTGAAACCTTATTTCAAACCTGTGTAACCTGTGTGTTACATCGTATAATTTATGGTCCGGGTGGAGAATTTAGACCAAGCCAAGTAAATCGCTTCATCCGAGCACTTTGAAACGCGGTCAGCACACTCCATGCATATTTTGTGCCAGTTCATGTCAGGGACCCGATTGATCCAACAATGATTTCACATCGATCACAACGATCAACGTATGTAGTATTAAAAAAGCTCACGATCAGAGCATCAAAAAATGACTTTGATGCATTCATGATGAAACATAATACCTATTATATACCTTTGATTTGGAAATAGTAACGTGTCCAGGCGAGCAACGCGAACGCCTTTAGCAAAATTCACATATCGCTCCATAACGAAGTTTCCAGGAATTAGCCAGGATCACTTTGAAACTATGCAATATTCACCACGGGGTTACACGCGAACGTATACATGCATTTTTTTAAATTATTTTTTTCATGTTGGACGAGGGATAGATACTGTCAAATGAGCCATAGTATTGTCTCCATAGCTATAATATAGAATATAGATATAGCCCTGCAAAAAACGTGTGAAAATGCCTATATTTTAAAGCGTGGCACATTTACTACAGGATGAGGATAATAGCTGGTGCTCAAAGCAGCACGAATTGATTGGCTCTGCTAATGTATAATGTGTATGTAGCTTCCATTCAAACGGACGAGAACAAACGTCACTCGCGTGATACTCCCTCTACATACTCTGGCAATACCTGCCAGGGAACTCCTGGGTCCTAGTGTCCCCCAGGTTACATTATATATATGTTATGTGTGCACATGTATTTTATATGTTAATAAAAATGCATTTATCTATAGTCCTAATTCTGTCACTGTTTGATGTCACAAAGAAGGGTGGATCCGAAAGCTGTCTACAACATTTGCAACAGGTGATGAAAAAGTCAACAAATAATTAACAAACTGTATTAGACATTTGTTAACTCAATCAGCGCCTAGAGTTCGCTGTTTACCATGTGGTAAGAACGCCACCGCGAGGGGCGGCCGGGTGGCGCAGGGGTCTAAGCGTCTGCCCACCACCACAGAGACAGTGGGATCGAATCCAGCTGTGGTGCTTCCGGGTTGGCCGACCGTCCATACTAACACAATTGGCAGTGTTAGAGGGTGGGAAAAACCCGGCGAGGGTGGGTCCTGGTCGTTGTAAAACAGCAACTCCTACAGATCGGTCGGGGCGCCTGCACAGCGAGGTCGGATCCTGGGGGAGGTAGTGTCCTCCAGAGGTGTGGACTCGAGTCACATGACTTGGACTCGAGTCAGACTCGAGTCACAAATTTTATGACTTTGGACTTGACTTGACCAAATCAAAAAAGACTTTGACTTCGACTTTGACTTTAATACCAATGACTTGTGACTTCACTTGGACTTGAGCCTTTTGACTTGAGAAGACTTGATACCTTGGCTTCCCCCATGCCCAAATATAAGTTATATAAATACTGAATGGTTCATTAGTTACTGCGTTATTTTTATGTAGATTGGTAGCGAGCTGCAGCGCAGTTCTCCTCTCCGGTCTGAGACCAATAGGGTCCAGCTGCAGCGCCGGAGAATACTCTCACTGGGCAATCCTGTGGCAGCCACGAACCTTCTTTCTATAGAAGCAGCTCGGATGTTTAATCAATCAATCAATCAATCCAATAACACACGCTTGTCGCTCACTTAAAACAGCGCACCTCCCAGCTGCTATATAGAAAGTAGTAGGTTCGTGGCTGCCACAGGCTTGCCCCTTGAGAGGATTCTCCGGCGCTGCAGCTGGACCCTACTCGCGGAGACACGCTGTGCTGTGGGGTGTTTACTATTTTGACCGTCATGGCAGCCCCCACTAGTCGCGTTTTTACAGATGGATATTGTGACAAGTCAATTTCTCTTTTGTCGAGCCAAAGAAAAAAAAAGTTTTAGTTCAATGTAATTTGTGTCTTGGCTCAAAGATCATATCTTCTGCCCACTTTGTTTGAAACAATCCGACAGCATCCAATCAATTTGCGCCAGAGAAGAAGTAAGTTACGATGAATTGAAAATGGGGGACCCTGATGTAAACAAGATGAAAGTCTTTCTCTGGTCTGCATCCCCTTAACAATTGTATGTATTGACCTGTACTGTACTGTACCCATTCTGCAATCTGTTAACACTTTCACTGCCACACACGAGATATCTCGGGTTTCCGATAGTTAGTAAAAGACGATTATCATAGAATGGTCCAGAATGAACTGTTTTTTATCTCAAAATGGGTGCTTTTCTAAATGCTCTGAAACGGAAATGAAGCGATAAAAAACCAATCTGCCTTGACAGCACTGACTGGAAAAGTAGTCTTTGATAAGCGACGGGCAGATTAGACACATAGCCATAATTTAAAACATAGATTAGGCGATATTAACGTTAACATTGAAGTGGACCGTGGCATCAAGGGGGTAAAAAGGAAAACCCGGCGTGGCACTCAAAGTGTTAATACAATTTTTATTCATTCATTCATTCAACGTTAGGAACAACGGATCCAGTGGGAAATTATACCAAATATTGCTTTGTTTGCGTATAAAAACTATGTGGTGGTCAACAAAAAACGAATTGCAGAAAATCACAGATGGAGACGCAACAACTTCCAACTACATTTGAAGCTGCATAAATAACGGTATATAACTTGGTTTATAAACAATCAGCAATGTCTCGCTTGATGAAAGCCTAACATTAATGCTGCTCCTTAAAAAAATTGATTGATTGAAAATTGTAAGATTGCAGAATGGGTACAATACAGTACAGCTCAATACACACAGGGCCACCTCAGGGGGTGTGCGAGCAGTGCGGTCGCACAGGGCCTCGCGGGAAGGTGGGCAAAAAAAAAAAAAAAAAAACGTTATTTATTACTTTTTTTTTATTTTTATTTTTTTAAATTTTTTGTATATTTTTTTGCGAGGCCCCCCTTCCCGCGAGGCCCTTTTTCATCACAGACCTAAAATCTAGTTTTGCTTATATGCTTATATATTTCACATTAGACACGTTCCTGGCTCTGAGGCTCTGCAGGCAGCAGAATTGGTTTCAATGAGGGGAGGGGTTACAGCCAGGTAAGGTAGCGTCTGTTGAGTTCATTGTGTGTGTCTGTGTGCGTGCCGGGGGGGGGGGGGGGGGGGCGTGAACCAACTCATTGCCAGACGTGAGCGATTCGACTCACGCTCACGGCAATGAATCGGCTCTTATGAACGAGTCGCTCATGACCGACTCATCACTAGCGTCTGACTATTTCGCGCGTGCAGCATTGGAGCCTAGGTTATGCCAGCCAAGATGAAGAGGACATCGTTCGGCAGATGGACTGAAGATGAAAGTTGTTGCATGTTAGACAGTTCAGTCAGGCTAGCCATTAGCTACGTTATAATATTAAGTGTGGTTCAGTCGGGATATAGCCATGATGATGTCGGCTAGTAGCTGGCTTAGCTAAAGGCTAACTAGCGTTAGCTAACCTAGAGACAGCGCGTGCAGCATTGTTATGCCAAGATGAAGAAGATGGTCGTTCGGCAGATGAACTTCGTCAACTCCATGCGGTTGTCTCCATCCTCTTGGACGTTTGGTGAGTTTTTAATGCACTCTATTCTATTCCCGCCGTGGATATCTCTCTCTCTCTCTCTCTCTCTCTCTGGAGCCAAACTGGCCGACTAGCTGTTGTAGTACTAGTAGCTAACGGTGTGTGGCCTGGTGTCAGCACCTGTATTGCTTTTCTCATGTTGTACAGTTTTTCAGTGGTAGCCGCATAGCTTGCTTCTGCGTTAGCTAATGGTTAGCGATAGCCGGGTTGAGCTAACTGTTAGCCTGTTAGCTGTTTAGCTACGACGTTAGCTGCCGGCTGCGCTCGGCTGGGAACGTTAGTTTGATGCTATCAGTTAGCCTAGAGTTAGCTGTTAGCTTGTGCTACGACCATTGACATTAGCCGTGAGAATAGCAGGGGGTTCTGGCACTCTGACTACGACATCATCTTTGACAGAAGATGTAGTCGGGCCTGCACCATGACAAGGCCCCGGCCATAGCTTCTTTTTGTCCCGCCAGCGAGAGGCCTTTCGTCAACGTGGAGACCTGTGTTGCGGCCTTTCGCCCTGCGTTCCTCGTGCAGGTAAGATGTCATGACATTACCCCACTCTTCCTCTTCCTTCCTTCCCCTCCCGAATGTTTTGTTAATAACGATGTTTTTTTCCAGGCAAAACATATGTTACTTCACAACATTTGGAGATACGACATGTGCTGTGTGTGAATTGTCTTGGTCGTTTGTGTAGCTTGGGTAGCGTTGGGCCGTTGGCCAAAGCTGTGTGTGGCCTGGTGTCAGTACCTGGCTAGCCTATTTAGCTGAATGCTGTTTAGCTGTTTTCTCTGGTATAGACCCTCTTCTCTTTGGATTTAAGTGTTGATCTTTGTCCTTTTGGATCTATGTATATTCATGTTGCCTTTGTGAAGTTATCTTTTCCTTCTGTTTTGTTCTTCCATTAAAAGTTGAATATCCTTTTAGGGGCTCATCTTTGCTTATCTCTCTCATACATGCTCTCTCTCTAACACACACACGACAAACACACATGCTCTCTCTCTCTCTTTCTAACACACACAGTCTGCCTATGGCGGCCTTTCTCGATGGCTAGGCTGTGCTCGCTGAGTCTGTACCTAGTCAAGGATCTTCAGTCACAGTGCTCAGGTATTCTGCCACTGTGTACTCTCTGTTTAGGGCCAAATAGCATTTCAATTTCTTTCCAATGTGTCTCTCTCTCTCTCTCTCTCTCTCTCTCTCTCTCTCTCTCTCTCTCTCTCTCTCTCTCTCTCTCTCTGTACACTGTATATTGACTGTAGAACGGGAGCTCTCTCTCGCTCTCTCTCTTGCTATATGTTGACTGTATCATGCCCAGCCTCGGGCAGCGCTATTATTTAAGAATATGTTGACTGTATGAAAAAAAAAAAGTACCTTTTTGGGGGGGGGGGGGGGGGGGGGGGGGGCCTCGCGTTTAAATCTCGCACAGGGCCTCGCTTTCTCCCAGGCGGCCCTGAATACACACAATTGTTAAGGGGATGCAGGCCAGAGAATGACTTTCATCTTGTTTACATCAGGGTCCCCCATTTTCAATTCATCATGACACTTATGACATACAAGTATACAGTACTGTATAAGAGACATAGATCATAAGAAACAGAAATATATACTACATTCGAAGGGGAAGAAACTACATTGGAGGGGGTTGGGTGGGGGGGGGGTAGACATGTACAGGGGCCAGTTTTTAATTGCAGCCACCCGTAGGTGCTATTTGAGAGCGGTTTTGAAGGAGGGTAGGGATTTACATTATTTTATAGCTGTGGGCGTTCCACATTGTTGTGGCATAATTGCGAAACGTGTTTAGTCCCTTGTTTTAGAGGCGAATCTGGGTTGAACATGATTTGTGGAACTCCCTCTGGTGTTGTGGTCCTGGAATTCACTGACCTTTGGGAAGTATTTCGACATGTACATGGTGGTAGTGTATCTTGTAGACCAGGCCCATTGCAAGTTGATGTACTCTGTACTCTAAGCCATCCTAGGTTGTCAAAATGGGCAGGGGTAAGGTCAAGCAGTAGTCTGACCAGTTTGTTTTGTGATGTTTGTAATCTTGTTTTTAGTGCCTTTGAGGTGCTTTGGTACCATGAGGTACAAGCATAGTCGTAGTACCCTTGAATGAGTGCTCCTGTTAGTCTTCAAGGTATTCTTGTTTACCAGTGAGGAGATCCGGTATAAGAATCGAGTTCGTTGGTTGACTTTTCTTTATTACATTGGTTGCCATTTTGTCACAGGATGGAACCCAGGTAGGTAATTTCATCTTTCCTTGTGACAATATTGTCACCCACTGTAACAGAGAAGCCGTTGGCCTTGCTGAGTTTGTTATTTTATCCAAGAGAGAGAGATTCTATTAGGTAATTCTAATACCTAATAAACTACCTAATATATGAAATGCAGAGATACCTTGTCATTTCAGTACAGATTTTTTATACCCCAAAATTGATAAAGGGTTAAGGTAGACTAGTTAGTTGAACCAAGGTCTGCTATTATGGATCATGTGCCATAGACTCATTAGACTGTATATACAGGGCAGGCAGACGTTAAATAAATGATTGGTCCAATTGGGAAGACAATATGGCGGTTATTGTTATCCTACCTTTAAAATGGATATGGTGATCCTTATTCTTTTTTTCTCAATATACTCCTGAACTGGTTTTCAAGTAGCTCTTGCCCAATTGTTGTAAGACTGATTCTGAATATTATTACATTTATAGAAATTAGATTATGTTTTGCCAACAAGTTGATAATGAAACTTTTTGGTGAAACGCGTATTATGACTTGTTTAGGACTCGAAACTTAAAGGTTAGGACTTGGGACTCGACTTGGGACTTGTCAGTCTTGACCAGTGATGCCACAGATTACTTGTAAAAGTAATCAGATTACTGATTACTGATTACTCCTTTAAAAAGTAATCCAAGTTACTTTACTGATTACTTGCTTATCAGAGTAACTTAGTTACTTTGAAAGTAACTAGGTTACGAAGTCGTCGTCGTTCCCCCAACAGTTTTTTTTAAACGCTTTATTGAAAGTGCATAAATTGTTTTTAACTTGTTTCTCTGCACATAACGTAAATTGTTAAACTAGTGCTTCAGCTTCTGTACCATCAAGTATGGTAAAGCAACAGTCTATGATGCTCACAGCATTAGAGCAGCCAGCCAGTGGTTTTACAAAACCAGTGTATCCATTCACATCTAACAAATGCAGGCTGAACTATTCAATTATATCAACTGTAACTATTAAATTGTTTTTATAAATGTCTCTCTATAAACATACAATCAGTCTCTCTTTAACATGTAAATTAACTGTAAATCTGGCAAATAAGAGCTTTTCTCTCTCTCTCTCTCTCTCTCTCTCTCTCTCTCTCTCTCTCTCACCCCTCTCTCTCTCTCTCTCTCTCTCACCCCTCTCTCTCTCTCTCTCTCTCTCTCTCTCTCTCACCCCATGCCTCTTTCTCTCCAACCCCACCCAGACAGCCTACATCTCTAATATAATAATAATAATAATAATAATAATAATAATAATAATAATAATAATAATAATAATAATAATAATAATAATAATAATAATAATAATAATAATAATAATAATAATAATTATTATTATTATTATTATTATAATATAATCCCTTCTCTCCCTCTCTGTGTGTATGTGTGTGTGTGTGTGTGTGTGCGCGCGCGTGTGTGCGTGTGCTTGTGCTTGTGTGTGTGTGTGTGTGTGTGTGTGTGTGTGTGTGTGTGTGTGTGTGTGTGTGTCTCTCTCCCCTCTCTCTGTCACTCGTGTTCTCCCACCTGGAGAACTGTGGGAGAGCATTAGAGCAGCCAGCCAGTGGTTTTACAAAACCAGTGTATCCATTCACATCTAACAAATGCAGGCTGAACTATTCAATTATATCAACTGTAACTATTAAATTGTTTTTATAAATGTCTCTCTAGTCTTCTTGCGGTTTCACTTCGTTTAGACAAGCGTTTTGGGGTGGAATTCTCAGACGAATGCAACGGAGCACTGCTGTCACACGATTGGCGCATATGTCACATGACGTGCTGTGAAGACCCGCCCTACTCTGCCTCTGATTCGCAGACTGTGGATGGGGAATGTGATTGGGCCAAAGCAGAGTCACTCACAGACAGAGAGTCCAGTCACGCCGCGAGGACACATTCTTGTGTAACCCTTTCACTGCCACACCACGTCACTCCCAAATAAGAAAAACAGCTCAAAAATGTATTTTTGACTGTCGAAAACGAAATAAAATACTGCATTCCGCCTGCATTATGAATTTATGATGAGATAGTAACGAAATAGTAATGCACAGCCACTTGGACAAGTAACTGCAATCAGATTACTGGCTTTTAAAGATTAACGCGTTAGATTACTATTTTCGGGGGAAAGTAATCAGATTACAATAACGCGTTACTTAGTAACGCGTTACCGGCATCACTGGTCTTGACTTGGGACTCGACTTGGGACTTGCCTGTCTTGACTGGGGACTTGACTCAGGACTTGAGTACCAAGACTTGCGACTGACTTGAGACTTGCAAAACAATGACTTGGTCCCACACCCCCAGTGAGAGTCCGTGCTGCCAGGTGAAAAGAAGTGGGCATTGGCTACACATGTGTCGGAGGAAGCATGTTATAGTCTCCGCCCTCCCAGACCGACGGTAGGGGGCAGAGCACGCAACAACCAGGTAGGTAATTGGGAATTGGCATAACGTCTAACATTTGGATGGGAGAAAAACGGAAAAAGAAAGGGGGAAAAAGATAAAGTAAAAAAAAATAATAATAATAAAGAACGCCACCGCTTTCTCTGAAGTCTAGACGATTATGCTCATCCTCCTTAACACATTGGGCGCCGGGCATTGTGCCCATCATTATACCCAGTCTGCCAGTGCTGTAACCTATGGAGATGTTTACCTTCTTTGCAGGGCTATAACTTTTTAAATATTATAGCTATATCTGCATTACTATGGCCCATTCAACATCGATTATCTATTGTTCCGGATGTGGGAACGTTATATTTTTTCATTCATACATTGTTGTTTTAATACCGTCTAGAATATAAGTATGTTTTTAAGCTTTTCTGCTGTAATTCCAAAAACGCTAGTTATAGGCCCTGACGCATATGATAGATTATCGATTGCCGTTTCTTTCCTATACACGCTATATTAAAAAATTCAAATGTATATGATTGGTATACATTATGCTTCATCATGCGTGAAGGAAAGGGGGGGGGGGTCATTTATAATTCCTTGATCGTCAGTAACGGCTTTATTTAGTATGGGTTGATATATTGATCAGACTGATTGCAAACAAAGAAATGGACAATCGGGCTGAAAATAACGTTAGTGTCCTCTTACCGTTCGCCGATGAGACTGGAGGAAAAAGATCCCAATTATTTGATGTCGATCTCCTAGATCCATTTCCAGTTTGTATGGCGCAATAAACGCCGAAATCATATCGATTATTGCGTTTCGAAATCGATCCAAATGCACTCAAGTGTTTGTCTGGACCCACGTAACAAGATATTACTGCCGGAGGAATTTCCTCGATGCACCGATTGCCACTTCCGGTTTAGCGTGAGTGTAACTCGCCCGACCACCAGGCGGCGGTATTGAGGCGTTGCAATCTCAGACAGGGTGCCGCTGCAGTCCGGAGGGAGGCTGGATGAATTATGAATGCCATGGCGAAAAAATGAAATATTGATCCCAAAAACGATTTACGCCACTGTTGTCGTTCAACGCATGGCGGGCAATAACGACTTACGCCGTTTATGGCGCACAATGTGTTAAGAAATGTCACTATTTTTTTTATACATAATACAAAACTACAGGTTCATACCTTCGAAATAAGCCATCAATTGTAAAATTCTAGCCGATAGTTTTTAATCAATGTCCTATGAAACATTCTGGTACAATCCTTACCAATTTGCAGCAGGAGGGTCTGAAAGAATTCAGTGAATTAAGCAAAATGATATGAGAACTACACTCCTTCCCAGAATGTAATGTGCTGTCAATGTCAATGTCACTAGACCAATTCACACCTGGAACAAAGGCCCTTTGTTTCTTTGTTATTCCAATGACTGCGCCCACGTGTTACGGTTGAATTGCAGGTAAGCAATTGTGAGTCCAGTAGAGGAGGAAATAATATGAGTCGGAGAATGATTGCTCTTTCTTAGTGGTGCCTTTTTAATGTAAGAACACAGAGCACAGGGAATCCAGAGCAAGACGCCGGGTGTCAACTTGAGAGCAAGGTAGATACATGAGAATAATCAAGAGCGAGAAGGTCAGCAGTATCGCCAGCTCCAGATCGTTTTCGCTTCAGTTGGATTCAGAGGCGTGCGCCACGCTCATTTTCACAGAAATACACTCAATATCTGCATTATTACCACACATATAGATGTTGTTCAACCAGCTAATTTGTCAAATAAACCATATTACTATACTTTTTCAGGAGTACAGTCACACTGATCATCATTCTAAAATGAATTCTAACATTC
Source organism: Notolepis coatsorum (assembly GCF_963971535.1). Taxonomy (NCBI): domain Eukaryota; kingdom Metazoa; phylum Chordata; class Actinopteri; order Aulopiformes; family Paralepididae; genus Notolepis; species Notolepis coatsorum. Next base: position 58,508,738 of record NC_140168.1, on the reverse strand, counting down.
TAATGAATTATATAATAACGGGTTGTATGCAAAATGGACAATAGAACACTGGAACTGGAAATCTTAAAAAAATCTTCAATCGGGGACTGACTTCGCATATAGACTATAGGCATTTACAGCTGTTCCAATGTAAATGTACTTCCTCCGTGCACGCTTTCTCACGCTCTGAAGTCGGACTCTGTGTGCCAGGCCACTGCTGCTGTGTCTGTATCTGCAAATAAACGCCCAACACCCCCCTGTCTGTATGTTTGTTTATACCTATAACTATTACAATGTTGCATAATAATAATAATAATAATAATAATAATAATAATAATAATAATAATAATAATAATAATAATAATAATAATAATAATAATAATAATAATAATAATAATACTAATAATAATAATAGCAGGATATAGCAGTCATTAAGTCAATCCACCTTGTCACCTATAATGTCTGTCTTTAAATGCCAGTGTTTGTGATGGGCATCACAAATTATTGTAAAAAAGAAAAGAAAACACATATTCAATACATTTTTGAATGTTTACCCTTAAAATGCCAGTTTGTGTGATGGCATCACAAATTATTGTTAAAAAAAACACAAAAAAGTAAAATATTTTCAATATATCAAATGCAAAGTAAATTTTTCTGGGGGGGATTATTACAGGCTAGGCATGTGTCAATGATTAGCAGCAACACAGATTTTGATCGATTTTTTGTAATGTCAGATTTAACACCAACTCTTTTCAGAAAAGTGGGAGTACTTCATTTTTTATCTGACTTTACAAAAAAATCTAAAAATAAATGGTTATGATCAGGGCTGAAGTTGAATTAAAGATTTATGACTGTTTAGACTGCATTACTCTCTGTCACAGTGATCTCCTGGTTGTTCCCCACTTAGGTTATCTAACTATCGCGCCACCGCAACCAGAAACACTGGCCTGGCCTGCTTCTAAGTTCAGTGACCTGAAGAAAAATAAAAAAAAATAAATAAAAAATTTTTGCTTTTTTGGAAATGTTTTCAAGTACCAACAGCAGTACCACCAAGTACCACTAGTGGTACGCATACCACAGTTTGAGAACCACTGGACTAGGCATTTACAGCTGTCCCAATGTAAATGTGCCTTCCTCGGTGCGCTTCCGCGCGCTCAAGTCGTCGGTCCAGTGTGCCTGACCAGGCGCGCGATCCCGCGAGGGAGCCGCGTGTGAAATTTGTGCGCGTTCAGTGTGCCTGTCGCGTTAGTCTCCTCCTCGCTCAGTCTGTCTCTTTTATCAATGAGTAGAGGATCTCGGCGTGATGTCACCAAGTGATGTCAAGCATATGTTCTCCTCCAATCACTAGTGTTCTATGTTTTGAATTTGAAAGTGGGTGGTCCTTTGTGGCCAACCACTCCTTTACATTGTTCCAAATCAGGGAAATAGAATTAGTCTAAAATAAGCTTAATACTTTTGTTTTACAATTCAATATGTATATTTCTAAATCGGGGATAACCAGATGAACACAAAGATCTCATTATTGACTCAAAACTATGAGGTTTTGTCCGCTGCCCACCCACTCGCTCTGTTCCTTTAAGGTATTTTGTTAAATTAATTGCATTCCGCGCCTCACGCTTCTTTCCTGTAAGATGCCGTTTGATTGGTGCTCTCCCAACCACACGCTTCTGGAGCAATGATCAATTTCATCCCGCAGCTGTCACAGCTTGTCATTAAGCGCCCTGTGGCTTTAAATACCCTGATCTCCCTAATATTGATGTTGGATCGTTTTGAAACATTCCCTGCATTTGCCTGTTCCTTCCCGTCGCTGCTTTCCCTGTTCTGTTGCTTCCCAGGACTCTCGAGAAATATTCCGTTTGGAGAACCTGCTTCCCCGTTACGAAGCGGCCGCCTCGTTTGATCTGCCCGCTTTACGCGTTGCGCTCTGGTGAGTTTTTGTAAACAGTCTTTTGGATCTATCGTTTTTTGTGTGTTTGTAAAGCACCGAAGAGATCCTGTTTTTGTTCATACTGTTCTCACCTTTTTGTCTGTTGGAATTACACGTTTGGATTACCTAATTGTTTTCACTCTGGACACTGCTCACTGTGTGTTTCACACCGAAGATCTGTCACTTGGATTATTTGTTTGGACAATTCATCTCAGCAGTCACCTGTCAGTTTCAATTGTGCGCTGAGCTAACTCGGATTCTCTCTCTCCCTCTCCGCCTCCATCCGGAGTATATGCTGGGAGGATCTGCAGAGCGGCTCAGAGGTCACGGACAAATTCCACAACATCACCTTCTGGGAGAAGCTGCAGAGCAGCAAACATTCCTCACATGCCTGTTTCCCAGTTTGTTCTGTTCACCACCTAATTCATTCTTGTTACTCAGTAAATAAACACGCCCTTGATTTTGGCTAACTCTGAAACAACTCTCTCTGTGCCGTTTGCGTTTGGGGTCGGTTTCAAACCATAACACTACGATCCAACCATGACGACCCCAGCCGACACAGAGAGAGTCAGAACAGCATTAGCAGGCCAGATTGAGTTAACCAAGGAACACAGCCAACAGCTAGACAGGGCTGCGGCTGCAGTACAGGAACTCCGAGAGCAGGTCCTGCCTATTCAGGGGTCCCTGGGCGCTCTGGCTAGCCAGCAGTCAAGTATTCTCCTCCACTTACACACGCTGAGTGACACCGTTAACACCTTGCTTGTACCCCCACTTCCTTCAGGAGCCTTGGCCGGAGCATCACCCGCAGCCCTGGCAGGCCCCGCGCCTCCCGATCCCGCACCTCGGGAGCCCCGTCTCTCCGAACCACGGCTGTTCGACGGTAACTTCGAGGATTGTGCCACATTCATCATGCAATGTGAGTTGGTTTTTTGTCATCAACCCAGTCGTTTCACTTCAAGGGGAGCCCAAGTGGCCTACATGACTAACTTGCTCTCAGGCCGGGCAGCCCAGTGGGTCACTTCCTCCTGGGCAATGGAGGCAGACTTCTGTTTCTCCTACCCAGACTTCGTGGCTGAGCTCCGCAGGGTTTTCCACCATCCAGCCCGTGGTCTGGACCCTGGAGCCCGGTTGGGTACCTTCCGGCAGGGCAGCGGCGGGGTTACCGACTACGTGCTGGAGTTCAGACTGGCGGCTACGGAGAGCGGTTGGAACAACCAAGCACTTCGTCTTACCTTCATGAGGGGGCTCAACGACGCAGTCAGGGACCAGCTTGCGACCCGTGAGGAACCTGAGTCCCTCGAGGACCTGTTCAGCCTCGCCATTCGCATCGACGGACGCCTCAAGGAGAGAAGACGTGAGAGAACCCGACAGGGACCTCCTGAGGTACTCCGGACCCCCCGAACTCGTGACGGTACTGCTGGTCGCCCTGCTCCCAACACGACTGGTGGTTTTTTTCCCTCCTGTTCGGTACCCGAGGAGGAACCCATGCAGCTGGGACGTTCTCATCTGAGCCAAGCTGAACGGGAGGCGAGGTTCAGGTCCGGCCTTTGCCTCTACTGCGGTCGGGAGGGACACCGTATCGCCAACTGCCCCACCCGGCCAAAAGACCAGGCTCGCCAGGACCCCGGGAGATCCTGGTGAGCCGTTTTTCTCGTTCCCAGAGCCGTGCACCACCTGGCCATCTGATGAGCGTCACCCTGGCCTGGGCGGACCAACGGGCCACGGTGGAGGCAATCATTGACTCGGGGGCAGACGAGAGTTTCCTAGACTTCGAGTTTGCTACCCGGGCCAACATTCCACTTGAGGACCTAGTGAGGCCATTGGAGGTATTCGCATTGGACCAACACCGCCTGGCTGACATCACTCAACGCACCTGCCCTGTCCTGCTGACCATTGCTGGTAACCACGTTGAGAGACTCCAGTTCCTTATCACCAGATCCCCTCTTGTCCCAGTAGTCCTGGGCCGGCCCTGGCTCGCGCTGCACGAGCCCCACATCGCCTGGTCCTCCGGTACCATCAAGGGCTGGAGCTCCTCCTGTCATGCCCAGTGTCTTCAGACGGCATCCTGTCCCCCGCCCCGGAGATCCGTTGGTGAGCCGCCTCCGGACCTTTCGACCATACCCCCCGAGTACCACGACCTCATGGAGGTTTTCAGTAAGTCCAGGGCTCAGGCCCTTCCGCCCCACCGGCCTTACGACTGTGCCATCGACCTCCGCTCAGGGGCTCCCCTTCCCGGCAGCCGCCTCTACACCGTCTGACCGTCCCGGAGAAGGCGGCGATGGATCAATACATCTCTGAGTCCTTGGAAGCAGGACTCATTCGGCCTTCCTCCTCTCCTGTGGCGGCCGGTTTCTTCTTTGTTGGGAAGAAGGACGGGGACCTTCGACCCTGCATCGACTATCGCCAGCTCAACGAGATCACCATTAAGAACAAGTATCCTCTACCTCTCATGAACTCCACTTTCGAGCCTCTCACCCAGGCTACCGTCTTTACCAAGCTGGACCTCCGGAGTGCCTACCATCTAGTCCGTATCCGTGAGGGCGATGAATGGAAGACCGCCTTCAAGACTCCCAGGGGCCACTACGAGTACCTGGTGATGCCGTTCGGCCTCACCAACGCTCCGGCGGTATTCCAGGCGCTCATGAACGACGTCCTTTGTGACATGCTGGAGGAGTTTGTGGTAGTGTACCTAGACGACATCCTCATCTTCTCCAAGACCCTCGAGGAACACATCCAGCATGTCCGCCGTGTGCTGGAGCGCCTCCTCCACAATCGGCTCTTCGTCAAGGCGGAGAAGTGTCGATTCCACTCCGACTCCGTCGATTACCTGGGTTTCATCGTGGAGAAGGGCTTGACCCGAGCTGATCCTCGCAAGATCCAGGCAGTGGAGGAATGGCCTGAACCCACCTCTCGGAAGGAGTTACAGAGCTTCCTCGGGTTCGCCAACTTCTACCGAAGGTTCATCCGGAACTACAGTCAAGTGGCGGAACCGCTTACCAGACTGACCTCTCCCGCCCTGCCGTTCGACTGGTCCCCAGCGGCGTGTGCTGCGTTCCGCTCCCTCAAGAATTGATTGATTGATTGAAAACTTTATTAACAGATTGCAGAATGGGTACAATACAGTACAGCTCAATACACACAATTGTTAAGGGGATGCAGACCAGAGAAAGACTTTCGTCTTGTTTACATCAGGGTCCCCCATTTTCAATTCATCAGGACATATATGACATACATGACATACAGATAGTCAGTACTGCTACATCTATACATTTATGACATACCAGATTTGCAAATACAGTACTGTTTGTGATACAGAAGGAGTCAGGAAAAGGGAGTATATACATTTGACGTAGAAACTGTACATTGGAGGAGGTTGGGTGGGGGGGGGGTTGGGTACACTGGGATATTGACAACCATACTGGGTAATCTACATTGGAGGTGGTTGGGGGGGGGGCACACTGTATATACAAGCAAAACTGTACATTGAGGGGGGGGGGACACTGTACAAACAAACAAAATTGTACATTGGACTATTGACAAAACCATACTAGGTAAATGACTGTACATTGGAGGGGGTTGGGTTAGGATATTTACAGGGGCCAGTGTTGAATTGCAGTCTCCCGTAGGTGTCCCTTGAGAGAGGTTTTGAAAGTGGGTAGTGATCCACATTCCTTTACAGCTTTGGGTAGGGCGTTCCACATTGATGTGGCATAATTGCGAAACGTGTTTAGTCCCTTATTTGAGCCGAATCTGGGTTTAACATGATTTGTGGAGCTCCCTCTGGTGTTGTGATCGTGGTATTCACTGACCTTTGGGAAGTATTTTGACATGTACATGGGTACCTTGGTCGTGTAGTGTATCTTGTAGACCAGGCCCATTGCAAGTTGCTGTACTCTGTCGTCTACTCTAAGCCATCCTAGGTTGTCAAAGTGGGCAGGGGTGAGGTGGGTTCTAGGAGTAAGGTCAAGCAGTAGTCTGACCAGTTTGTTTTGAGATGTTTGTAATTTTGTTTTTAGCGCCTTTGAGGTGCTTTGGTACCATGAGGTGCAAGCATAGTCGTAGTACCCCTGAATGAGTGCTCCTGCCAGAGTCTTCAGGGTATTCTTGTTTACCAGAGAGGAGATCCGGTACAAGAATCGAGTTCGTTGGTTGACTTTTTTTATTACATTGGATGCCATTTTGTCACAGGAGAGATTAGCCTCTAGGATGGAACCCAGGTAGGTAATTTCATCTTTCCTTGTGACAATATTGTCACCCACTGTAACTGAGAAGCCGTCGGTCTTGCTGAGTTTGTTATTTGAACCGAAGAGAATGGACTCTGTTTTGCCCATGTGTAATGATAGTTTGTTATCAGCGAGCCATATGCAGATTCTGCCTAGTTCCGAGCTGAGGGTTTTTTCAACCTGTAACTTGTTCTTGTCAGAGACCAGCAGGGCTGAGTCGTCCGCAAACAGGAACAAGTTGCAGTCACAAGCTGACGACATGTCATTTGCATAAATTAGGAACAGTAGCGGTCCTAGTATGCTTCCTTGTGGAAGAGAAGAGGTTCACTTCCGCCCCGATCTTGCTCCATCCAGACCCCAAGAGACAGTTCATCGTTGAGGTGGACGCCTCGGATACTGGACTGGGAGCTATCTTATCCCAGCGGTCGGCAACGGACCAGAAGGTACATCCGTGCGCCTTCTACTCGCGTCGGTTCCTCCCTGCCGAGAGGAACTATGACATCGGCAATCGGGAGCTGCTGGCGGTTGTGGCTGCCTTGGAGGAGTGGCGTCATTGGCTAGAGGGGGCCGAGGAGCCGTTTACCATTTGGACGGACCACAAGAACCTGACGTACATCCGTGCTTCCAAGCGCCTCAACGGCTGGCAGGCAAGATGGGCCAGCTTCCTCAGTCGGTTCGACTTCTCGCTGACGTTTCGCCCTGGTTCCCGCAACACGAAGGCCGACTCCCTGTCCCGGTTACACTCCAAGGGGGCTCCAACCACTGAGGACCCGACTCCCATCCTCCCGGAGGCCAGGGTGGTAGGAGTCGTCACCTTGGGTATCGAGGGGGTGGTAAGGCGTGCCCTACGCTTCCATCGCGCTCCAGGCAATGTACCGGTTCATCGTCTCTTCGTCCCCGACTCAGTCCGGTCCCGGGTCTTCCAGTGGGGCCATACCAGCCGGTTCGCCTGCCACCCGGGCGTTCATCGCACGTTCTCCTTCCTGGCTCGTCGATTCTGGTGGCCCACCATGAGGAACGATGTCAAGGAGTTCGTACTGGCCTGCGCGGTCTGCGCCCGCAGCAAGGCCTCCCACCAGGCACCCTCCGGGCTATTACAGCCGCTTCCCATTCCGAGCCGTCCTTGGTCACATGTGGCGCTGGACTTCGTCACAGGTCTTCCCTCCTCCCAGGGGAACACGTGCCTTCTGACCGTGGTGGATCGGTTCAGCAAGGGGGTTCACCTCATGACCCTTCCCAAACTTCCCTCGGCGGCCGAGACGGCGGACCTCCTGACACACCACGTGTTTCGCCTCCATGGTTTTCCCCAGGACGTCGTCTCGGACCGGGGGCCCCAGTTCACTTCCCAGGTATGGCGGGCTTTTTGCAAGGGATTGGGGGCAACGGTCAGTCTTTCCTCTGGTTATCATCCCCAGACTAACGGACAAACGGAGAGGATGAACCAGAGCGTGGAGTCTGCTCTTCGGAGTATGGCTGCCGAGAGACCAGCTTCTTGGAGCCGTTTCTTTCCCTGGGTCGAGTACTCCATCAACTCCATGGTCAGTTCCGCCACCGGCCTCTCACCCTTTGAGGTATCCCTGGGCTACCAACCCCCTCTTTTCCCTGCACAGGAGACGGAGGTGGCAGTTCCCTCCGTGCAGGACCACCTCGACCGGTGCCGTCGGGTCTGGGAGATCGCCAGGACCGCGCTGCTCCGGTCATCAGAGCGCGCCTGTCGTGGGGCTGACCGGCGCCGGGTTCCTGCGCCGACGTACCACCCTGGGCAGAGGGTGTGGCTTTCCGCGAGGGACCTCCCACTTCGGTCCTCGGCCAAGAAACTTAACCCCCGGTTGGTCTGACCTTTCGAGGTTCTGAAGGTACTCAGTCCGGCGGCGGTGCGTCTTAAGCTTCCTGCGTCCATGCACATTCACCCCGTTTTCCATGTGTCCCGGGTTAAGCCTGTCTCTCTCAGTCTCCTGATGCCTTCTGCTCCGGATCCACCTCCTCCCAAGATGGTGGACGGTCACCCCCAGTGGCAGGTCCGCCGGTTAATGGCCGTTCGACGGCGGGGTCGGGGGTTCCAGTACCTGGTGGACTGGGAGGGTTACGGCCCGGAGGAACGGAGCTGGGTCTCCCGCCAGCTCATCGTGGATCCCGGCCTGATCACCGACTTCCATCGTGCCCATCCGGGCGAGCCGGGTCGGCCTGGTCGCCGGGTGGCTCCCGTGGAGGGGGGGGTACTGTGAGGTTTTGTCCGCTGCCCACCCACTCGCTCTGTTCCTTTAAGGTATTTTGTTAAATTAATTGCATTCCGCGCCTCACGCTTCTTTCCTGTAAGATGCCGTTTGATTGGTGCTCTCCCAACCACACGCTTCTGGAGCAATGATCAATTTCATCCCGCAGCTGTCACAGCTTGTAATTAAGCGCCCCGTGGCTTTAAATACCCTGATCTCCCTAATATTGATGTTGGATCGTTTTGAAACATTCCCTGCATTTGCCTGTTCCTTCCCGTCGCTGCTTTCCCTGTTCTGTTGCTTCCCAGGACTCTCGAGAAATATTCCGTTTGGAGAACCTGCTTCCCCGTTACGAAGCGGCCGCCTCGTTTGATCTGCCCGCTTTACGCGTTGCGCTCTGGTGAGTTTTTGTAAACAGTCTTTTGGATCTATCGTTTTTTGTGTGTTTGTAAAGCACCGAAGAGATCCTGTTTTTGTTCATACTGTTCTCACCTTTTTGTCTGTTGGAATTACACGTTTGGATTACCTAATTGTTTTCACTCTGGACACTGCTCACTGTGTGTTTCACACCGAAGATCTGTCACTTGGATTATTTGTTTGGACAATTCATCTCACCAGTCACCTGTCAGTTTCAATAGTGCGCTGAGCTAACTCGGATTCTCTCTCTCCCTCTCCGCCTCCATCCGGAGTATATGCTGGGAGGATCTGCAGAGCGGCTCAGACGTCACGGACAAATTCCACAACATCACCTTCTGGGAGAAGCTGCAGAGCAGCAAACATTCCTCACATGCCTGTTTCCCAGTTTGTTCTGTTCACCACCTAATTCATTCTTGTTACTCAGTAAATAAACACGCCCTTGATTTTGGCTAACTCTGAAACAACTCTCTCTGTGCCGTTTGCGTTTGGGGTCGGTTTCAAACCATAACAAAAACAGCTTTACCAGAGGAGAATCACCGTATTTTTAACCATTAAATCCTTTTTCTACAGATTCAAATAATTTCTTTTAGCTTAAATCTATATCTATTTTAAACAGCTATTATTCAGTACTATGGGTATTTTCCAGGTGGGTTCAGAAAGAGTTTAATGGCAAACTTCTGTGATTCTTTGTCCTAAACACAGCATATTTCATATTATTCCGTTCAGCATCATTAGCACCATGTGACAGAATTATTTGCAGTTCATTTCACTATTTTTTTAAATATATAAAAACACATTTTAAAGTATATCTGAGTTACTGAAATAGTAACCTAAGTTCCTCCTCTCCCAGCTGTTTCGAGGAGACATGTTCTTACAAACGCTCTCAGTAGATAACAGAGTTATATGACTTCTCCCCCGACCATTGTTCTGAAGTCGCAGCTGTGGACAAACACCCTAAATGTAAATTTAGCTCTGTGTGAACACAGCTCCCAAAGTCTGTATTCACACACACAATCTGCGACCTAAGTCTATTTAGCCAAATCAGATTTAAAGTATATTTAATTTCCAACAATCAAACATTAATTGTATAAAGACTAGAAATATGAATCATTCATTTTGCACACCATCTTAGTATCATTTACTAAATAAATGACCTTATTATTATTACTGAGTTCCTTAACCTAGAGACAACCATCTGTTTTCTATTTAAGAATGTAGATGCCTCCAGGGCTTGACTCCCTGTGGCTTCTGGTGACTGAAAATGACATCTGGCAAACCACTTAACCTTTTTAGGGACATTTTCTCAACATGTTTTATGAGCTTAAATATAGCAGAATATACCACATACATCTTCACACAAAAATACAACTGAAAACAAGTGTAGGGTATGTGTGCACTGAAAATTTTTTTTTTGGCTATTCCCATGTAAATTCCACCACAGTCCAGAGCATGTTCGCTCATCAGCTAATCTTCACACACCTTGATTGACGTCAACCCAGTGGCGGTTTCTCCACTAGGGGCGCTGGGGCGCCGACTGCCCTGGTAAAGAGAGAGGAGAAGAAGATTTTTATTTTATTTAAATTTTTTTAGAGTCCTAGAAATAAAATAAACATGTTTAAAATGAATAATATTTACTCATTTAAAGTATGTTTGTGTTTCCAATGCACAATATAACGTTAATATATCAAATATAAATAATTGTTTTTCATTCACAGGAAGTCACTAGTAACTATACCTCCCAGGCCAGGGCGAGACGTATCGCGCACGGCAGGGCGTGCACTGGTTTCATCGCTGTATCCTCGCAGCCAATGAAATAGGTCAACCAAATGCATTTTGCCTATCAGTGCGTAACGCACTGTGCGTTGAAATATGATGTAATATGATGGAAGCCGGGCACGTTTTCAAGCGATCTAGATCATCTAAGCAAGCAGCGTCTATACATTCCGTAGCCGCATTTCTCGGAGACGCTCTCTGATTGGCCGACGTCAGTTTCTACACTGGTTAGGCTTAGGCACTCTTCGAAGTTGGTTAAGGTTAGAGTTTGTCTTAGAGCATGACGGCGAGTTCTTTCGACGGTTAAGCTTAGGCACTCTTTCGAAGTTGGTTAAGGTTAGAGTTTGTCTTAGAGAGAGAGAGAGAGAGAGAGAGAGAGAGAGAGAGAGAGAGAGAGAGAGAGAGAGAGAGAGAGAGAGAGAGAGAGAGAGAGAGAGAGAGAGAGAGAGAGATAGAGGGGGATACTAATTAATTCCGCCCCCCCCCCCCCTGGGGAAGAATTCACCAGCCGCCACTGCATCAAGCAATGGAACGTTTTAACTGTGTTGTGTTACTTCAGGGCAGTCATTATTATGAGCATGTAATTGTCTACGCATTTTATACAGTCTAACGTTAAGTTTATGCTTATGTTTATTGTGAGATCAATATAAACTTCAGATTTTACATTGATCTCACAAATTTATATTTCTCAAACCATAACCTGGAAAGTTGTGGATCCGCGGAAGTCTTTCATCTCCATTCAAAGAGCACCTTGAAAGCTCAAGCGCTAGAACAATAGTATCATCTGGCCACAAAGCTGTGCGTGTGTGTGTGTGTGTGTGTGTGTGTGTGTGTGTGTGTGTGTGTGTGTGTGTGTGTGTGTGTGTGTGTGTGTGTGTGTGTGTGTGTGTGTGTGTGTGTGTGTGTGTGTGTGTGTGTGTGTGTGTGTGTGTGTGTGTGTGTGTGTGTGTGTGTGTGATTTTTCTGCCTTGAAGTGGGGTAAAAATGGAAAGAATTTGCCCTGGAACAAAGCCATGCTGAAGAAGAGTGTCTGAAATGTATAGGACGCACATTATGGAGTTTTCTAAAAAAGAAAAAAGAATGTGACTACAGATAGTTATTCATGCACAACTTCTTTCACCTTCTTCTCTATAGAGTACGTCCTTGGAATCTGAATTGCTTGTGTGATGTCACTTATTGATCGAGCCTATCAGCAGTGTGTGGTAACTTGACACATTTAACTTTACTATACAGAAGGCTGAGTAGGTATTGACATGTCTTGAAAGAATATATTGCTGACTTGGAATTCCCGGTAAATATCAATGGGTGCTTGTTGACAATTAGCATATTCATAGATTGTTGCATTCTCAATGAGGGTAAAGGTCTAGAGATGCTGCCAAGCCATTTTCAGTAATGTATTAAACATTTAAATACATCTGGAGTCGTCACAATAGATAGGTGGAGGAAAGCACATTAATATTGACAGCAGCGCATAGTTTCTCTCTTTTATGAGTCAGTGATGTGGAACGTGTTCATTCTGCATTATCTACAAACTATAACTTTACTCACACACCTCGACCCTCCAGACGGGGTGGAGGCACTGGCCTCATGACATCTCCTTCATGGGCTACAAACCTAACACAACTCCCAGAACTGTCACTCTCCTCCCTCGAATATCATGCAGTATCTGTCTCTAATCCTTTCAATCTCACCATTGTTACACTCTATCGCCCTCCAGGTCCCCTCGATCACTTCATAGATGAGCTGGACATGCTTCTAAGCTCCTTACCGGAAGATGGTACCCCGCTCCTTCTATTGGGCGACTTCAACCTGCCTGACTCATCTCAGTCGGTCCCAGTGGTCTCCCTCCTACAACAATTTGACCTGACTCCCACTGCCATGCCTCCCACCCACAAAGCAGGCAACTCCTTGGATCTCATATTTTCCCGTAACTCCAGCATCATTAACACCACGGTAACTCCCCTACAAGTATCTGACCATTCCTTCATATCCTTCTCACTAACTCTCATGCTTAACCGAAAGGTCTTCACCCCAACTCAAACCGTCTCACTCAGACGCAACCTGCCCTCCCTATCCCCCTCCACCCTCTCCTCTGACATAATATCCGCTCTACCTTTGAGTGACACCTTCTCTGCTCTCCCCACAGAGACGGCAACCTCCTTCGACAAGCTCTGTCCCCTTGTTGAGAAACCTGCCCGCCGTTCCCCACCCAGTCTATGGCTGACGGATGCAGTGAGAGAACAAAGACAGGTCCTGAGAGCGGCTGAGAGGAAGTATAGAAAGTCACGCCTCACTGCTGACATCGACACATATCACAACCTCTTGTTAACATTCTCCAAAACCATTACTAATGCCAAAGCTTCTTTCTTTCACCATAGGATCGAGGCCTCTGCCAAAAATCTTCGCAAACTGCATGCTACCATGTCCTCCCTCCTCACTCCCCCCCCCACCCCCTCCTCCCTCATCTTTTTCTGCCGAAGACTTTGCGATCTTCTTTGAGGAAAAAGTGGAGAACATCCGCAGCTCCTTCACCCAACCCCCACCCATTCCAAACGCTGAATCGAGAACCTCATCCTTCACTCTGTCATCTTTCTCTCCCATTACAGAAGCCGAGACACTGACACTGGTAACGTCGAACCGTCCGACTACATGCCAGCTGGACCAGCTACCCTCCCCACTCCTCCAGACCATAGCACCGGACATCCTCCCATTCCTAACTGCAACCATCAACTCCTCACTCAACTCGGGGGTGGTCCCCACCTCCCTAAAACAAGCCAGAGTCACGCCCCTCATAAAAAAACCAACCCTGAACCCCACCGTCATAGCCAACTGTCGTCCTGTCTCTATTCTCTCCTTCCTTCCTTTCTTTTTTTTTTCTTTTTTTTTTTTATCTTTTTCTCCCTCCTTTTTCCTCCGATTTTCTCCCATCCCAATGTTAGTCGTTATGCCAATTCCCAATCCCCTTCCTGGTCGCTGCGCACTTACCCCCCACAGTCGGTCTGGGAGAGTGGAGGCTATCACGTGCTTCCTCCGACACACGTCTAGCCAATCAACCGCTTCTTTTCACCTGGCAGCGCGGACTCTCACTGAGAGCGTGTAACGTGTGGAAGGATCACACTACCGCCCTTAGATCCTATCCGCGCTTAGCAGGCGCCCCGACCGAACTGTAGGAGTCGCTGTTTACAACGACCCGGACCCACCCCGCCAGCTTCTCCCACCCTCTAATACTGCCAATTGTATTAGTGTGAACGGCCAGCCAAGCTGGTGACAACCCCGGAACTGTGAGCAGGCGAATCCAGGTGAATCCAGCGTCTCCGGGGTTGGTGACGAACGCAATCTCCGCTACGCCACCTGACCGCCCTCTCTCCTTCATTTCTAAAACACTTGAACGTGCTGTATCCAACCAACTTACTGCTTATCTCTTACAGAATGACCTCCTAGACCCCAATCAGTCTGGCTTCCGGACTGGCCACTCCACAGAAACTGCCCTCATTGTGGTCACAGAGGCACTTCACTTAGCAAAAGCGAAAGGCCTCTCCTCTGTCCTGATTCTCCTAGATCTATCTGCAGCCTTCGACAAAGTCAACCATCAGATCCTCCTCGCGGCCCTCGCAGGAATGGGAGTGGCTGGATCTGCGCTGACATGGCTGACATCATACCTCAACGACCGCTCCTACCAAGTGTCATGGAGAGGGACTCTGTCGGCCACCCGCCCCCTCCGGACGGGTGTCCCCCAGGGCTCGGTCCTAGGACCCCTTCTCTTCTCCCTCTACACTAAATCACTGGGTAACATTATCACGTCTCATGGCTTCTCATATCATTGTTATGCCGATGATACTCAACTCTTCCTCTCCTTCCCTCCCTCAGATATCCACGTCTCTGAGCGGATCTCGGCCTGTCTGTCCGACATCTCCGCCTGGATGACGACCAACCACCTCAAAGTGAACCTAAGCAAAACAGAATTGCTCCACCTGCCGGCCAAATCCTCCCCCCTGACCGACCTCTCCATCACAGTCGAGAATGCAGCTGTGACCGGGTCCCCGACCGCCAAGAACCTTGGTGTTGTCCTCGACGACCAGTTGAACTTCTCTGCTCACATCGCAGCGACAACCAGATCCTGCAGATTCCTCCTGAGCAACGTCAGAAGGATACGCCCCTTCCTGACAAAAGAAGCCACCCAACTCCTCGTCCAATCAACAGTCATCTCCCGCCTCGACTACTGCAACGCACTGCTAGCTGGCCTCCCGGCCACTGCCACCAAGCCTCTTCAACTCATTCAAAACGCAGCGGCCCGCCTGATCTCAAACCTACCGAAGTCGGCCCATGTCACCCCACTTCTTAGGGACCTGCACTGGCTCCCCATTGCTGCACGTATCCGCTTCAAGGCCCTCGACCTAGCATACCGTGCGGCAAAGGGAACCGCTCCCGCCTACCTCCGGTCAATGGTCTCTAACTACACACCCTCAAGACCCCTACGCTCTGCATCTTCTGGCCGCCTCAGACCTACTCCTATCCAAGCTCCCGGAGGGTCATCAAAGAGAAGCCGCCTATTCTCAGTCCTTGCCCCACAATGGTGGAATGAACTACCCATCCCAGTTAGGACAGCCGAATCCCGTCCAATCTTTCGCCGTCGACTAAAGACTCACTTCCTCAACCATTATCTGAAATGATTAAAAAAAATTATAAAAAAAAGATATATATATATTTAACCCTGACTAACCTTACTGTCATGCACTTGTCCTAATAAACTAACCTACACTGTAACACGCAACTCTTTGATGAACATTGTTACTCAGCTGATAGAGTTGTACCCTTCTTGCTGTCTTGTCGTACAGAACTTGTAAGTCGCTTTGGATAAAAGCGTCAGCTAAATGACTAAATGTAAATGTAAATGTAAATGACCAGCTAAATTGCTATCAACACTAAATATGCCATAGCATTTATTTGGATGAGACTTTAAACAACATTTTCATCAATGCAGGATAGTCTGAAGCTACAAAGTTATGCCTGTCAGTTATTTTATTACAGTAAGCTTTGTATGCCTGTCAAAAAAAGTGTTCAGCTCCTAGACCTTGCAGTCGATTATAAAAGAAATTATGATAAACTGTTCTTTTGAGTGCCGCCCCGTTGTCTAATAGCGTGCAGATGTGGCAGAAAAGCTGGTGAGGCTTTTTAAAATGGCCCCTAGGTATTGACTGACTGCACTTAATCACACTGGAAAGGGTTCTTTTGAAAATGTATTCCCAAAATATACATAGACATTGATTGGGCACAGTTTTTTGTATCATAATGTTCACAATACCTTGAGATGGTCCAATGTTGTGTTTTAAGGTTAATAGCATCAATAATCATATCAAATAAATAAATTAGGTACCAATATACAATGCATTTAATCCATCTATGTTTAACCCATTAACAGTCAGGCACATTTAGCAAAAAAACGACTGTCGATTGCATACCCAAAGTAATTAGCGATTTAATATACTTTATACTTATAGCACTTGCATGAGTCTGGTCTCTTTTGAAAGGTAACATTCTGAAGTGTCTTACACAATAAGGAACATCTATTTGAGTGCTAATGTAATAGAGAAACAGAGGTTTGAACACACTGAAATAAAATATGTGCTCCTTACTTTTGTGTTGACTTGTTGCCAGATGCCTGTTTATAGGTACCAGCTGAGAGGTAGTGGCTGGACAACATAACGGTTCCATAGCCTGAAGTCTTATAGTCATACAGGTCCAAAGTTTATAAAAATACTATGAAAATTAGTGTTTTACAAAGGTTTTTGTAATGTGTGTACCGCAATAATTCAGCGTGATTATCCAAAATGGCCGTCCTCTTCCATTCATTCAGACGCGGGAGTCAAAACAAAGAACTTGTTGGTCTTCTTCTGCCCCCTTCTCGTTGCAATCAGCACTCGTCTGGGATCGCTTTCGGAGCAGACACTCCTTGGCTACAACGGTGGTGTCATGGTTCTACCATGTCAGTACTCCTGCCTCTCCCTGTTCTCTTCCCCACTCTACCGCTCTCATTATCTTATAATATAAGATACATTAGTTTAGTATTAGTATTAGTATTAGTATTAGTTACAGCTGGTGCGTCACAAGGCAGCTGATCTGCGGTCTGGAGGCAGAGTGCATAATGGTATAAACCTGCCTCAGACGTGGGGAAGCTGTCAGATCGTAAACTCTCATACCACGTTAGTCACGTTACTATGGTCTTGTTCTCTACTCTGTTGCTTAAGCCGGATCTCTTGTTCATCTACCTTGTCCTATTCTCTATTCTCATCCTCTCTCCTAGCCTGTATGGTGAAGACCTGGAGATGCTGGCCTGCTGGTTAAGACCTGGAGACACTGACCTGCAGGTGAAGACCTGGAGACACTGGCCTTGCTCACAACCTTGTTCTAATCTCTATTCTCATCCTCTCTCCTAGCCTGCATGGTGAATACCTGGAGACGCTGGCCTGCTGGTTAAGACCTGGAGACACTGACCTGCCGGCTAAGACCTGGAGACACTGGCCTGGTTCACAAAGTACTGCTCTGACCTGCGCCCGGCTGATGACAACTGCTCCTGCTCTCACCCCGTCTGTCTGACTTCCATGTATATATCCTGGCCATTACAAGAACCTCCTCAGTGTACCGACCCATGCCTAGACTTAGACCACTCTATTAAATATACCCATATTGGGTTTTGCTCAGTTCTGCCTACCGTATCTCCTTGCCTGCACATTGGGTTCCAACCACAACCGTGATAGGTGGTCAATCATTTTCGCCATCAGCGGTCAGTTCAGGACCGTTTACAACCGGACATGGTCACTCGTCGGAACGGCTTGTCAAATCACGCTCTCCGGATATTTCGCCTTGTAACTCGAGACCCGAAGCACGCAATAGGTTGAGTGTGGTTACGATCGAAATGCGGAAAATTCTACTTTACAACAATGTATTGGATGATCGGGAGAAACGTAGCCCGGAGCCGACAGACGAGAGCAAAGTGTTCTGCACACGGGCGTGACGGCCCATATGAGGGCCGTCAGACGTTAAGAGCTTTGTATCTATAAGCTCTATAACGAACCGCCGTGGATTCTGAGGGTTAAGTCATGAATAATTATTGCAAGTTCACATTGGGTTTTCGAAGGGAAACAGCTCAAACTGTCTCGGCAAAGGCCAGTGGGGTGAAAACACAAACCCCTGCTGAAATACAGTATAAAATTACCCCTTTCTCTCCAATGTCTCCTTTCAAATCCTCCAGTCGAGGAACTCTGTGCTGCCACCACTGGTCACCAATAACATTAGCACCTTGACCTGACAGGTAACAGTGATAGTATTGTGTTTTATTGGCGACCATTGGTGGCAGCACTGAGCGTTTGTCAAGCTTTCCCAGAAACCACAGAAGAACATTTTGGCTGGATGATTTGAAACAAGTATTCAAATATTCCTTTACCTCTTGCTTTGAAGCTTTGAATTGTCGTCCCTTTCCTTGGCTGAACATTCTTAACAAACTTAAATGGATCCCTATAAAATGCTGTCCTGACTCGCTACTTCTTCTTTCCCATCCTCCTAAGTTGTTCTGCCCTCCTGAGTACTATTAAACGACTTCTTAGCTCTTCCTACACAACATTAAATTCCCTGCCTCATATCCATTGTTGCCTTTCCCCACTGCTTTCTTAGCTGTCTCCTCTCTTTCACTAACTTCTCTATTTATTTCTGCCATCTGGATCTAACTGGCGGCGCTTTCTCCACCCTCTTTCTATCAATGATTCCAAATCTTTCAACACCATATTCATAGATAATGTCTCCCATCTTCTCTCATTTATTTATCGCCGTTCCTTTTAAGCCCATCTAA
The DNA here is from genome assembly GCF_963971535.1 of Notolepis coatsorum. NCBI lineage: Eukaryota > Metazoa > Chordata > Actinopteri > Aulopiformes > Paralepididae > Notolepis > Notolepis coatsorum. The sequence continues at coordinate 58,490,363 of NC_140168.1, read as the reverse complement.
CACCATTATCAAATCCCTGTTAACTGTCTCCCATTCATTTAGCTCTAGCTTTTTACCCACAGCTCTTCTCTCTGACAGCCAGGCTGGCCTCAGTATCATCTACATCCTCTCCTCCAGCGCTTCCCCACTCCTCCCCAGTGACAGGGTTACTGATATCCGGTGAACTGTCGCTGGGCTTCAACCGACTGACTTGACTGACTTCTCAAGAAGTATTGATCAATACGGCAAACCTCCACTCCCACTACCAAGCACCTACCCTGATGTATTCTGAAGCCTTTACTGTTTACTTTCTGCCAGCCACGAAGGACAGATATGGAGCTTCTTGCCCTTTACCACTACACCCCTGCCCCCGATTATGCATTCATCCTACTCATAGTGTTGTTCTCTATAGTTATAGTATAGAACATGCAAATGGACCTTGTAGAAGTGGAGCAATCTTCCATTAACTTGGGTATGTACTTTTAGGCAAATTTTCTGAAAATATGGCTAGGGCTTAAGTGGTTAAGCATCGGTTGGTGGCTCAGGAGGTAGAGCAGTCGTCTTGTAATCTGAAGGTTCCCGGTTTGATCCCGGCTGCGTGTCTAAGTGTCTTTAGCAAGACACTAAACCCCTAACTGCTCCCGGTGCATAGTTGCCTCCGCCAATGGTTTTTGAATGGGTGAAGGTGAGGCATAAGTTTTAAAGCTCTTTGGATCAAATATATATAACTAATGACTATATAAATGCAGTCCATATTGCTGTGCATTGTTATTACCATGCTCTTTAACACTTTGAGTGCCAGCGACATGTAATGTTGTCTTTTCATGCCCCCCGTTGAGTGCCGACGACGCAAATTGTCATTTGATTTTTTTATTAGCGATCTGAATTCATATTTCATCAACCGAGTCTCCCGTTGGTACAGCAGACCCTCTAGGAGCTCAGATGGGAAAATACCGCCCCCTATCGTCTATCCCTGTGTAACTGCAGGCCATTCGATTATACTGGTGGATCTGTGTGGGGGGAGCCAACTGGCTCCATTATGCTGGCGAGGGATCTGATGAACATGGAAGTGATCGCGAGTTGGAAAGCAACCTGGAATATATATTTACAGCAGCCAATAATCAATCAATAAACGTGATAGATATTTGGAATGGCGATCAGGAATTGGAATAATCTTTTTGGAGAACATCTGATCTAAGGTAAGGAGTCTATGTTACCAGTTTTAGGATAATCAGAGCTGTATTCACTGAGATAACAGCGTGTCCCGTATATGTATATGTGTGTGTGTGTGTGTGTGTGATGTTGAGGAAATGAGGTAATCGATTTCTCAGCTCGCTTCTATAGCGTGCATAAGTACACATATACTATCGATAATCTAGCGTTTATTTGAAAACGATTCATAAATAGGCCGACAAATGACAACGTGTCTAGTGTATTTGAGAATATTCGAATGAATGCCGTTTATGAGGGAATCTTTCTATTTTCCGAAATCTTTTGAGAAAACGATAGCTTTTCGAAATGCTATAAAAAGGATATGAACTGATTAAAAAACAATCCGTTTCGACAATGTTGACTGCAAACAAGTCATTGATAAGCGACAGGCATATTAGACACATAACCATAATTTAAAAGATAGATTATGCGTTTTCGCTAACATTGAAGTGGATGATGGCATTCAAGGGGGTAAAAAGGAAAACACGGCCGGCACTGAAAGTGTTAAGACACCTTCTAAAAATAGATTTGACTAAACAAGTAATCGATCACTACTCATTCATTTGAGTACTCGATCTGGGAAAACAACTAATTGCAAGACACTGATAGACACAGAGGGTAATTACAAACAGGACACAGGTGTGGTAGACAGAAACAACAGAACACAGAGCACACTGGGAAAACAATAACAAATAAACAACCAGACTAAAACATATTTACAAACCACAGACAGGGGAACACAAGACAAACAAAGTGGAGACAACAACGACAATACAGACAATAAACATAATAAACATAACTGGCAGTAAATAATAATAAGTTGGAGTGTGAGCTGATGCCACAACTGCATCAGCCCACCGGTTGGCAATGTTATGTTATGAGGGTTATTGATGGGGAGTTGTGAATGTCTGGGTCCGGGAAGTGTTACAATATCTCCCGGTATGAATTATTTCCCCAGTCCGGTAGGTACTGGGTATTTTATAAATTTGTATTTGTATTCTTATCTTTCAAATACAATTCAGATTGGTTGGGGGCCCTCTTAAGAAAGGTGGGGCTTTAAGTGCAGTGCCTGATCTGCCTAGTGGGCAGGATGGCCCTGGCAGCAGTTTCAACAAGTGTGGTGTAATGCTGACACTGAGCTGAAAGTAAGATTAAAACTGGTGTTGTTTATTCTTTAAACTACATTTAAGGTACATCTGACTATGCAAACAAGTCAGATTACTACCCGAAAGACAATTTCAGCCGTGGTAACCCCACACATTATCATCTTCAGGTGGTGTATTGTAGTCGGTGGTGTACAACAGAATTTCATTATCACTTTGAAGCAGGCGCCAGATTTCACTCCTTTTCATCTGGATAGAAATCATTTTGTAACACTGTAAACAAGAGAGAATTGCATCTGTGAGTGATATAAATTTACGTTGTCGATGTCTGTTCAGGGAGGCCGACGTCTTTCAAAAGTGGCCCATCATCAGCCAGGGATGAGACAGAAGCTGTTTTTGATGTGTGTGTGTCTGTGTGTGCGCACCACCTTTAATTTTTGTTTGTTCATCATGCAAGCGCTTCAATCATTGCTCACTTTGAAGCACAATCTTATTAATTGCATGAAATAGCTCCACATTACATCATCCTTTGCTTATTCTTTGACTAGCTAATTTGGCATAATTATATTCCCAGTAGTCACTCATCATTATGGTTTAATCAAACTATAAGGAGAAAGTCTGTTTAGAATTCAGAGGGATAATTATGAATCTTTATATTAATTGACATGACATGCATTTTGAACGATAGGTTATAACTATAACCAAGTTCTGTTAGTATTGGTGACGCTCGGCGTCACTCTCTGCACTGTACCTCGCATGTGCACGCGCACTGAATAAAGACCACAAATGTACCTTTATATCCCAATATTCGTCTGACCACACCCCTATCAGCTTACCTACATAAGCAGGGGTGGGGCCACATACTCGCCTCCTTCCCAAGCTTTCACCACAAGGTGAGATCAAGGGCTGCAGCGGCGTCGGACGCTGAGCGTCACCAATACTAACAGAACTTGGTTATAGTTATAACCTATCGTTCTGTATCGTATGGCTCTCGCTCGGCGTCACTCTCTGCACAAGGGAGGCCGAGCGAGAGCCATCGGCCGACAAATACACCCCGCTGAGGCCCCCCACAACCATCAGATCAAGGAGGACCGAGCCCCCCGACCCCCCCTAATGGAGGGCACCCCCCCTATAGGAGGTTCCCGGGCGGGCGACGGACCCGACCGTGCGAAGAGGCACTCAAGCAACTCAACGCACAGGGTGAGCAGACCGTGGCCTGACCCCACGACTACACACACGCACAACCCGCATGCCACTCGGGAACGAACGGAGGGAACAACCTCGTTACTGCCCCCAGAATCACGGGGTCAAGAGCAAACCCAACCCTGTGGCAAGGCCGTAGCAGCGGAGCGCGAAGGAAGACCCAGACCCACTGAAGGGACTGGATCCCCTGGAAAACGGGGGCCCAGAGAGGTCAATGACGCCAGGCATCAAGACCCCACCAGGCGGTCACTTAGTGACACCGCCCCCCACATCGCCAGCGTATTCGGATAAGGCCCCTCCAAGAGCGGGCCCTTTCCCCCCAATAGCACACCGCCTGGCACACTGACCCTGCAGAACAGGCAGTCAGCATGGCCGTAAGCACACAAAAAAGGTTAACCAACGGAAGCAGGCAGCGCACCGGGGAAAACCAGGTAACAGGCTGTAACCTGAGCCTGGAGCACTGTGGACGAGACAGGCGCCAAAGGAGTTAGCTGAGAACAGCCCCCCCGGCGGAAGGGGCGTATGCTGGCGTTGTTGCATGACCAAGCCTCCATTTAAAAAAAAACCCACCCAGAGGGGTTGAGGCAGAGAAGGCTGACATGATTGGCAGACGTCATGAACGTGCAGGGGCACCCTCAACCGGGTAACCCGGGAGTTGACACTGCTCCAACACACCAGGGAATCAACCACCTTGTCGTTACCCAATGCGGTGGTTGTTCCTATAACCCCTCAAGAAAAAACTCCAAAACACACCTGCGGGTACACACTGGCTATACCGCAGTACAAGTGTTTCAGTTTTCAAAAAAGGGTTATCCCAGGCCTACGGGTCGACGAAACATTACTTCGGACCGGGCCCGGCGATACGGGAAGCACAGGGTCACCAGAGGAGGTCAAAGACCAACCCAACAGGCCCCTCTTTGCCATGCGTGAGAGAGGAGCGAAAAGAATGGAGAACCAGCCCCAAGCACACCGTATTTGGTATTCCCAGGCGGTCTCCCAACCAAGTACTAACCAGGACCAACCTGCGTAGCGGCCGAGATCTGACGAGATCGAGCGTGTACAGGTTGGCATGGCCGTAAGCCATTACGACAGTGCAGAGTACAAAATGTACCCAACCAGGGTCTCCATAGTGCTTAACCCTGTGACACCCGGACCGACCTGGCATTTTTCCCCCTGAAAAAAGGTCCCTCAGGGTACCAGAACAGCAGATCTGCATCCCCGGCAGACAACGGGTTTAACTGATCCGGACCAGCGTGACCAGAACCAGTCCTGTGCCCTAACCACGCCGACATGCCTACTCCAGGAGAAGGGGCAGATATGCGTGTTGATCTTAAACATGAAAAGAAGGCGCCACCCAGACGTTCGGTGCGAACCGCTCCCGGTGGCCCACCCCCAGGGCGTGAGACCCCTCTACATATGTTCAGATCCATTCCGTCATCATCCCCCAGATATGAACGAGAATCCGTCGACAACCAACACAGGTCGTCGGAAGAAGAAAAACCTCCATCCCAGTTGCTTTATAAAAACGCTGTTTTAACCTCAAGCAACCAAGGCGTGCCAGTCATTCGCCTGATCTTCAACAGAACACCCCGAGCTAGCACTATGCGTGCATCGGGACACAACCACATCAATGAACAGGCTATTTAGACCTGTCATTGAATCCCCAAGGCGCCCAGCGGAACGACAAGAGGGGTGTGATGCTTCCTAACTCCAACTCTTTTTAATAGAAAAGAAGGAAGCACCAACAGCATGTATCCCAGTCTACACAGCCGGGGGTAAAAATTGTTTAAATTTTTACATCCCACCACCCTCCCATAGGGAGGAGACGGAAATCCCAAGAGAGACTTCCCACGCGAGCTGTACAGATTGAAAAGAATATATTGCAACCTTGAGCCATGTAAAATTTTGGTTTTAGGGCTCTCCGGGGAGGAGGCACTGAACCCATACACACTCAATAATCGAATTGAATCGAATACACACACAATAGAGCAGGACTCCTTTTTGAAGTTCTACTCACCTTGACAATCTGAGGAGGAGGCTCTGCACTCTGAGGAGGCTCCCTCACATGGAAGAAGAGTCCTAACTCACAGAAGGCCCGAATAGGAGGAGGAGCCCTGACCACTCCCCGAAACAGATCCATCATATGGACCCGAACAGCTCACGGAAGTCCTACCAACAGAGACGCGCACAGTGACGTACTCTATGGCGGGGGAATTTCTGCGGTGCACACGCCCAATATTCCAGGGCGTGGGACCAGGAAACTCCCCCCCCCCCCTCTTACCCTGTAACGTGCCGAACAGCAACGTGACAGGAACCTTGAAGGACAGGAGGTTTTAACCCCTGCCCATCAAAGAAGGGGAGAAAAGGATTACCAGTTCACCCCTTTACGACCCCACACCCATGATACGATGTAATGACAAAAAAGAGTATGACACAGTCATAGTCAGCTCCATGAAGTGTCTAACAGCTTCACACAGCGCATGTGCTAACCTGCTATCTGATTTTTACTAAGGAAAAAACACAGAATAGAGAGGGCCCCCTTAAGAGCCCCGGTACCAGACTTACACATGTGCTTCTGTGGCCAACCCAACCCAGTTGTAGGTCCCACAACACACACAACCCATTATCACCTACAAAAAATGGCAAAAACACTCTACAGAGGAACGCCGTTTTTCATAATGAGAGAATACATAATTCTCGATTAGTATCGGCCACAGGCCTTGCTAAGCACACGCGAAAAGTGACCAAACAATCTTTTCTTTTAGGAAAATACAGTTCCTCAAGCAGTTCTAGCACAACCCCAGCAATCAAGCTAAGGGTTACATCGTATCCCACCACACAGTGACACAATATATTGTAACAACATGTCTGAGAGGAGGGTGAAGAAGTCCCCAGGGAACCGGGGGGAGAACACCCCTCTTACTTTACCCTTAATACGGCCAGTTAAACAGGTAAACCTGTTAATATGTGAACACACTGTTCATTGTCATTACAGGCTGAGAAAAGAATTATCATCCTTTACTCATATGTCACCAAGCATAGCTTTATAGGTTAGTTTAACCCCCTTAGTTGTGAGTACACGGTACATGAACACACATGATGTTTTCTCAACACAACAAACCAGATCATTTTCACATCTGTAACAAACAACCCGATTTGCATGGAGACCAGTGACAAGACAATTCACACATAACTCGCGTCCTATCCTAAATGTAGTGCAGCAACACTCGTTTTGGAAAACATCGTTATTTACAAAACATTTAGAAGGGAAAGAAAGAATAAGTGTTCAAGGTCTGGTCAAGACCCTTCCTACCGTGAGCGCAGATCAAGCAAAACTGCAGTCTCTAACAAGGCACCGGTAGTAACACAGCATTCCTGTGTTGTCGACATGGGCAGCGTCGCCGCTCCATGCCGCCGCTACGGTTCCCCTTGTTGACGCAGTCCTCGCCGGCCGGCCTCAGGGTAGGTTCGACTAACATCCTCTGTCAAAGATGACGTCGTAGTCAGAGTGTTTAAAGCATGTTATAGTCTCAGAACGTTCAACAGTGTAGCATTAAGCTAACGGCCGCTCTCGGCCGATAGCAGCAAGCTAACGTTACCTAGCCTAGTGACACAACAGGCTAGCGCCTGCAGCTAACAGCTAACTGGCTAACAGGTAGGCCACAACTAGCACGCAAGCTAAGCAGCTATCACCTGAACGTGTACACAACGATATAACAAGCCACACTCAGACAGGCCGCCGTTCTGAAACCCTCCTCACCTTTTAAGAGAGAAGAGAAACGAGATGTTAACACAGTTTTACAACGGTGATTTTACCATACATCCGGCGGAGCCAGCACAAGTCCCAGCCGACTTGAACATGGATTTTCCGATAACGATCATCCATGCCCACATTTCTTCGTTTAGGGTATACTCTCATTTGCATATGAAAGACGGGGCCTATACGGTGACAGAGAAGTACCCACGCGTCCAGAGATCCTGGGATCACCAGTTCTACTGGTCGTGGCCCACTAGTTGCTATAATGGGCTTCAAACCAAGATCCTCCGCCGTCGCCTAAAAAGGCTGAACAAAGGACCCTAATCTGGGGCCGGTTTTCGTAAACATTGTCAGCTAGCCCCCATAGCACTAACAGACAAGTGGTGCTCGCAAGCAAACATTACTCACCAAACCTGGAACCCACCGCTTCTCACAACAGCGGTGCGTCCTACAGTCCAGCTGTGTCGCTGAAGGGTTTCACCCCATCCAACCGCAGCAATGAGGACTGCAGTTGGGAGGCATGTAGCGGCGTGAACTCCCAATACGAAAAAACCGGCGGAGGTGTAGAATGATCATCATCTTCCAGACACTCCAGTACAAAGAAAATATCGCCGTATTTTCTCGAATATAGTGAGAGAGAAAATAAAGGTATGATGTCAACGTATCTCTTGTTTTCCAACTTTCTCCTACTAACAACCTTGTCAAGTGGGGATCTACCAAAGGCACTTCCTTGTGGTGAAAGCGAAGAAGGAGGCGAGTATGTGGCCCCACCCCTGCTTATGTAGGTAAGCTGATAGGGGTGTGGTCAGACGAATATTGGGATATAAAGGTACATTTGTGGTCTTTATTCAGTGCGCGTGCACGTGCGAGGTACAGTGCAGAGAGTGACGCCGAGCGAGAGCCATACGATACAGAACCCTCAGGGAAACACCCCCACAACCAAAACATTACTGTCTTTCAGAGGCTGCAGTGGCCTCGGTTTTAAATCGAATCTAAATCAAACTAGACCTTAGCAATCCGTTGGTCAACCATGTCAGGATAGCTAAATCTTGGTGAGGGAAAGACTTTTCTTTCCAATAGGGGACCGAGAAAACATACAATAAACAATTTATGCTAATCCCATGCAGTTTTTGCATGCAGTATCAAATGTGATGTTTTCTTCTTTTATTCCAAATCAGATAAAAAAACTGTTAAAAAGTAAAAGACTCTGGCGTCAGGGTGGCACACCACGTACAGCACTGCGGTGCAACACGGCCATCCCGGGTTCGACTCCCGGACCTGGCGACCTTTGCCGAATGTCTTCCCCCATCTATCCTGCCATACATCCTCTCTCTCTCTGCCGGACTGCCCGAAAAAAAAACAATAAAATATCTACCAAAAAAAAGGAAAAGTCTCACCAGAACAGTTCTGAACCATTTAATCAAACAACCTCTTCATCACGAGGCCATTTTTCTGCCTCCTATCCGAAATTACTTACCCAAAATAGTATAGAGTATATATTCACAACTGCAAGGGCTGTATGAATAATCTTGATTTTAGAAAGCTAAAATCTTTGAGATTACTAGTGTCAGAATCAAGATATGTGTTACTGTGTCAGAGTAAATTCATCTGGAACACAGTAGAATAAATTTTTATCTCTGCCTAAATAAAACACATTATTTAGAGTGAGAACCACATTTGAATCATGGGATAGTAGCCCAATTCATCGAGGAATATTCAAGTAATATCTGATGAGTAACTGTGCAAAAGTAGATACAAAAAAAGTTAACCTGTGCTGTTTTACAGATGTTCCAGAGAATGAGAATTTAAGCAAGAACAGTAAAGTAACGCCCTTGGACCTGTTCAGTTGTGTGCTCTCTGGCTGTGCGTAAAATGTGAAACTCACTGAGGAGTTACGCAGGTGACTATCTCGGCAACCCATTGGTAAATTTTGATGATCGATAACTCTATAAACCAGTCAAAGTCAGTAGAATCGAGGTGCGGCACCCAAATTCACCTTAGAAACACCAATGGCGATCCAGAAGCAAGATGGCACACACATTTTCGTCTTTATGTACAACCAGTGGTACAACCAGTTTGTGATTCAGTTCAAACTAACAGAGTCATGTGAGAGAAAACGGTGCTTTTTCAATGTATGTGATGTATAGATTGGGGAGAGATGACCACAGCTAAAACGGTGATTGAAATGTGCATGGAAGACGGTGACGGTGGTGGAACCAGTGATTTCACAGGCACAGGCCGCGTCAGCGAGGGTTTTGTTATGAATTCCTTAGAAGAACATCTGAGATTAGAGTGTAGGCCCAGAGCAGGAGGAGAGGGGTGACCTCTTTAATGCAACAGTGGATGAAACGTTTAATGGTGTGAAAGGTTAGCAGTCGTCATGACAGCACGTCGCATGACAACCAGGAGAGGGGCGGGGGGCCGTCGTTGCTACGACGAAGACCTATAAGTCGAACGGTGTTTCCGGGTAGAGCAGACTAAAATCTGACTGAGACTAAGAGGGAAGAAACCAGAAGAGACTCTCTCCTCTCATTGAGAGAGAGGGGGGGGGGGGGGAGAATGGCACATCACCAGTAGCTTCGGCTACCACGAGGATGGTCTTAGGCTAACGAACAGGCCTGACCACTATTGGACTGAATAACAAAAGGACAATCTGAACACACCGAGAGATCATTAGAATAGACTCTTCAAGGACGATACAATTTGATAACATCTGATAACATGAGGTTCTGTTTATAGCAATAAAACAACGCTTCTCCTCATAAGGTATCTCACAGTGTCGAAGTGTCGAATTCTTACGGAAGTGGAGAAGTATTATGGTTTATGGATTGCACTAACGGGGGAAGATAAGGATCTTATCTACCAGTATCGGAGACGTCAGGACCATTAAAAGTACACAACGCAGAGGAATTGGATGGAGGGCCAAACAGACGAAGACGTGATACTGGCCAGTTTGATCAGAATCTTACAGTTGATGCCGTTGGGACCCGGATTTGCAAGAGATTAAAACAACGGGAACAGTTGGTTGTTGATGACAGCCGGATTTGCAAGAGATAAGAACAACGGATAAAGACTTTTTCAATAATGGGGCGACAGTGGACAACAGTCATCAATGTGTGGGAGAATCATGATCGAAGCAAGGCCGGCCAGCCCTGGGAGAGAGCGGCGAGTCGAGCGGTCAGGAGGCGAACCAGCGCTGTAGGGGAAACAGCGCTCCGATCAAAAATGTGAGTTCACTGTGCACACGGTTGTTTTGATTTTATAGCCAAATAAAAACGAACAGATAGTGAATCCGTAAACGTAAACATTTCTAGTTTGACACAGAGAGAGAATGCCAGCTGTAATAATATGAGCAGAGAGCCATGGTGAAAATCGAGGGTGTTATCTACAGAGAATGAAAAGCAAACGAGGCAGGCTGCACAGTTTTGGTTTAAGGAGGGTAAATGCGAGATGAGGAAAGGGGGGGGGGGGGGGGGGCGCTTGAATCAGATCGAAAAATTGTTATGGCGGGACTGTTTTCATAACAGAAGGAAAGTCGAAAGGAGATTGTACGAGTGTGTATTATGTCCGATCAGGCAAGAGTATTAGTCTGAGAAAGCGTCCCCTGATAATGGATAGGAAAGAGAGGAAAAACAGCTGTGTTTTTAGGCCGTGGAAGGAAGGGCAGCGTTTGTTTGTTTGAGAGAGTAGCCATTATGAGCGAGTCAAAATGGCCGTGAGCACCACGAGGAGATAACAGATAAAGAACCAGGAAGTGACACGTCAACTAATACAGGCAAATGGAGGAGTAGGTCGCCACCTAGTGGCGGAGGGGGGGGGGGTAGTGCTGGGGAGTTTCCATTACCCATAGGGGAATATTTAGAGTTTAATTCAATTAAGGAGTTTAATTGCGGAGGGGGGGGGTAGTGCTGGGGAGTTTCCATTACCCATAGGCGAATATGTAGAGTTTAAGTTAATTAAGGAGTTTAATTTTTTCAAAATTACCAACTGCTTGTGTGTATACACGGTGGTGTATGTGAGAACTTTGTAAAGGAACTCAAAGTGTGGTATATAGAGCGACGAGACAGCTCCAGGGCGACGGTAGACAGCCCCGTAGGGTATATAGAGCGACGGGACAGCTCCAGGGCGACGGTAGACAGCCCCGTAGGGTATATAGAGCGACGGGACAGCTCCAGGGCGACGGTAGACAGCCCCGTAGGGTATAGAGCGACGGTGACAGCTCCAGGGCGATGGTAGACAGCCCCGTAGGGTATAGAGCGACGGTGACAGCTCCAGGGCGACGGTAGACAGCCCCGTAGGGTATAGAGCAACGGTGACAGCTCCAGGGCGACGGTAGACAGCCCCGTAGGGTATAGGGCGACGGACAGCTCTGTTGTATGTTAGATGATAGTACGAGTACGTATGTGAGTTAGGAGCAGGGAACCAACCTGCTCTGTTGTATGTTAGAGCGATGCTCGGTTGTATGTCATTATCATAATAATAAGATCGATATACAGGTTAATTAAATAAGTTTAATTATGAAATAAGAGGGAGTTCGATCTCCAGTGGGGCCTTCTCACACCTAATAAATAGGCAGAGTCTTGAGGGGACACGTCACCAGAAAGAACTGGCGCGCGCTGGGGGTCACCCGTGGGACAAACGTAGAGCGCCGAGTGGGTATCGTTTAGCTGCTGGTGTCACGCCGGAAGACAACAAAACAGGGAACAGCCCTGTAGGATTAGATATGGGTGTTGAGAAGGTGGGGGACTAATAGAGAACAAATAGCGCCATGGGCTGTAGGACACTCACACCGTCCAACAGTCTGAAAGGGCGTGGCCATGGCAGGGGCTTGCAGAGGGAAAAAATATATAGAGAACGAGCTGCAGGCCCAAAGCCACGGTAGACTAATAGAAAACACAGGGTCGAGTGTACAGAAAGACTGCCGGTGTTGTGTTTCTGCTTTCAAGGGGGGAATGACACCGACAGCGATGGAGATGGCCAGGAGACAGACTGGAGGAGGAGGAAGCCGCAGGGGCCAGGCACCGCAGCCTGGTACACAGATGATCCACGACGAGAGGGAGGAGACGGCGGCGGTGGAGATGAGCCTCAACCAAGATGACCGACAGGGCGGAGATGACCGACGGGGCGGAGACGGCCGACGAGGCGGAGTCCAGCGGTCGCAGGCGGTGTTTGCCATGGGGAGAACGAGGCGGACATCGGAGGGGGTTTCCCTGCGGAGACGTTGTAGAGAGCGTACAGAAACAACAGAGCACGGGCGGTGAATCATGAACAAACAGGGACTTCCTTTCAGAGTCAATCAGGAGATCGAGAGACGAGACAACAGCGAGAAGTCCTGTGTTCATTGATTAGGAGTATGAGATATAAATGGAGGATTCATATATAAGATATATGTATAGAAGGATATATATATATATATATAGAAGGTAGATAAGAGGGAGAACAGTAGAACAACAGGATATAATTATTGGGAGCAGACAGGGGGGCTCCAATGGTTATGAGTCGTTGGATGTTGTTGGTTTTGGTGGTCGGTTTCGGTTCCCTTTGTGCACGAAGGGGGGCGCAAACAGACATCAGGCAGCAGGATCACTGGGTTGACCGTGGGGCCGTCTTCGTTTCTTGTGCACGAGAGACGAGGTTGGTTTGCTTCAACCACAGGCTATTTTTGGCATAATTAATTGAAAAACCAAATAATGATTTATGATTCTGAAGGGGTGATAAGAATCAAGGGGGGATTGAGAGAAAACGGTGCTTTTTCAATGTATGTGATGTATAGATTGGGGAGAGATGACCACAGCTAAAACGGTGATTGAAATGTGCATGGAAGACGGTGACGGTGGTGGAACCAGTGATTTCACAGGCACAGGCCGCGTCAGCGAGGGTTTTGTTATGAATTCCTTAGAAGAACATCTGAGATTAGAGTGTAGGCCCAGAGCAGGAGGAGAGGGGTGACCTCTTTAATGCAACAGTGGATGAAACGTTTAATGGTGTGAAAGGTTAGCAGTCGTCATGACAGCACGTCGCATGACAACCAGGAGAGGGGCGGGGGGCCGTCGTTGCTACGACGAAGACCTATAAGTCGAACGGTGTTTCCGGGTAGAGCAGACTAAAATCTGACTGAGACTAAGAGGGAAGAAACCAGAAGAGACTCTCTCCTCTCATTGAGAGAGAGGGGGGGGGGGGGGAGAATGGCACATCACCAGTAGCTTCGGCTACCACGAGGATGGTCTTAGGCTAACGAACAGGCCTGACCACTATTGGACTGAATAACAAAAGGACAATCTGAACACACCGAGAGATCATTAGAATAGACTCTTCAAGGACGATACAATTTGATAACATCTGATAACATGAGGTTCTGTTTATAGCAATAAAACAACGCTTCTCCTCATAAGGTATCTCACAGTGTCGAAGTGTCGAATTCTTACGGAAGTGGAGAAGTATTATGGTTTATGGATTGCACTAACGGGGGAAGATAAGGATCTTATCTACCAGTATCGGAGACGTCAGGACCATTAAAAGTACACAACGCAGAGGAATTGGATGGAGGGCCAAACAGACGAAGACGTGATACTGGCCAGTTTGATCAGAATCTTACACATGGGAGTAGACATTGGCAGCATTTCTTCGAGCTGGAACATAACTTTTGAGGACAAAACAGCAAAGGTAAGACATACTTTATTTTTGTCTTTGGCTGCTAGTTCGCCAAGTTTTCACAGTGATGGGGCAGACATCTTAATCAGAGTATTTGCGTTCAAATTACATCTTGTTTGTGTGGGTTGCTTGAAGTGGTGAAATTAGCAGAAGCACTGAAGATAGGGCGGTTAGGTGGCCGAGCGGAGATTGCGTTCGTCACCAGCCCCGGAGCTGTGAGCTGGATTCGCCTGTTCGAATCCAGCTCACAGCTCCGGGGTTGTCACCAGCTTGGCTGGCCGTCTGCACTAATACAATTGGCTGTATTAGAGGGTGGGAGAAGCTGGCGGGGTGGGTCCGGGTCGTTGTAAACAGCGACTCCTACAGTTCGGTCGGGGCGCCTGCTAAGCGCGGATAGGACTCGAGGGGGATAGTGTGGTCCTCCCACACGCTACGCCCTCTCGATGAGAATCCGCGCTGCCAGGTGAAAAGAAGCGGTGATTGGCTGGACGTGTGTCGGAGGAAGCACGTGGTAGCCTCCACTCTCCCATATGATCTGACTGTGGGGGGTAAGTGCGCAGCGACCAGGAAGGGACTGGGAATTGGCATACGACTAACATTGGGATGGGAGAAAATCGGAGGAAAATGGAGGGGGAAAAAGACAAAAAAAAATAAAAAAAATAAAAAGAAGCACTGAAGATGACATACGCTGTTTTTGTGTTTTTGTTACATGGTCATATCATTTCTTGGGGTTTGAATTGTGTTTCTTTGGGTGGCAATGCTTGATAGATGCTTTTAGCTGAGTTTCTCCCCAGTTTGGTATGTTACAAGTTATATTGGTGCTTTCTAGGGTGCGCATAGATCATCTGTTCTGCATGCATGTCACCTAGCTGTAACGTTTGGGGTTTTGCTCTCATCTGGGAGCAAAAGCCCTGGCGTTGCCCAATGGTAATTACCTGTCTTTCTGCACTGATTGCGCTAATTGGTACCTGGTGTGTATAGTTAAGTTGGCTTTATATATTCTTCCTGGTTACTACTCAGGTTGTCAGTCGATCACTGAACCCTTGCTGTAAGTAGTTCTATGCATTCTTGCTGAAGTCTTATCGCTCCTTGCCACGGAGGATAAGCTGTTCATTTTCATGTCTCTTAGACTGTCATGTCAAAACCGTTCTTTGGAACAAGTGCATTCGCTATGTCTCTTCGTTGTCATGTTGCTTAGAGTAGACTACCGTTGTGATCTGTGACTGAAAGTATTGTTTACATGTTTATATGCAGCATCGTGGTTTGACAAGATCCTATCTAACGTGTTTTGGAGACCTGGTTGTCTTCCCTTTATTTTCCCCGTTTTCAGATACATATTCATTCTCTGCTCTCAAATAAAGAACGGCTCATTCAGTGCCATATGAAAATCAACACCTGCCTATCGTCTTGTCTGTACTACACCGCACCTGGGTCCAGCACACCTACCAGACCGTAACAGATCGACTGACCTAACCACTATGGACCCAGCGGTGGCAGAACAGCTCCGCTCTGCGCTGGCGACACAGGGGGCTTTCCTAGCCGAACAGGGGGCGCAACCAGCAGACGACAATGACTGAGCATTAGCGACTGGGCACCGCCGTCTCCAGTCTCACGCCCAGCCCGACCAGACGTCAGCAGCGGCGGCGACAGCAGCGGTAGCGACAGCAACAGGTGTGGTGTCTCCACCAATGCAGATGACGGCTCGGGAGCCTCGACTTCCTCCTCCAGAGCGATACAACGGGGGTCCAGAGGGCTGCAGAAAGTTCATCAGTGTTCGCTGATCTTCAGTCTGCAGCTTCAGACGTTTCCCACGAGCTGTCCTGAGTGGCCTACGTCATTACCCTACTGACAGGCCGTGCTCTTTCCTGGGCCACGGCTGAATGGGAGAACGAATCGCCCAACTGCACCAGCATTGCCACATTTACCCGGGAGTTATGGAAGATTTTCGACACCTCCCGGGTAATATCGATGCACGAGGCCGGCCGGTGGCTTACGGCATGTCGACAGGGGAACCGCTCAGTGGCGGACTATGCCATCGAGTTCCGCACCGTGGCCAGAGAGGCGGGTTGGGAGGAGAGGTTCGTAGTCGTCCTCCTTGCTCAGGGGCTCTCGGAGAGGATGAAGGACGAGCTGGCTCTCCGGGAGCTTCGGGAGCAGTTGGACAGCATCATTGAGCTTGAGGTGCGAGTGGACAACCGTCGCCGGGAGCGAGCACGAGAGAGGGACTCGTTACAGCGTGCACCTCTCCGGTTCTCTCCTGGTAGTGAGACAGCTGACTGGACCCCGGAGGAGAAAATCGTCGACGAGCCGATGGAGCTAGACGCAGCACACCTCTCCAGCGTTGAGAGGCGGCGACGTCTGGAGGAGAGACGTTGTTTCCGTTGTGGACGTAGCGGTCACCGTTACGCCACATGTCCTGGGACCAGAGGAAATGGGGCAGCTCGTTAGTATCGGGAGGGGTACTAGCGGGTAGG
This sequence comes from Notolepis coatsorum, assembly GCF_963971535.1. Classification (NCBI taxonomy): domain Eukaryota; kingdom Metazoa; phylum Chordata; class Actinopteri; order Aulopiformes; family Paralepididae; genus Notolepis; species Notolepis coatsorum. Next base: position 58,473,984 of record NC_140168.1, on the reverse strand, counting down.
CACTTATCCTCTGGGATTAACGAACCCCGAATTCTTTTTGATGTCGGTATAAGGTGGGGGCAGTATTTCAAACAGGCACAGGCCTTGGTGGATTCGGGGGCAGCAGGTAATTTAATGGATGAGGGCTTGGCCCGGGGGGTTCTGTTAGAGGAACTAAAAGAACCAGTCCCTGTCCAGGCTCTGGACAGTCGACCCTTGGGTACAGGTACTATTACGCACCACACGGCGCTAGTGCATCTCCAAGTAGCAGGGGTACAGTAGGAACCCATACACTTCTTTATCGTTACATCACCTGCATGCCCAATTGTATTAGGTCACCGTTGATTGGTAACTATTATAACCCCGACATAAACTGGTCGACAGGTGAGCTTTCGCTGGAGATGGGCTCCCTGCCAGTCTCCATCGAAGGATCACCCAATTTACTCCCTTTTCCCTCTCATCCCAAGCTAGCAGTTGGGTCGGCAGGTTCCTCGTCTCTTCCCAGTCCCGACCTGACAGGGGTACCCAGCATGTATTGGAACCTAGGGAGGTCTTTAGTAAGGCCTGTGCTAAAGCACTGCCTCCTCATAGGTCGTATGACTGCACCATTGACCTACTGCCAGGTACCTCTCCCTCTCTCACCCAGAGACATTGTCTATGAATATCTACATTGAAGAAGCACTAGCCGCGGGTCATTTAAGTTCCTCGACCTCACCCGCTGGCACAGGCTTCTTCTTTGTAGCTAAGAAGGATGGAGGACAGCATCCCTGCATATCTATCGCGGGTTAAATGACGTCTCTCTGTCAAGAACAGCTACCCTCTTCCCCTCATAGACACTGCCTTTGAGTCTCTGCAGTGTTCTCCAAACTGGATTTATGGAACGTGTATAATTTAATCAGGATTAGGGAGGGGGATGAGTGGAAGACGGCCTTTAACACACCCAATGGTCATTATGAGTACCTGGTTATGCCCTTTGGCCTGGCTAATGCACCGGCAGTCTTCCAGGCGCTGGTGAATGATGTGGTGCAGGACTTGATAGGGGTGTCTGTCTTTGTTTATCTGGACGACATCCTTATTTTTTCCAATGATATGTCACAACACCAACAGAATGTCTGTCAGGTTCTCCAATGCCTCCTCCAACACCAGCTTTTTGTCAAAGCAGCAAAATGTGTCTTTCACATAGACACGGTGTCCTTTCTGGGATTTGTGTTGACGAGGGGCGATTTATGCATGGATCCAGCCAAAGTGAGTGCAGTGTTAGACTAGCCTCGTCCCTCCTCGCATAAACACTTACAACACTTCCTAATGTTTGCTAACTTTTACAGGCGGTTCATACGCAATTTTAGTGCCATAGCTGCTCCTTTAACAGCCCTCACTAAGGCTTCTCTGCCAGGTTTTGACTGGTCACCTCGGGCAGAGAAGGCCTTCCGCGACCTTAAACACTGATTTACCTCCGCCCCTGTCTTAGTCCACCCAGATTCGGAGGTTCCATTTCTGGTAGAGGTGGATGCCTCCGATGTCACGGTGAGGGGGTGCTCTCTCAGAGATGCTTAAAGGTCGGGAAAGTGCATCCTTACGCTTTTCTTTCACGTCGCCTGCCCCTGGACGAACGCAACCACGACGTGGGGAATCGTGAGTTGTTGGCTATTAAATTTGCTTTGGAGGAGTGGAGGCAATGGTTGGAGGGGGCTGCACAACCCTTTATAGTATGGACCGACCACAAGAACCTGGCATACATTCAGGGGGCTAAGCGACTTAATGCACGCCAGGCCAGGTGGGCTTTATTTTTCACCCGTTGCCGCTTCTCCATCTCCTTTCGGCCTGGGTCTAAGAACGTCAAACCTGATGCTCTTTCCCGACAGTTCGACCCAACGGACCGAGAGGGGAAACCCCACCCAATCATCCCTGAGGCCCTTATTGTCACTCCCGTGTCTTGGGGGATAGACAAAGTGGTGAGATCAGCGCTGGGACGGGAGCTGACCGGTCACCCTGGGGCTGCTAGGACCCTAGATTTCATCCACAGGAGGTTCTGGTGGCCCACAGCGGAGGGGGATACACGTACCTTTGTGGCAGCCTGTCCTGTGTGTGCACGCAGCAAGACCTCTCACCGCCCTGCAGCGGGGCTTCTCTGACCGCTTCCCATTCCCAAACGGCCACGGTCTCATATATCGTTAGACTTTATCTCAGGTATCCCGCCCTCCGATGGCTTCACTACCATCTTAGTGGTGGTGGACTGCTTTTCTAAAGCTGCCCATTTCATCGGTCTCCCCAAACTCCCCTAGGCCCGGGAAACAGCTGACCTTGTGGTGCAGCACGTTTTCCGGGTGCACAGGCTCCCGCAGGACATTGTCTCTGATCGGGGCCCTCAGTTTGCCTCCAGGTTCTGGAAGGCGTTTGCGACCAGCCTCTGCGCCTCTGTCAGCCTGTCATCCGGGTTCCATCCGCAATCCAACGTGCAGACAGAGCACGTCAACCAGGATCTGGAGGGTGTACTGAGGTGCTACGTCTCTGGCAATCCGGCGACCTGGCTCACAACACCCTCTTGTGTTCTTCCACTGGTCTGTTCCCATTTCAGTGCCAATATGGCTATCAACCCCCCCCCCCCCCCTGTTTCCTGATCAGGAGAAGGAGGCTGAGGTGCCCTCTGTCCAGGCTCACGTTGGTCGCTGTCGCCGGACCTGGAGCAGAGTTCGGGCGCCGCTGCAGAGGGCGTCTGTCAGGTCCCAACATCAGGCCAACCGCAAGCGCTGTCCGGCCCCGGTCTTCCGTCTTGGACAGAAGGTCTGGCTCTCGACCCGGGATCTTCCCCTCCGGGTCGAGTCCACGAATTTGGCTCCCCGCTTTGAGGGTCCATTTAAGGTGGTGCGGCGGGTGAACCCGGGGGCCTATAGGCTGCTACTCCCGACCTCCAGGCGGGTTCACCCAATGTTCCACGTATCTCTCCGGAAACCCTTTCTTACCTTGTCCATGTCACCGCCGGTCCCTGCTGTTCCTCCGCCCCGCATCATTGATGGACACACTGTCTACAGTACACGGTGCGGAGGATCGTGGGTTGCCAGCGGAGGGGTAGGGGGTTTCAATTTCTAGTGGACTGGGAGGGGTATGGAATTGAAGAACGATCCTGGGTGCCTCAGAGGGACATTTTAGTGTTTTGGTTAGAGTAGAAAAAAGCAGGAAGGCGGACAAGCACTCTCAGGTTTCGACAATTTTTATCGCAGCCGGATACAACAGACATGTCTTCAGTGTTAATGGCTAGTGTTTTGGTTAGAGGCATATTCAAATAAGGGCATAGAACATAATAATTCCCATGCTCAATTGTAAGTTGTTGCAGCATTTTTTGGGTTGAAACTATTTCTTATTTCTTGAAACTATATATTAACAAAAAAATGTACTCCATGCTGTGGTACAAAAGTATACTGTGATTTGCTATCAAAACCCTTTAACATTGGAGATTTCTGTAAGAATAAAAATGTTCAGTGATTGGATGGCGAGCACCTTTGTTCGGGAAATTGCTCAAACCATACATCCTATGAATGGTCTCTACTTTATGTTTGTAAAATGTCAGGTTGTGATGATCCTTTAGTTAATACACTTTATACAATGAGGTCAAGTTTCAAACAAGTGTCTCACTACAATGAAATGGCTATTATGGTTACTAACCATCACAAATGAATAGTCATTGGATCCACTAGAGTCTCCACTTTCCAGTCATACCAGATTTATGCAATTCCTAGACTGTTTAGGGACCCCAGTATGTTAAAATATTCAAATACACAATTTTTTGAATATGCAAAAATAACACATTTATACTGCATGCAAAATAACCTGCATAGTATTTTCCCAAAACTGCATGGGATTAGCATACATTGGGCATCTAACTATAAAGGAAGGAATCTGTGTGAATGTCCTTTGCATATCTCCAGAACCATTCAGGTGTATCACTGAGGACCCAGGGGAGGGGGGTTTGGATGCCATTTGGCCAGATGGTGGCACAATTACAATAAACTTTACAAATATCTTGAGAACCATTCATCTGATAAACTTCACATTTGGCAGACATATTACTGAGGACCCAAGGGAATGCAGTGACGAATTTGGTGTTTTCCGAATGGCCACAATTTCAATGGTCCTGCACTAGTGTCTATAAAGAACGAGACACGTGGGCACCCATATATCTTGAGGTGAGAGGTCAATGGACCCCTTTGAAAATGGCCATGCCAGTTTTTCCAAAATTTTGCCTAACTTTGGAGCGTTATTTACCCCCCTTCCTTCCCGACAAGCTAGTACCAATGGATTCCTTGTCTAGGCACAGTATCTTCTAGCTTTAAAACTGAGCCCACCACAGTAAGACCGTAATGACGGCCGTGGGCGCAGACACCCCTGTGGGTCTCTGAGGGTTAAAATACATGTCATTAAATGTTCATAATTAGTCCTTTGTGTTGCACAGAGACAGAACAGAATTCCTCCTAGTTCTTCCTCCTAGTTTGATTAAACCATAATGAGTGACTACTGGGAATATAATTATGCCAAATTAGCTGTATAGGCAAATGATGATGAAATATTAAACTATTTCATGCAATTAATGTGTAGGCTTGGGTTCTGAACTCAGTACTTTTAAAGGTACCAACCAAATTACATCGGTACTATTGAGTACCTATTCACGTTAGATCAATCTGTGTCAAATGTTGGTACCTTTAGATTGTTCCCTTCAGTAGTATTCCTTTTACAATGTCAACAATGCGTGCACTTTACAAAACATTTTGTGATATATTATGCCGTCATGTGACTGTATTATGTTTTGTTATGATTTGGTGTTACATTTCATTATGTGGATTTATTTTTGTAGTTTTAGTAGAAGTACTTTGAACTACATTTTCGAAGTAGCCACCTTCAGTTGACTTTTCATGAATAGTTAATAGTTAATAGTTAAATCGTGATTAAATAGCTACAAGAGGTCATAGATTGGTGAAGTGTATTTTGCAGGACACACAAATGTGTCAGGAAGAGCTCAGATCTCACTGTGATCATACAATGATCATGCGCTACTATTGAAAAAGCAGTTGAGGTATATTTAATCATGTTAGATATTAAATGATATGTTACTTAAGTAAATTTAGTCAAGTGTTAAATATGTCTTGTCAGTGGAGACCTCGCTCCTGGGAGATTCAAATGTGTGACTTTCCCACAGAAGGAAAGCTCTAGGTGTCAAATGTGTGACTTTAATTCCCACAGAAGGAAAGCTGTAGGTGTCAAAAGACAGGAACAGGTTTCTGTTCCCATTCAAATCTTACAGGTCCCAGTTATAAGGGGCATTTGTCTTCCAGCAGATGGCCAGAAACCAAAATGTGGAATCCTTTGTTTATAATTAGGGCTGTCAGTGTATTGCATTAATTAGATGAATTAACTCTTTAAATGCCATGCCTGGTTTTCCATTTTACCGCTTGAATGCCACCATCCGCGCCAATGTTAACGTTAATATCGCCTAATCTATGTTTTAAATTATGGCTATGTGTCTAATCTGCCCATCGCATTATCAAAGACTATGTTCCAGACAGTGCTGTGAAGGCAGATTGTTTTTTTATCGCGTCGTTGCCGTTTCAGAGCAGTTAGAAAAGCCCCCGTTTTGATATAAAAAACAACTCATTCTGGAGCATTCTATGAAAATCGTCTTTTAGTGGAATATTCCACAACGTTGATATTCGTCGGCCTTTTTATGAATCGTTTTCAAATAAACGCTAGATGATCAATATTATACGTGCACGCACGCACATTGCGGCCGCGCGCGGACAATCGCCTTGTTGATTTCCTCTCGGACTTTTACAGTGAAAACGAAAGAAGAGATTTCACAAAACAGCTTATAACTTCATCAAAATTACTCTGATTATCCTACCACTGATAACATAGAGTCCTTACCTGACATCAGATGGTATCCAACTGGTATATTCCAATTCCTGATCACCATTCGAAAAAATCGATACGTGTATGGATCCAACGCGACACAGTGGTTCTCCATGATCCGCGGAGATCTGAGGCTCCAGAATGAACTCTAGTAACCCCGGCTGGATCAGTGAACTGGAAAATGTGGAGTACCGGATTTTTTTCCCCATTCATTTTCATTGAGTCCATTCCAAAATCACTTATGTCATCTGGGAGACGACAGGGGGCGCTTTTTTCCACAGTGATCACCGGCGCAGCTCGGCAATACTCGGGTAGGCTCGGGTGATGCAATAATTTTTCAGATCGCAAAAAAAAAAAAAAAAAAAAAAATCCGAGAAATCTCGTGAGTGGCTAGCAACCACCTATAAAAAAACACGAGAAATCTCGTGAGTGGCACTGAAAGAGTTTTAATTACACAGCAAATTATCACGTTATGAAAATTAACTAATTTCTCTTTTTTTAATCTCATTCATTCCATAAGAACATAGAATAAAGATTTACAATTTAATTAATTTTTTATGGTCTATTTGCATGTTCTTGGTATCTGATTCTAGGGACATCTATTGATCTCAGGGAATGTATTCCCAGTGTCAGAAATACTGTATCTGTTACTAGGCTTGAGTAAATTGTAATGAACCAAATGAGAATATCAATTCAAATTTTTATTTTATTATTTTACTGTGAATAACACCATGCTAAAATTTACCAGACCTGAAAAATGTAAGCAAATGAATAAAGGGAAGATGATTAAACAGAAGGTTTTGTAGATACAGTACTGAATTCTGCCATCCGGACACATGCAATTTGAAATATGATTATATCATATCAGGCCTAAAATGGTTATGCGATTAATTAGATTAATTAATTACAAATCCGACCAAAGGCAGAGAAAGCCTGGGGACGGGTGTCCCCCAGGGCTCGGTTTTAGGACCCCTTCTCTTCTCTCTCTACACTAAATCACTGGGTAACATTATCACGTCTCATGGCTTCTCCTACCATTGTTATGCCGACGATACTCAACTCTTCCTCTCCTTCCCTCCCTCAGATATCCACGTCTCTGAGCGGATCTCGGCCTGTCTGTCCGACATCTCCGCCTGGATGACGACCAACCACCTCAAACTGAACCTAAGCAAAACAAAATTGCTCCACCTGCCGGCCAAATCCTCCGCCCTGACCGACCTTTCCATCACAGTCGAGAATGCAGCTGTGACCGCGTCCCCGACCGCCAAGAACCTTGGTGTTGTCCTCGACGACCAGTTGAACTTCTCTGCTCACATCGCAGCGACAACCAGAACCTGCCGATTCCTCCTGAGCAACGTCAGAAGGATCCGCCCCTTCCTGACAAAAGAAGCCACCCAACTCCTCGTCCAATCAACAGTCATCTCCCGCCTCGACTACTGCAACGCACTGCTCGCTGGCCTCCCGGCCACTGCCACTAAGCCTCTTCAACTCATTCAGAACGCAGCGGCCCGCCTGATCTCAAACCTACCGAAGTCGGCCCATGTCACCCCACTTCTTAGGGACCTGCACTGGCTCCCCATTGCTGCACGAATCCGCTTCAAGGCCCTCGACCTAGCATACCGTGCGGCAAAGTGAACCGCTCCCGCCTACCTCCGGTCAATGGTCTCTAACTACACACCCTCAAGACCCCTACGCTCTGCATCTTCTGGCCGCCTCAGACCTACTCCTATCCAAGCTCCGGGAAGGTCATCAAAGAGAAGTCGCCTATTCTCAGTCCTTGCCCCACAATGGTGGAATGAACTACCCACCCCAGTTAGGACAGCCGAAACACGTCCAATCTTTCGCCGTCGACTAACGACGCACTTCTTCAACCATTATCTGAAAAAAAAAAAAAAAAAAACTAACCTTACTCTCATGCACTTGTCCTAATAAACTAACCTACACTGAAGCACTCAACACTTTGATGAACATTGTTGCTCAGCTGATAGAGTTGTGCCCTTCCTGATGGCTTGTCGTACAGAACATGTAAGTCGCTTTGGATAAAAGCGTCAGCTAAATGACTAAATGTAAATGTAAATGTAAGTGTTGAGAGAACATTATATCGGACAAGGAAAACCCAGAGTCGTGGCCCTCTACATAACACTAAGAGCACTGAAGAAGGGGCACACCGAGACTGTGACCAAATACGTCATCAGAGCTGAGCAGATCATTACGGCATTGAAGAGTGCAGGAGAAGCACCAAGCAATGGGCTAATGATGGCGAAGGTGATGAGGGGACTACCGGAGCTGTACAAACCGTTCACACTCCTGGTAACACACGGTTCAGCGGACATGACGCTGGGAAAGTTCAAGGCCAAGTTACGAAATTTCGAGGCCTCAGAAGATATCCACCCAGCCCACCGAGCGACACAGAGGGAGAAGACCAGGCCCACGACGGAGCTGGCGTGTTGGCGATGCGGAGAAAAAGGCCATCAGAAAGGTAACTGCACAAAGACTGTCTGGTGTAGCTTCTGAAAATCCACGGGGCACACAGACAGAGCATGCATGAAGAAACGCGACCAGAGCGCGCAGTATGCGCATGGACAAGATGGCGGGAGTGGACAAGATGGCGGCGACGGTGGGTGTGAGACGAATCGAGACGACGCCCGGAGAGTAGCGGGACAAGAAGACTTCATCTTTGGGGCGCAGACAGCGTACGTCACCAGGCCAACACAGCTGTAGCAGGTCCAAAGGAAGGGACTGATCGTGGACACAGGTGCGTCGTCCCACGTCATCAACTACATGAGCCGGTTCAAAAACTTTGACAACACTTTCCACCCGGAGAGACACAGCATGGAGCTGGCAGATGGGAAGCGCACCTACGGGTTGGCGCAAGAGAGAGGAGACGCACAGGTATGCCTCATAGACAGTGAGGGGCGCCGATGCACAGTGACGTTAAAGAACGCTCTCTACGTACCCTCGTTCCCACAAGAACTATTCTCTGTAATAGCTGCTACTGCGAACAATGCCAAAGTATTCTTTGATGAAGGTAAACATTTTCTTGTAGAGCCTGACGGTACGCGATTTAACATAAAGGTGTACAAGAGAATGTATTATCTACAAACAGAGTGTAATGACAACGACAAGTGTAATGATAATAATGATATGTGTAACGTGACTGTCAGTCACGATATTCAGACATGGCATGAGATTATGGGTCATTGTAATTACGAGGATTTACTGAAACGGCAAGCAGTGACAGAAGGCATGCACATTGAAGGTGAAAAGCGTAGACCTGACAGAGAATGTGTAGTGTGCATAAAGGGGAAGTTTACTCAATCGAGAAACAGAAATCCCACAGAAAAAGTAAAGGTACCACTTGCGCTAGTTAACACAGATCTAGCCGGTCCAGTAAGCAACGAGTCCATAGGAGGCTTCAGATATGTACAATCTTTTACAGATGTGTGTACAGGGGCAGTGTTTGTTTACTTTCTCAAAGCAAAGAGTGACACACTCCAGGCCATGGAGAAATTCCTGGCAGACGTAGCCCCTTATGGTAACATAAGATGCTTGAGGTCCGACAACGGAACGGAGTTCACAAATAGAGAGTTCCAATCACTGTTGAGAAGGAACAAGATAAGACACGAGACGCCATGTCCATATTCCCCACACCAGAACGGAGTGGCAGAGAGGGAATGGCGCACTCTTTTCGAAATGGCTAAGTGTAAGCTAGTAGACAGTAACTTACCTAAGAGTCTATGGCATTATGCGGTGCAAGAAGCCGCTTACACCAGAAACAGGTGCTTTGATAAGCACACAGGCACCACCCCCTGTATACAGCACTGACAGGACATAAGTGTAATCGCAGTGTAATGGGTTAATCGCAGAGACGAATCGCATGCATGCATCGCATGTGTGCCGATTGATGACCTCTGAGCAGTTCCTAAATTATTATTATTATTTTTATTTATCTAGCTAGAATGCACCAATTTGGATCAGTGTGTTATGCTTACCTGCAGGACAGAGGAAAGCTCGAGTCCAGATGTGAAAAAGGACTCTTTGTAGGGCACGACAAAGGAAGCCCCGCTTTCCTAGTTTATTATCCCGGTAAAGGGAGACTGCAGAAACACAGGCTAGTCAAGTTTGTCACAAAGACAACATGTGAGAACGAGACACAGACAGAGGAGCCAGAGTTGGACTCCAGAGTAAGGTGTGAAGAAACAGAGACACCTCAGCCTAGTGTACTTAGCACGGTCGTGCAGACAGACAGTCAGCAACCCCCAGAGGGCTATGACGAGGAGGGTGACGTCATGTGCCCCAAGCAGTGGGAGGTATCCCTCAAGGGAACACAAACCCCCAAAGTATCTGACAGACTATGCCCGGAGAGAAAGTGACGAGGATGACAGTACACTTAAAACCATTGATTACTGCTACAGAGTAGTCAGTGGGGTACCTCAGACCTTTAAAGAGGCCATAGTGTCCCCTGAATCAAGTAAATGGGAGAGAGCAATGGATGAGGAGATGAGGTCCCTAGAAGACAACCACACCTTTACTCTAACCAAGTTACCAGAGGGCAGACATACAGTGGGAGGGAAATGGGTGTACTCAATAAAGGAGGGTATTGAAGGCCATGACAAGTACAAAGCGAGATTTGTAGCTAAAGGTTACAGTCAGAGGGAGGGGATAGACTACGGTGAAACATTCTCCCCCACAGCCAATCTGACCAGTGTAAGGGTAGTGATGCAGAAAGCAGCTGAGGACAATTTGCAGTAATGGTCTTTTTCTTTTCTATTCTATCTTTATGTATTATTTATCCCTAAACTCTGCATCTTCTGAAACCTGCCCACTTTATCAGTATAACACTTACAAACAATACTACTTATCCTTGGCTGCTAGATATGTACCACTCCTGCTGACTTGTTGTACACAATTTGTAAGTTGCTTTGAATGAAAGTGTCAGCTAAATGACCAAATGTATTTAAATATGTAACTCACAAAACATTCCATGGCCCCAAAATCATGTGGGGACCCGGTCCTGTCCCACAGGTTGAGAACCACTGCTTTTCCCTCTTTTTTTTTCTTTTCTCCACCCCCATAATATTGTTCATTTTCTGTCTACAGTGAAACATCATCATGATAGCAGCTATCTGTTAGTTAAAGCTGTTGACAAAAAGTGTACTGACTTGTGTGCTGTTTGGGAACAGTTGATTTTCATCAGCTCACCTGAATGTGTTCTCAAGTTAGTGCTGGACGTGTTGAGAGCAGCATATGTTTTAGCCGTTTTTTCAGTCAAACTCATAAATGTGTCCCAGATAGGGCCATGGAGAGGCATTGTTGTTATTGACATCATCATCTTCATCAATGCCATCGAACCCCTCTGCCATTTCGCGCGGACTGGTTCATGTAATCCGTTAAATTGCATTCATTCAGTACGTCTGTTTTGATTGTCACTTCCTGCTTTGTGGCTGGAGTCCCGCCCTATCCTGCCTCTGATTGGCCTACCCGTAATGTTTTGGCCTACCATACCCAATCGTGAGTCGTCATCAGTGATGCCGGTAACGCGTTACTAAGTAACGCGTTATTGTAATCTGATTACTTTCCCCCGAAAATAGTAATCTAACACGTTAATCTTTAAAAGCCAGTAATCTGATTGCAGTTACTTGTCCAAGTGGCTGTGCATTACTATTTCGTTACTATCTCATCATAAATTCATAATGCAGGCGGAATGCAGTATTTTATTTAGTTTTCGACAGTCAAAAATACATTTTGAGCTGTTTTTCTTTTGGGAGTGACGTAGTGTGGCAGTGAAAGGGTTACACAAGAATGTGTCCCGCGGGCCGCGGCGTGACTGGACACTCTGTCTGTGAGTGACTCTGCTTTGGTACAATCACATTCCCCATCCACAGTCTGCGAATCAGAGGCAGAGTAGGGCGGGTCTTCACAGCACGTCATGTGACATATGCGCCAATCGTGTGACAGCAGGGCTCCGTCGTCGGAGAATTCCACCCCAAAACGCTTGGCAAAATTAAAAGTTAGTTTCTGTTCAGACTTCCATCCCAAAACGCTCGTCAGTCACTACTTCACGTTCATATGCGGAGGAAACAAAATACTGTCTACCGCTAAAAACAGCACATCCAATTGCATTGAAAGCATCTGGAATCACAACACTAGCCGACGCTTCGACTAGTAGGTACAGGAGGACTCGGAGGCCAGCCAAACAGCAAAAGAGAGAGATTGTTTCTTTCCCTTTTGATTAATGTATATTTGATGGTGGCAGAGCAAAAGCTCTTATTTGCCAGATTTACAGTTAATTTACATGTTAAAGAGAGACCGATTGTATGTTTATAGAGAGACATTTATAAAAAGAATTTAATAGTTACAGTTGATATAATTGAATAGTTCAGCCTGCATTTGTTAGATGTGATACACTTGGTTTTGTAAAACCACTGGCTGGCTGCTCTAATGCTGTGAGCATCATAGACTGTTGCTTTACCATACTTGATGGTACAGAAGCTGAAGCACTAGTTTAACAATTTACGTTATGTGCAGAGAAACAAGTTAAAAACAATTTATGCACTTTCAATAAAGCGTTTTAAAAAAACGGTTGGGGGAACGACGAAGACTTCGTAACCTAGTTACTTTCAAAGTAACTAAGTTACTCTGATAATCAAGTAATCAGTAAAGTAACTTGGATTACTTTTTAAAGGAGTAATCAATAATCAGTAATCGGATTACTTTTACAAGTAATCTGTGGCATCACTGGTCGTCATACTCATATCTAAACCTTAACCAACCAACCAATCATAGTGGGTTTTTTACGGGGAGTTTTTTTTTCTTCTAGTCTAGACTGTTTCTCCCGAAAGTAGCGTGTAACGTTTCCTCGTCGCTACGTTACTACTTCGTTCAACAAATAGCTCTGCTACAGAGACCGCTACCCTGGTTAAAAAGTTGCGACGCTACCAGCACGCTACTGAGAATTGTAGTTAAGCTATGTAGCGTCGCTACTTGTAGCTAGCTACTGCCCATCACTGCTGCACGCACCCATAGATAGGGAGATATATATGGAACAACCTGAAGGTTACGAAAAGAAAGGAGAGAAGCTAGTGTGTAAGCTAGAAAAATCCATTTACGGCCTGAAACAGTCTGGGCGAAATTGGAACGAGATGCTTCATACATGTCTCATTGAAGATCACTTCCTACAGAACCCAGTAGACCCTTGTATTTACTCAAGGGAGTCAAAAGAGTCAGGAAAAGTGATCATCGTCATTTGGGTAGATGATTTGATCATCGCAGCAGACAACACTAGAAACCTAGAACAGGTGAAAGGTATGCTCTCCCCCAGATTCAAAATGAAAGACCTTGGAAGGTTAAAAGATTTTCTAGGCATGGACTTTGAACAGTCTGCCAATTGTGTAAAAATATCCCAGAAGAGATATGTGGAAAAGATCCTGAAACGTTTTGACATGCAAGAATGTAGATCAAGGGAAACACCATGTGATCAAAAACGAGTTATATGAGTACTGGCTGAGTATCTCGCTCTTTCGCCATATTGAGATATACCTCATCTCCAGTACCTACTGTACTTCATTAACGAAAACAAAGCACCCATGCACTTGACCAGGCCCCGCCCCAGTGTCCCCCTATAAGGCACCAGGCAGGGTCACACTCGCCCTTCCTCAGAAAAAGGTTTTCCATCAAAAACCCCATCAAGGGACCTCAGGGCGCGCTAAGAGCGAGACGCTAGGCCAGTACTCATATAACTAGGTTATATACATAACCGATCGTTATATATTCGTACTGGCGAAACGCGTCTCACTCTTTCGCCTTATTGAGATATGGGACAGAGCAGACGCGTGGCCCGACAAATGTACCCCCTGAGGACCCGCAAGCCCTACCACCAGGGGGGAGGGGAGTCCCGTCACCCCCCCTTCCTAGTGAAGAGGGGGCGGCAGTCAACTCCACCAAAGTGCGAAAAAGGGGGAACTAGAGACCCCTAAAAACGCACAGCACAGGCGGGACCACGTGTGACACATCACCTCGTGGCACACACCCACACACCCCTGCTAACCCACCAAAGGGCGGGATGCAGGGGAGGTCCCAGACCTCAGAACCGCCTGGGAGACAGAACCCCCAGTCATGTCCATGAGGTAAAACCTAACGAAGGGACCCGGGGAGGACCAGGAGGCCGCAGCACAGATGTCCTCCACCGAGGCCCCCCCTAACAAGGCGGCAGAGGCCACCACCCCACGAGTGGAGTGCGCCCTGACACCCCCGGGGGGGGCCAGCCCAGCCAACGTGTAGCAAAGGGCAATGCCCTCGCACAACCAATGTGACAGGCGCTGTTTCGACAGTGCCTTACCAGCGCGAGAGCCACCGTAACAAACAAAGAGCTGATCGGTAGCCCTGAGGTCCCGAGTCCGGCTGAGGTAAACCCCCAAAGCCCGGACTGGACACGACAGGTGAAGGCTCGCCTCTAACTCACCAGCGTGAGGAGGCGGATGAAACGCCTGAACCACAATATCCCTGGAGCGAAAAGAGCTCCGGATATTTCTTGGCACGAAGACTAGATAGAATTGCCGCCCAAACGCTGCTAATTCTATACCGTGGCGGTATAGGCTTAACAGCCCACCAGCCACCCGCCGGGCCGACTCACCTCATGGCGTCGGCCGGGCGGGGCACTGTTCCAACATGCCAGAGGCAAAGGACTGATGCCACCTGCTTCACAAACACGGAGCACCAGTGGTGGTTGCAACCAGCAACCTCCACTGTGGTGTGCACCCATGAAGGGGTTAATGGATAAATGAACTAAAACACCACCAACATACTGCAGAATGGGCTAGCCCATACACACAACGTTAAGGGGATGCAGACCAGAGAACACCAGTCCCGCATACCATTCATAATATTCACAAAAAGCACACCAGCCCTAGGCCTCAGCCCATTCACCCATGAAAAAGGTAAACAAGCCCCCGTCAATACTCCCAACAATAGACACTGATTGACCGTCAGCATGAATGGTTAAGAGGAGGGAAGACCTTTTTTAAAAAGACAGCCCTCAGCGGGGAATCAAACAGAAACAGTAACCCAGCATCATAGCATAGCATTAGCTGCGCGCTCCAGGATAACCGGGAAAACAACAACGTTTACCCAGATATCCTGCCCCTTGCGCCAATACACAACTCGGTTGTCTCCCGGGACAACTCGAGCAGCATCACTAACGCCAGCATTGTTATGCCTGATGGCACAGGGCCTACCTGAGCGCGAGTTAGCCCGATAGCTAAACATCGTGCGACGTCCCTCGATCCGCTGTCAAAAGATGAGGAAACCCCAGGACAGGCCCAACGCGCCGTTGGAACATGCCGAGAAGATTCCAGGAGCTGGCAAATCTCCGGCGAAAACCCAACATTGTTCAATTTCTCTCTGCATTTCATAACAGCTAGTTACATGGGATACAATGCACATCCATGATGGAAAACGAAAAAGAGGAAGGGCGAGTGTGACCATGCCTGGTGCCTTATAGGGGGACACTGGGGCGGGGCCTGGTCAAGTGCATGGGTGCTTTGTTTTCGTTAATGAAGTACAGTAGGTACTGGAGATGAGGTATATCTCAATATGGCGAAAGAGTGAGACATGATTCTCCAGTACGAATATATAACTAGACTACCAGGAGGATGCTCAGAAACTGACAGATGTAAAAATGTACAGAGAAGCTGTGGGTAGCCTCATTTATTTGACAACATGTACTCGCCCTGACCTATGTTTTGTAGTGAGAAAATTGTCACAGCATTTTGCTGACCCCACAGAGGAGCACTGGATTACAGCAAAACATGTTTTTCGTTATCTCTAAGGTACAGCAGATAAACAGCTGTGTTTCAGAGAGAGCAGCGAGGGCTTATGGCTTAAAGCCTACAGTGATGCAGACTGGGCAGCTGACACCACATATAGAAGAAGTACCACAGGGTATTGTGTGAGTTTGAACACAAACAGTTCACTGGTTTCATGGAAAACAAAGAAGCAGCCCACAGTGGCACTATCAACTTGTGAAGCCGAATACATGGCTCTAGCTATGACAATACAGGAATGTAATTATCTAGAACAACTGCTCGAAGGAATGGATACCTATGTATATAAGAAGACTGTTGTTTATGAGGACAACCAGGGAACCATTGCGATTGCTAGAAACCCTGTGTGCCGACAGAGATGTATACATGTCGATATAAAATATAATTTCATCAGATCTGTCATCAGAGAAGAAAGAATGACACTGATTTATTGTCCAACAGACGACATGGTAGCAGACGCTATGACGAAACCTGCTTCCAAACTGAAATTGAAAAGATTTGCAGAGGTCATGTTTGGTGTGTAAATATTGCCTGTTATGTAGTATTGACTGCCATATTATTTTTGATGATTCTGAACTGTATTATTTTCTTTGAAAATTGTTTTTGGAGAAGTTGTACAGTGTACTAGACAACCCTAAGTGGGAGTGTTAAAGTTAGAGGTTATATATGATTGCTAGTAACTGTCTAACTATGCATAACTGTTTCCACTAGAGGGCGCTATAAGCGGAGCCGCTAATGCTACCGCCAGGTAGAGGGTATTTAAGGAGATGTCTCCTCCCCCTCTATCTCTTCCCACCTACCTCTCAAGGGGGGGAGAACTCATGTGCTGCTGTGTGCCAATGTAAATAATAAACCACGCCACTTTAATCGCCGGAAACGCCGAAACTCGTCATTGCCCGCCATGCTCATTCTGCCGAAGACGCCGTAACAAGTCTTTGATATCAATATTTCAAAAATCTGTGATCGAAATCATATTTCTCTCCCGGGGACCTGAGATATACTGCTGAGCTCCACTCAACTCTCTAACGGTTCAAGAGCGCCATCTGGTGGCCGATCGGCAGATCGCCCAACAGGAAGTCATGTGGATGAAGTGGTGCTCACCCATATTTCGTCCGGGCACTCGCTATCATTAGAAGGATTCCATCTTGACACAGTGAACACCGATCGGTGCACATAACTCGATAAACAACATGATTTGGACGTATATACTATTATACAACCTGGAAATGGATCGTATATTTCGGCATCCCATAATAGAAAAAATTCTATTCCACGCTCATCCCCCAACTCCCTCTCACCCTCCCTCCCTCCGTTTCCCTCTCTCTCTCTCCCCCCCTCCCTACCTCCCTCCTTCCCTTCTCCCTCCCTCCCTTCCCTCTCTCTCCCTCACACCCTCCTTCCCCTCTCCCCCCCCCCCTCCCTACCTCCCTCCCTCACCCCCCTCTCCCTCTCACCCTCCCTCCCTCTCTCTCTCTCCCCCCCTCCCTACCTCCCTCCTTCCCTTCTTCCTCCCTCCCTCCCTCCCTCCCTCCCTCCCTCCCTCCCTCCCTCCCTCCATCCCTCCCTCCCTCCCTCCCTCCCTCCCTCCCTCCCTCCCTCCCTCTTTTTTTTCTCTCTCTCCCTCGCTTCTTCTTCCCCTTATGGTTAGAGGTGGTACAGAATATGCAGTGGACAAATTAAAGAAAAAGATTTAGTGATACTGGAATCATTCGGAACCCCCCCGCCCCAAGCTTTTTTCCCTTCCTCCCTCCCGTTAGTGAGATACCATAGTGTTGTGCACCCCCCCCTCCCCACTATAGTACATCCGCCTCCTTTCCTCTCTCCCTCTTGTTGAGTACCTTAGTGGGATTTACCTTCCCTCCACATCCCTCTCATAGTGTACCATGCCTCCTTCCTTGAATGCCCCCCCCCCCACTTTTTCCTTAAAAGTGCTCTCTCTAGGTCCCTTCCTGCCCCCCCCCCTCCCCTCGTCCGTTCCTCATCCTCCCAACCCCTCCCTTTGGATCCCTTCCTAGTCCCCCCCTCGTTCATTCCTAGTCTCTCCCTCCCTAGGCATTCCTCCTTTCCCGTCCTTCATTCCTAGTCTCTCCCTCCCTAGGCATTCCTCCTTTCCCGTCCTTCATTCCTAGTCTCTCCCTCCCTAGGCGTTCCATCCTGATCTAGCCTAGCCTACCCTAGCCTTCCCTGGTCTTTCCTGGCTCCTCTCCCCTAGATACTCATATGTACTCCCTCCCTCCCAGGCTCCTCCCGGGCACTCCCTCCCTCGCTAGCACTCCTTGCGTGTACGTGCCCCTCCCCGGCCCGGCGACACCCTCCCGTCCCCTCTCTTTCGCTCTCCTCTTAGGTGTTGTTGGAGGTTTGGTTAAGGGTGGGATGGGGCGTTGTTGTGTATTGATGTTGTGTATAATCTGTGGGACATGTTGTTAAAAGACATGTTGTTATTTGTGGGGATTACAGGAAGTATTAGGACACGCGCCGGTGAAGGAGGAACGCAGAGGAGGACAGAACACTCACCATGGTTCCTGGTTTGAGTGAAAGTAGTAGGTGTGCGCTTTGGACATGCGCTATGACAATGGTTTGGTTGTTTATGTTGGCTAGCGTGGTACTGTATGTTCCACCCCGGCAGCCTGAGCTGCCAGAGGTAGTGGTAGTGGGTAAACGGTCACTGCCGGTCCATCACGGTAATTTGTTTCTGAGGATGGCGAGGGCAGTGGCGAAAGTGGCGAATAAATCAGATTGCTATGTGTGCGGCTTGGCCCCACAAGCGGCTGCCGCTGGCCTTCCACTGATAGCACACCCTATAACTGAGTGTCATGCCTCAGTGTTAAGGGATTTGCCTTTCCCTGCCCTATGTAAAGGGATGGAATCGGGAAGGATTGGGGAATATCTGGGGTTAGGACTGACAAAGAATGTGATGAAAATAGGCGTGCTGTTAGATGTTGGCCCCATTCCGGTAGCTTATAGGCCGACAGAGTTTAGGAGGTGTGTAGAGGGTAAGTCAGGTGGTAAGGTCGTGGGGTACTTGGATGGCTGCGTGGGGGATAAGGGGATTTGGGGCAAGGATTCGGAGGCGCCAGCTCCGCCTGGGGCGTTTTGGATCTGTGGCGATTTTGCGTATGCCTCACTGCCAATAGACTGGAGGGGAAGATGTGCGTTGGGTTACTTAGTACCGGCTATGAGGGTGTCTGATGTTTTGCCGACGCTCCCCAGGACGAGGAAGGCACGGGATGCAGATAATTTTTTTAGGGTGGCGTTTCCCTGGTATGGGGCATATGCGAATATGGGGGAAATTGATCATTTGGCTAAAGTATTTGAGGACATGGCTTCCACATCAGCGAGGGGCTTTGCCCTGGAGAATGAGGAGATACGGTCTTTACGGCTGATGGAGATGCAGACAAGGGCAGCTATGGACTTCTTGTTGGCGGCATCGGGGGGTACGTGTGCGTTGATTGGTCAGGAATGCTGTACTTTTGTACCTGCGAATGATGAGATGGGCATGCCGGCCGTAATTGAGCATTTGAGGAACATTACGAGGGATCTGCATGACTCTCAGGGGGAATCGTGGGAAGATTGGGGTCAAGGACAGCTGGGGTATATAGGTTGGGTGATAGTTAAGTACCTACTCTATGCGGTGGTGATATTTGTGATATTAGTCGTGTGTGTGTCAGTGATTAGAGCATGCTTTGGATATCTGATTAGGACTCTCTGCGCAGCCGGCCCGGCGGTGGAGAAGTCACTCTGCTCGGCTGCACCTGGTATGACGAAAATGATGGCGGTAGAGGTGGATGAGACAGGGTACCGAGCAGAGGTGGGCGTTCCGTTGGTGCCAAGATACCAGGAGTACGCCCTGGCTACCATTTTATGATCTGGACTGCTGGACAGTTTGGGTCGATGGGTGGTGGATTTTGGGTGTACGTAGGGGTATGATAATAGGGGACGTGCCTGGGGATGTTGTAAAAGTAATGTTTGTTATGTGTGGATGAAATTTGTTTCCATAGTAGGTACACGAGAGAGAGATGTGATGAGAGTTATTAGGTCCCTGGGGTCTGGTGCTGAGTCTGTACGGTTATGCATGATCGTTCAGCAGGGCACTGGATTTCCTGGGGTTAATAGACTGGATGACGAGATGGGGTGTTTGGGCGTTGACTACCTTGTACCTGTGGTGAGGTGTTCCTGGCCTCTGTGGGGAGTCTGTGATGGACGATTCAGAAAACAGAGGGTGGGGCCTCGCGGCGTGCAGGGAGTAATGTCCGGATGTGCGTAAGAACGGTGTTAGTGGACACGTGTCTGAATTAGACAAATGTCCACTGGGGGGAAGTAGTATTGAAGTATGGAAACATAAGAATGAGTGAGATGTGTAAATAGGGTGGAGATACTAATCTAGATGTTTGTGATTTTCGAGGTAAAACAGAATATTGGAGTGGAACCACGGGAAACATCAGAAAGCCGAGATACGACGAAGGAGGAATCAACGAAAAAGCGGAAATAAGGGAGTAGACACCGAAGACGCAAACACCACTGTCAATCACAATATCTCTCAATTTTTGAAAATTGTATGAATTAAGTTAAAGGATTATTCATACTGTTGATAAAGAATCTCTCAAAAATTAGATGTGGTATGAATTTTAGATAGAAAATATATTCATACTGAAAAGACGGAGTAAAGTGAAATTCCAGTTGAAAATTAAAGAGAACTGTTGTATTTTGTGCTCTGTTTTTCAGCAGTTCTGCCAGGCAACAAGGGCACCACAAGTCAGGTAAGACTACAGATCACCAGTGAAGAGGGAAAGAAGAGAATAGACAGGGTGTACAAGTACCGTTAGCGGTTGTTCAAGCAGGAGATAGTCACAAAAGAATAGACACCTACATTTAGACAGGGAATACAAAAAACACTTTCTTGCCTGCTGCCATTTGAAAAAGAAAACCAGAGAAAAAGATTTCTTAGATTAGGAAACAAAAAGAGAAATTAAAAACTCTAGTAAATGAGAAGAAGAAACGCATATAAGAAAATGGAAACCGTGGCAAATAAAGATGCGACTACCCTAATTGGTTGGATGGAGGATAACCCGATACAAATTATTTCTAAAAATAATCCTTTCACACAGGACAATCCTTATTATTTGGCAAAAATTACTAAGTTATCAAAGAAATGGAATAAAAGATGGCCACACATCGCACAACGTTGGCCTATTGAGGGCTCTTTTGATTTGACTGTGATAGCAGATGTGCATGCGCTAATTAGGACTTATAAGATGGGGGAGGAAAAAGGGAAAAAAGGGACCAGAGCGGCGAAAAGAGAGGAAAAACGCATGCAAGAGATAACCACTTTAGGACTCTTCGCTCGGGAAGCTGAGAGAAGGAAGAGTGAGGAAAAGGGCAGTTCGACTGTCAGTGAGGAGGCCCAGCCAACAGAGGAGATAGCCCCAATCACGACCACTCCCCTGGCCCCTAATAGGACAATAGTCACCTCCCAAAGAGCAGCTGAGGTAGCCCCGCTCACCAAAGGACCCCTACCGAGAGCAGAACAGGTAAGAACTGAGGTAGTTATAGCACCCCCACCATATGCCAGCAGGAATAGGGAACCAATATACCCTATCCTGCCTGTAATAGAAATGAATAGCCAGTATGATATGACAAACAACAGCGGCCATAGGACAGAGACGGGACGTGCAGTGACAACAATCACCCTAACGCCTGGAACAGACGAGCCAGAGGAGGTGAGAAGGAGGGAGCGAGGAACTCAGCCCCACACTTTTCCTCATACCAGAGCGGCGGACAGATATCAAGGCGAAGAGATACAACGAAGGATACATTTACCGCTCACTGCCGGACAGAAGGAGATCCTCTGGGCGGAAGGAGAGGGACGCCGAAGGGACGAAAGGAGGACTTGGGATGACAAAATAGAAAGTAAATATGGCAGAGACCTCAGCGACATTGCAGACTTCCACCAGAGGAAGTCAACGAAAGATCCCATCCATCATCGTCTCTCCCCCCCCTCCGCCAGCAGACACCCAGAAGAACCAGAGGAAGACTTAGAGATGGGGGAAATACTGGACCGGTACCAGGAAAAGGACAGGGAGCGAGAGAAAGAGGAGGAAAAGAAGCAAGCCTTCCTGGGGACGACACCAAGTAGAAGAATATCTGCTCAAACCGTCTTTTCCCCACCAGCCGTCGAAGAAAACAGCGAGATGCTGAGACTGACAGAGGCCCTGGAGGAATTAAACGGACAGCACCGGGGAATGACCAAGGAAACCGCGAGATGGAAGCACAGATACAGGCCTACAACGAGGCCGAAGACAACGTTTCCGAGGGATACAAAGCAATCACCGCAACCTGGAGAAAGGCCGAAACCACACGAAAAACGTTGGAACATCAAATAGATAAAGTAAGAGATGACCTCAAAGAGTTGAGAAAGACTGAAAATAAAAGAGTGACCAGATCCGCTACCAGAGAGCAAACGGCCAGCATATACCCAGTAATGATAAGACAACAGGGATTGGAGTATCAGCCATGGAATGCTTCAGACATGACCCAAATATCGGAGAAGTTGCCCTCCCTCCAGAATGGGGCGTTTCCGTGGATTGCCAAACTGGAGGAAATGATGGTGGGCCAACAGCTGGCTATCGGCGATGTCAAGCGATTGCTCTCTCACAAAGTAGGAGTCTCGGTCATGGAAGAACTACTAAGCAAGGCTGGTATGATGAGATACGTAGTTTCAGGAGCACATGACCAGGACCTCTTCGCCGCCCACAGGGGAGCACTGTGGCGAGTCCTGCAGGAAACTTGTCAAACCCTGATGCACCCAGACAAGATCCACATTGGTGCCCTGGGGCCTGATACCCACCCCAGGGAGTATGTGGCGAAGGCCTACGCCACCTGGAGAGACATGACTGGCCAAGACCCAGAAGCTAATCCAATGGGGGAGGCGATGCTCAGAGAAAAGATACAGAAGGGCCTCTCCAGTGAAGTGAGACAAAAACTGAATGAGGTGGTGTGCCTGGGGAGTCTTCCCTTACACCAGTACATGGAAAACATAAGCCATCAAGTGGAGCTACACAGGAAGAAGGAGCAACAGGCCAAGGAAAAAGAAATGGCAAGCCAGCGAAAGCTCTTGTACCAACAGCCTGTCAAGGCAACCAAGGTAGTGGAATACCTACAAGCCATGGTACAAGCCACACAGCCCAGAGCCGAGATGGGGAATAGTGGACAACTGAACAACCAGGAACCAGCACAGCCCGGAACACCGGGAGGGCCGGCACCAGTACAACAACAGAACCAGAGGGGACAGAACTGGCAGCCCCGAGGAGGGAATGGACATCAAAGATCAGGACCGCCTGGATGGCCGGCATCGGCTGAGTGCTGGCAATGTGGAGAGATCGGCCATCTCGCCCGACAATGTGACAAAGGGTGGCGAACCCAAGGAGCCAGCAACAGGGGTCGAGGAAATAATAGAGGAGGTGGCAGAGGAAGATACGGCCGACTCCAGGATCAGTGGTACGGACCGAACCAAGGCCAGACCCAAAACCAATGCCAGACCCAAGATCAGAATCAGCAACAGGACATGGGCCCAGTAAATCCATCCAGGGGGCCAGAGCAGACGTTCTGATGGGGCCCAGATAATTCAATGGGGGGGTGTCAGCTGTCATTGTCACACTTAAGGGAGGAGCCAATAGTGCACGTAACGGTGAATGATAAATCTGTCAGGATGATGGCAGACACCGGCGCAGCGTTCACTGTAGTCCAACTTAAGGATGCCACACACCTACCCATGTCCGGTCGATATGTACGGACAATTGGATCTGAGGGAATCAAACAGCTGATCCCAGTGACAGAACCTGTCACCCTGAAATACAGAGGCAAAGAAGCGACCGTTTCCATCTTGGTCTCCGACACTGCACCCATCGGCTTACTGGGCAGGGACGGCCTTGGTATGCTGGGGATGAACATTCTATGCACGCCTGATGGTTGTGTGATCGACGTCCCAGAAGACCACTACTATCAGATGATGCAAAGGACAGACACCCGACCACCGGAAGTATACTGGTTGGGAAACCTAAGCCAGGAATTGCTCGGACCAGCGTTGGAATGGGAGACATTCATCACAGCCAATATGCCAGATGCAAAGAACCCAGAGACACCATACCATTGCACTCTACAGTACTATAGAGATGCGGATCAGAGACAAGCCAAGGAGTGGCTGAGACATCAACCAGAGGAGGTACAGCTCAACGCCACCAGCATTATAATGGGACCCCAAGGAGCAGCAATACGGCTTGCACGGAGCACCTATCTGCAAAAGGAACACGAGATCACAGGCAGCGTTCCCCACGTGACGCTAAAGGTAACCGACTCGTGCGACCAACAACACATCGGAGGGATGATGAAAGAGGCAGAAGAAATGGAGTTCGAACAGACGAAGGAGAACCGACTCATATGGATAAGCCCGGACAAGCGGTTCGTCAATATAATGATTCAAGGCACAGGGATGGGACGTCCCCAGACGGTGCAGCTGTCACAGGAGACAGTGGAAGAAACCCCCCAGAAATTGAGCCTCCAGGAGGAGATGATGGGGGCCGTACCAGAAGTGCTGTGGTCGAAACATAGCACCGACATCGGACTGATCAAATTTGCTCAACCAGTGAGGGTGGATTTTAGACCAGGAGCAACCCTGCCGTGGAAAAGTCAGTACCCACTGAAGGAAAAAGCGGTGGCTGGAATCGAGCCACAGATCAGAGGACTTCTAAAAGCCGGAGTACTACAGAAAACAAAGAACCCCAAGAGCAACACGCCGTTGCTTCCAGTGGAGAAACCTGACACCTCGTACCGGCTGGTACACGACTTGAGGGTGGTCAATGAGGTTTTAATTGACTATCCCGCCGATGTCCCAGATCCACACACACTGCTGACATTTATCCCGCCGCAAGCTGAGTATTTTACGGTTATAGATTTGTGTAGTGCTTATTTTAGTGTACCCTTGAGCAAGGAGTGCCAAAAAAATATTGGTTTTACCTATAAGAATGAGCATTATGAGTACACTAGGATCCCCCAGGGATTAAAGCATTCTCCACATATATTTAACAAAATCTTAAGAGAAGATCTAGACGGGTTAGACCTGATATTAAAATCCAGAGTCATTCAGTATATGGATGACATTATTTTGTGTGCAGACGATCAGACAACATGTCATAAGGAATCTATTAAACTATTGCAGATACAAGCAGAGAAGGGACACAAGGTGACTTTGAAAAAATTGCAATACTGTCGACCTAGGGTAACATATCTAGGCCAATCAATTTCACAGGGCCATCAAGCTATTTCAGAGGAACATTTGGTGACTATTAAGAAAGCTCCCAAACCAGTGACTGTACGTCAGATGATGGATTTTCTGGGGATCGTGGGGTATAGTTCCACTTGGGTGGAGAACTACACAGAGCTAGTAGGGCCCTTAAGAGCCATGATAAAAGTGTGCGGAAACGACAAGTTGAGTGCTAAATTAACCTGGACTGAGGAGGGCCTGCGGGCATTTGAGACCATAAAGACCCGTATGTTAGCTGCCCCTGCCTTGGCTTTGCCTGATTATACAAAGCAATTCATACTATATGTCTCTTCCTCTTCAGATCAGAGGTATGCATGTGCGGTGCTGGCCCAAAACACCGGAGTGGGGAGCCATCCACAACCAATAGGATACTACTCCATCGCCTATTCAGAGGTGGAAATGGGAATGCCTCCGTGCTACCGAGATTGCGCCGGGGTCTTCTTGATGTACGAGAAAGCTGCAAGTATCATGATGGGGTATCCAGTTAATATTATGGTAGCACATGCAGTCAAAAATGTGTTGGAATCTGGTAAATCTGCACTAACGATACCCCGTCTTAAAAATTATTACAGGATTTTGGAACAGGAAGATGTTACTTTGACTAGGTGTTCCACGGTGAACCCAGCGCAGACCCTTCCTAAGCCTGAGGATGGAGACACTCACGACTGCGTGGCTGAAGCCGAGAGGTACTCCAGACTTAGAGCTGACTTGCAGGCTTTTCCGTTTAGCGGTCCTGATTTGGAACTATGGACAGACGGCTCATGTTACAGAGTTGGAGAGGACCTAAAAGCAGGTTACTCTGTAGTAAAATCACAAGGTGATGGGGTTGTCGTAGAAAAGGCCAAAGCCTTGACACAACCCTGCTCAGCTCAGCTGGCAGAACTAGTCGCTCTGACTGAAGCATGCAAAATGGCAGAAGGCAAGATCGTAAATATCTATACTGATAGCAGCTATGCACAAAATATAGCTTTTCTCTACGGAGCGGTGTGGAAAGGGCGAGGTTTTAAGAGAGCAGATGGTACCGCCATACGTCACTGTAGTCAGATAACCAATTTGTTAGGAGCAATAATGAAACCCAAACAAATTGCGATTATCAAATGTGCTGCCCATCAGTCTAATGAGTCTAAGGTGACCAGAGGTAACAACATGGCAGATGTTGCTGCCAAGCGAGTGACAGGTGCGGACAGAGCAGGTAAGGTATTGGTTATCACACACGAGGTGGAGTTGGAAGATAAGATTACTTACAAAGATGTTTTGACATTTCAGGAAGAGGCGAGTCAGGTGGAGAGAAATCTCTGGTCAGCAAGAGGGGCTAGTAGGGATGGGACAGGGTTTGTGGCGGAACCATGAAGGACTTGTGGTTGCACCAACGGGCCTTATGTCGTGACTTGATAAGTAGATTTGGAATTCCAGACAAAATCTGCAGCGACAATGGCAAAGAGTTCGTCGATAAGATTGTACGTTTAGTACTCCAACAAATGGGGGTAAAACAGAGTTTCGGGTACGTTTACCACCCTCAGAGCCAGGGGGCTGTGGAACGCATGAACGGAGTACTCAAGAACAAATTGGTTAAGATCTGTCAACACACAGGTCTAAATTGGCTAAGTGCGCTACCGTTAGCATTAATGGCGTGTCGTTCAAGCGAAATTCGAAGCCTGCGTTTAACACTGCACGAAATATTGTTTGGCCGATGTATGGTTGTGCCAGGCTTGCGCGCAACAGGCAAAGGTCCGAGTTTGGACATCCTGGATCACGAGATGCGTGAGTACGTGAAGTACATGTCAAAGCTCCATGGGGCAATCTATGATTATGTCTCTAGTAAACAAGAAACAGAAGAGGAGGAGAATAGGCGGAGTACTCCTCAGATAATACCAGGAGATTACGTTTATGTAAAAGTGTTCAGACGCAAGTGGTACGGAGCGCGGCGAGAAGGACCGTATGAGGTCGTAAGAGCTACGGAAAAAGCTCTACAGGTTAAAGGATCACCAATGTGGTTTCATCTTTCGCATTGCGTAAAAGCCCTGCAAGATGGGCAAGAATTGGAATCCGAACCCCTGTTCATTGATCAAGAACAGGAGGAAATGCACGACGAAGGGGAAAATGAAGACGATTATGGGGAACCAGATAGGGGGCAACATGATTGTCCCTCTGTGGGAAATGAAGGATTTTTGCAGGAGCCAGACAGAGGAGATCATGAATTGGAATTGAAAAATGATGATTTTTCCTCTGTGGACAGTGCAGAAGACGCCGGAGGAGATGGCGATTAGCTCAAATGCAACAGAGAGGCCACGGCCACAAAGGGTTATCAATAGACCTCAGAGGTTTCGATGAGGATAACTGGCAGGATTGCAGCTAAAAGTAAATAGACCTCAGAAGGTCCTTGCGAAGGAGAAATAAAAATGTTTATGGTTTATGGTTTAAGTCTCCTTCGTTTTTATTAGAACTGTTAGTCTTTTATTGGCGTGATGTAATAATCTTTTCTTGCAGAGTCAATTACACAAAATAGACACATTGATTAATTACATGGATAAAGTATAGTCATAATAAAAAAAAGCTGTTAAATCTGGAAGCCAATTCTTGTTTGATTACCTTCCATAGTCTGATGTCATATTAATAACTGATATTGTGAGTGAAAGATTTTACAACTGTGCAAAAGAGAAGGGTGATGAAATGGTGGTTGTTGTGTTTTTTTGTAGTTTTTAGGTTGTTAAGAAAAGAAAAAAAATTGTTTAAATCTTTTTTTTTTTTTTTTTTTTTTTATTATTGCAAAACAAAAATTATTAAAAGTCAGTACTCAACACATAATCATAATGAAACTAACAGACAAGGTGGCTAAAATGACATGCAAGTACAGAACAGAAAACAAAAACAAAAAGTCTATAATAATATTTTAACGTATATAGTGTATATCCAACGAAATTACCAATTATACAAATGCCTTAT
The DNA here is from genome assembly GCF_963971535.1 of Notolepis coatsorum. Lineage (NCBI taxonomy): Eukaryota > Metazoa > Chordata > Actinopteri > Aulopiformes > Paralepididae > Notolepis > Notolepis coatsorum. Next base: position 58,446,027 of record NC_140168.1, on the reverse strand, counting down.
ACAGGATATACCCCTAATACCTATTTTCTAAAACCCTACACACATATGCTCCAGCTCGAACCCCCCCCCCTCCCGGACCCCTCCTTGGATAGTACCTCCATTATCCCTCACTCTAACCAGACACTACCATTATAAGCTAGCTTTTATTCTCTCCACCACTTCTAACCACATTGACATTTTGGATTCGTTGAGACCCAGAATTCTTGCTGTAGATATTTCTTGATAAATCACATCGAGATATGTAAGAGACCAAACCTTCCTGCAAATTTTTTCCGGTTGAAACCAGCGTGATGTGATCAGTTTTTTAGCTACTGTGATACCCGATAAAACCAATCTCTTTAGCTGTGGATTTACTGCAAACTCAAAAACATCATTCAATAGTAATACAGAGGGGTGTACTGGTATATTCCAAGATACGAGTTTTGATAATTGATGGGTCGCATCTTTCCAGAATGCCTTAACTGGTGGGCAGTCCCAATACATGTGCATAAATGTCCCTTCGTCTCCATTTGTACATTGGGAGCATTTTGAGTCTTGTTTAAGGCCCATTCTGTTCAGTCTTACAGGAGTCAAGTATGTCCTGTGAATATAGTTAAGATAAATTGTTTAAATCTTATAGAAATATTATATCATTTTGATTTTGAAATTTACTGGTTACATAATGAGGGTAGACCCCTCAGAGAAGGGATTGTCGTAAATTAATTGAATCAAAATGCACGGTCCAGTACTACAGAATGAATTTAAGATCAGTTTCTCCAAGGAAGTAAGCCACAGCTGTTAGCAGTATACCATCGCTCGTCAAAATAGGTTTACAAGTAAGGACAGGAGTCAGCCCGTAGAGAATAGACCATTTGATGGTTAGCTGACAATCTCCCCTCATCCAACCAAGTAGATTGACTTAAGGTCATAAACTGACCCCTCAAGGCTATATTGAGGTAAGCAGGAAGGAGTTTTGTTTATTTTAGTGTAAGAGACCAACCGGCCACTGTGAGAAAAGCCTCCCCCCCTGTCAAGACCTTCTGCCGGGAAGCGATAGTGACTGATTATCTTTGAAGAACAGAAACCAACTTGGCCCTTCAGGAAGTGCTGGAGGTAAGCAGCTGGGCAGAGAGAGATTAGGCTTAATACTATAAAAAGCTAAACAATAAAGTATTATAGATATCGATTAAAGGTTAGACTAAAAGCAAGTGGACGTTATTAACAAACAGTTTAGTACCAAAAATGATACATATTGGTCACTGGAAAAGCTAAATGCAGTTCTATACATTATAGAACTAATATTAGCGTACTTGACCAAAAGTAAACGGTTAAACAAAATCATATTAGCAAATTGGCTATGTAAACAGAAGTAGTAAGACCAGGGATAAAACAAGTTAGAACTACCAAGTTAAAAGACATTTAAAAGTACCAGTATAAGAAACTAGGTTAATCATTCATAATTGTGTTAAATAACTATAAAAAGGCTCTAGCATTCGGGGAAAAAGCATTTAATTAACTTAGTTATACTAAATAGTAAATAATATATGCATGTAAACCCACCGATAGAAATATTGAATGGATAAAAATTACTAAATAGACAAACTGAAGACCCTGCTTTAAGGGGAACGGCCAAATTTAACCTAAACCTCTCAATACTACCTTAAATGGACCGGTTTCTCAGAAAAAGGATGACGTGTTCCTCGTACCTGGCTAACTGAGTTAGCCGGATAATTTTCAGGATAGCTTGACTTAAGCCAGACCATTCCGTTCCCCGACATCGGATTGTCTAAATCGCTATGGCAACATATCAGAAAGTTTGAACCTGGTAGAGGGCAGGGTTTAGTTCAGTTAGCTCGATAACCTGCATGGGCACGCCCTCGCAAAGAAATGCAGCTCCCTTCCTGAAATAATTCTCACAGTCTAAATCCCATTATACCATTCTGAATTATGTGTTTGTGCTTCGTTCTTCTAGAGGGGTTTTTTGAAATGTAAAATAATAGACCTAAAATGCTGATAATAAATGTACTTTGTCCTAAATAATGCACGTCATATATACGCGCTCGCGAGGTGCGATACACACACTATGTGGTTATTTTAATAACGCAGAGCATTGCAAATGTGAATCTTGCGGGATATTTTTTATGAATGAAATCGGGCATTTGGCTCTGATTCGTTTCATATTCTCCGCTGTTGATGTATTTGCTTAACGGAGCGCCCGGATTGTGTTTCATTCAAGCATAAATTGAAGTGTCTTTATGCGTGGACTGTGGATTATGAATTACGAGGAATCTGAATCTGTGGATTGTTGAATTGTATCACTGTCACTCTCACGTTATTGTGATATTGTAACTGGGATTAAAATGTCTGATGAGATGCGCTGTTTGACGGATTTGAGAAATTGATAGCCCCTTTCGTGACTGTGATGCTGACGTTTTGACGAATGAATTTGAGATAATGCATTTATCTGTAGTTCAAGCACTGTTATCTGATGATGAACATGAGGTGTCACTGGTATAAACCAAAGGTTAATAAATTCAATGGATGTATGGATGATGTCTGAAACAGATTAAAACCTGATGAACACTTTCAGTGCCCATCACGTCATATGACGTTTTATCAGCCCAATGCCTGAATGCCCACGACGCGTTTTATTTTTTTATTTATCATATTTCATCAACCGAGTCTCCCGTTGGTACAGCAGCTCCTTCAGCAGCTCAGAATGGAAAAAAGCACCCCCTATCGTCTATCCCTGAGTAACTGCACGTCAGTCGCTTAGACTGACCTGGGATCAGTCGATATGTAGAGGCGGAGCCAGCTGGCTCCCTGAGCTGGCAAGCTGTCTGCTCAACATGGAAGTCATCGTGGGACGGGAATCAGCCTGGAATATATATTCACAGTAGCCAATCGATAGTAGACAGTAGTGATCGATTTTTGGAATGGCGATCAGGAATTGGAATGATCTTTTTGGAGAACATCTGATCAGAGGTAAGGAATCTATTTGACCAGTCTTGGGATAATCAGAGTTGTATTTGCTGAGATATCAACGTGTCCCCTATGTGTGTGTGTGTGTGTGCGCGATCGCTGATGAGGAACTCAGATAATCGATTTTCAGCTCGCGGCCCCAGCGTGCATACGTACACATATACTATCGATAATCTAGCGTTTATTTGAAAACGATTCATAAATAGGCCGAAATATGACAATGTTTTTGTGTATTCTAGAATATTCCAGTAAACGTCTTTTATCATGGAATCTTTTTATTTCCCTTGAAAACGAGGGCTTTTCAAAATGCTATAAAACGAAAATGAACCAATAAAAAAACAATCCGCTTTGACAATGTTGACTGGAAAACGAGTCATTGATAAGCGACGGGCAGATTAGACACATAGCCATAATTTAAAACATAGATTAGGCGTTATTAACGCTAACATTGAAGTGGATGGTGGGCATTCAAGCACTAAATCGTGCGCCCCCTGCTGGCCCTGAAAGTGTTAATAGTGACACTGTATAGCCTCCCTCCAAGCCTCTCTGAGACCGTTATTTCGGGGGTCGCGCATTGAAAACTGTGTTTATATATAAAGTACATGATACCTAAGCCGAGCACATACAGTACAGATATCCTCATAATATATATTAATTCGTATCAATTAAATACTCTTTGACCATGTTTTTGTCTACTTATTCTGAAAGAGTTGAACTAATTATTTTAGCTAGCAAGATCTCATTCGATTATTCATTCCATTAAGCCTACTGCCAGCAGGCACATTTAAAGAAATAGAATCTGATTTGTAACTGAGGGGTACAATTCCCTGACTGTATTGATAAGTATGGTATTATTAAACCACTACCGCTTGTACTTTAACTTCTGGCCATCCAGTACATGATATAGATATGATGAACACTTTCCCACCTGATGAAACGAAGTCCACACAAATGTATAAATCGAATATTTTATATAGCAAAGGGTATATACAACGTTCACTTAATGACATTTATGATTTGAAATGCACTTGTAAGGCAAATGAGTATTCGTAGGTAAATCAACATTGAATGTCCAATCTCTGGTTACGCAGGGAGCAAGTATACAACCTGGTTCTTTAGGGAACTATAGCGATGGTACTTAAATGATTATAGCTGGATACACTAAAGGGGGGGGGTCCCGCTGGTTGTAAGACAGTAGGGGGGGGGGGGTTAGAAGAGCCGCTGGCGGTATCCCATCTGGCCGACGATTTCTTGGGAGAATTCAGAGTGCTGAACACGGTGCCCACAGAACCTCGGTCCACAGATGAATACAGCTGGACCCTCTGGTGGACGGTAGCTGCCGGTCCACAACGAAGAGACGTGAGGCGACCTCACTCGGGGTAGAGCGCCGTCTCACCTGGACTCCGCTCCGGGGGGTAGTTCCAACACTCAGCAGTGTTGGCCGTTATCCATGGCATAATCAAAGCACCCAAAGCATGTAGATAATCCAAGCCGTGGAAGGCTCGCCGTCGTCCGGGTAAAGTAATCAAATGTACAGGTCCACTCGTCCTGGCCCGGAGCTCCTCGGATGCAAGCACCACACGTGGTCTGCCCAGCCTGGTTAAGACTCCAGATAACGTCAGGAACGATGGGGGTACTGCTCACTTTATAACTCTAACCGAACGATGCACCATACATAATAGACTATTATTAACTTAATAGAAATACGTCCCACTCGACGGTATAGTGCCAAACTATGACAATTCAACTATTAATCCACACGATGTCTCAATGCCTATTCTGAGGCCAAGTAGGCCTTACTGCACCACACGTGCGTCGTGGGTGAGGCTTCGCGTCTGTTACTAGGTTGGAGGGTAAAGGACTAATGGACTAAAAAGAAAGTTCTACTTTACTTGCGCCATATATATATGCGCTGTGAACAAATAGTACCATTCGTATTTCGCCGGACGTATTCCTACGCGGAACCGGGCTTGCCACGACATGTTTGTCGGCACGATTGAACTTGAACCAAGGGGCATGGCTGCTGGCGCCAGGTTCTCGTCCAATGGTAGAATGAAACTATTATGGGCTGTTAGTAGACTAAAGGGATATTCAGTGCATATTGTACAAGGAATATACAGGGGATATCAAACGATATACAAATACTATTAAATATATATCCATAAATAAATATATATATTCGGTTTAATCTGATCCTTCACAACAGCCGCCCCCTAATTAGTCCCACCTAATTAGCTAAGCAGAGACAGATTAACCGCACTGTCTACCACTCAAGGTCCGCTGTAAGGGTCAGTCAACTCACAAAGTCATGGGGTCATGGTCATCATCGATAGTGTCTGGGAGTCGGGGCAGTTCTATTAGCCTCGCCATGGGTCGTGTGTAAGTTCGCCCTTGGACGAGCACTTCAGCTGCTCGGACCTTGCCATCGGCACCGGTGATCACTTTGCTTACGCGGCCAGCCGGCCACATAGCTCTGGGTAGTGACTGGTCGATAATCATGACGACTGTTCCTTCTGTCAAATTGTCTCTCTCTTTTACCCACTTCTGGCGGGTCTGTAGAGACGGTAGGTAGTGGAGTAGGAAGCTGTTCCAAAACTTGTCAGCTAGCACTTGACTGTACCTCCACATTCTTCGGCCGTTCGCTTCTTCAGGCCTGTACATTGTCTGGGGTAGCGCGGGGTCCAGCCGCCCCATTAAGAGTGTGTTGGGGGTGACTGGGTCGACATCTGCTATATCACTGGAGACATAACCGAGGGGTTTTGAGTTCAATACTCCCTCGATCTCCGTGAGGACTGTCATTAGGACTTCTTCCGCCACAGTCTGGGCCCCAAGCACGGCGTACAGGGCTGTCTTTATAGAACGTACTTCTCGTTCCCAGGTTCCACCGAAGTGGGGTGCGTTCGGGGGATTAAACTGGAAGTCAATCTGGGATGGAGCGAGGTGGGTCTTAAGTTCTGGGCCCATAGCTTGGAAGCTCTCTCTCAGCTCTCTTTCTCCGCCTTTGAAGTTTGTCCCGTGATCAGACAACAATGTAGACGGTTTTCCTTTCCGTGATGTGAATCTTCGGAAGGCCATAAGGAATGAGTCTGTGCTCATGGTCGGAAGGAGTTCGATATGTATCGCTCTGGTGGTCATGCATTTGAATACAATACCCCACCGCTTCTCGGTTCCTCTTCCTCTCTTTATATACAACGGGCCAAAACAGTCCATGCCTGTGGAGTGGAATGGCTTGTCGCCGAGTCGGAGGCGACAGGGGGGTAAGTCAGCCATCCGGGGTATGCTGGGCTGCGCGCGCCACTTTCGGCAGTCTAGACAGGTTCGCTGGAAGCGTCGCACCGCTTCGCTTCTCTGATCTCCGCGAAGACTCTCTCTGCTCCTGCATGGTGTACATCCTCGTCGTATTTCTTTATGATCAGCTCTGTGACCTTGTGTCGGCTGTTCAAGACTATCGGGTACTTAACGTCATCCGGTAGATCGGGGGCTCTCCGCAGGCGACCACCCACTCTGATGAGATTATGGGCGTCACTCTCGGGTGCCAGGTGGAGCAGTCTGCTGTCTGATGGGACGGGCTTTCCTCCCTGTAGACAGTCTAGCTCATCAGGGAACGAGTCTCTCTGGGCTCGTTGTAGTAGAAGAAGTTCTGCTTCTTCGTAGTCAGCTGCTGAAATGTCAGTGGTGGACTGAATCTCTGGGTGGTGCCACAGGAATGTCTTTAGCTGCGCACTCTGTAGGGTAATGCAGTCATCTATGTTGGGGTCTGTGGAGGCGACTGTGCTCAGTCCACAGAACATAGGTTTCTTGTTCTCAGCCTCCTCTTTACTTGCTTCCCGTGGGGTGGGCGTAGGCCACTCTTCTTCCGGGAGCTTGAGGAATTCTGGTCCGTCACTGTAGATGTTGCGACGGGTGAGGTCATCCAGGGACATTCCCCGGGTGATGACGTCAGCTGAGTTGTGTTTGGTGTCCACATACCGCCAGCTCGCTGCTTCTGTTAACTCTTGAATCTCGGTGACTCTGACTCCCACGAAGACCTTGTATCTGCATGAATCAGACTTGATCCATGTGAGTACTGTCGTGGAATCTGACCACAAGATTGTTCTGTGCACCGGAATGGTGAGTTCACGTTGGATTAACGTGGCTAGATGCGCTCCTGCTAGGGCTGCGCAGAGCTCTAGACGCGGGATAGATTGTTGCTTTCGCTTTCGTTGTTGCTTTCGCAGTGTGTATCTCTCCTCCCTTCTCTTGGGCACGCAAGTAGGCCACCGATCCATAGGCTACTTCGGAGGCGTCACTGAAGACGTGTAGATCCATCTTGCATGTCTCTGGCCTCACTGTGGGTGGGAAGTAGCTGCGGCGTATATTGACGCCTGGGAGTGAGCGGAGTTCCGTCTCCCACTCTCTCCATGTGGAGGCAAAGTGTGCGGGTATTGGGTCGTCCCAGCCTTGGTCCTTGTCCCATAGTGCTCGTACAATCATCTTTGCCCTGGTGGTGTAAGGTAGAATACATCCCAACAGGTCATATTGTCTGGCGAGTGTTCTGTACACACTCCGTCTTGTGGTCGGTATCGCCGTCGACCTTCCCTGCTCCGTGGTCAGGGGTTTGTGTCTATAGTGGAGCGAGTCTGTTTTGAAGCGCCAGACTAGTCCTAGTGTCATTTCTTGGGCTTCTCCTGGGATGGTCGCCATCCAGGTCTCGCTGCTGGCAGCCTTGTCCGCGGGGGAGAGGCTGCGCAATACGTGCGGGTCACTGCTGGCCCACTGCCTGAGATCAAAGCCGCCTTTGATCAGGGAGGCGCGTAGCTTGATTAGGAGAGCCTCGGCTTCTTCTTAGTCGAAACGCTTTGTAAACAGTTGTCCACGTAGAAACTGTTCTTCACACTGTGTCGGACCTCTTCATCTGCTGCTGGGTCCTCTGCGACGTGTTTCTGTAGTGCAAATGTAGCACAGCACGGGCTGCATGTGGTTCCGAAGGGGAGTACTTCCCACTGGTAGATGGCTGGGTTCTCATCTCCGATCCTCTCTCTCCATAGGAACCGCAGCAGGGGCTTGTCCTCCTCCACTAGTCTCACCTGCAGGAACATCCCTTTGATATCCCCGCTGATAGCCACCTTGTCCTGGCGGAAGCGTAGTAGCACGCCTAGTAGAGAGGGGCCGAGTGTGGGGCCGGGCAAGAGCTCTTTATTCAGATTTTGGGATCCGATCTGGTAGCTGCAGTTAAACACAATGCGATCCTTGCCGTTGTGGTGGACCTTGTGGTGCGGCACGTACCATGATTCGGTCGTCTGATCGGCCTCTTTAATGTCAATCTTTGTCACGTGTCCCGCTGTGATTAGCTTCTCAATCTCAGCGCGGTACACACTCTCTTGAGCGGGGTCTTTGGCTAGGCGCCGCTCTGTGTTCAATAGATACCGCTCTGTGGCGTCTTTCTTTGCGTGAAAGGTGGGCATTCCCTCTCGCCTCAGGAGTGGAGTTGCGTATCTCATCACTCCGCCGACTGTGACTCTCTTTGTCCCTTGCTCGAGTAGGTTGATGGCGTAAATGTCTTCTTTAGAACGAATGTCTTTCTTTTCGTTCTTAAAGGGCATTGTCTCTAGTGTCCATAGCCTCTCGACATGCTGCAGGAGAGTGGTGTCTTCTTCTGTCGTTCTGGAGTGGAGGCAGCTAGTGGCTGCTGTTCGGTTGAGAGATTTAGCGAGGGGGCCTTGTAGTGTCCACCCTAGGCGGGTCTCGACTGCTGCAGGACAGCCTCGGGGTCCTGTATGGACCCGGTCAATCGGGACGATGAGGTCTGCATGGTCGGAGCCTATCAGCAGGGTCGGGGTGGCGCCGTCTATGAGCGGGATAGGTAGTTGACGCAGGTGCACATATTTATCCATCAGCTTGGCGATGGGGTAGGTGTACTGCGATAGTCCTATTTCTTGGCTGGTGAAAGCATTTGTAATCCTATAACTGTCGCTCTGGCTGCCCGCTTGCTGCGATAGTGAAGGAGACATTCTCGCCCTTTATCGTCTTTAAATCTCTTCTTATTGTCCGAATCGTCATTTGGTTCTCGCTCCCCCGCAGTCCCAGCTGGGCCGCAGCGGACGCGAGCAGAAGGGTCTTCTCTGACCCGTCATCAAGGACGGCGTAAGTGTCCATGACTTTATCTTGGTAGCTCAATGTCACACGGACTACCTTTAAGAGCACTTGGGCGCCGCTGCTGCTGGCGGGGTCAATGTACATGACACTTGCCCTGGTGCCGCTCGATGGTGCAGGTGCAGGCCTTCTTCTGTTACTGTCGTGTAGTACATCTAGATGGGCTCCGTCACACCGACTGCACCTTTTCTTTAGGCGGCATTCGGCTGCCATGTGACTGCGCGCGCATCGGTAACAGCGCCTGTTGGACTTTATCCATTGACTCACTTCTTCTGCATTCATCTTTGTGAACAGGTCACATTGTGACAGCCAGTGTTCCTTCTCACAGTAGGGGCACACCATCTTCCACTTCTCTTTTCTCGAGGGGGTACTGTGGCTCTTACTGCTCGGTACTGACTCTGATTGGTGCATGACAGTCACCGATCTTCTTCCATCGTTTATTCTCCTGGGTCCCTCTCTGGAGCTTGGCGTGCTCCGCACGAACGTATCCAGTCGTAAGCTGCTGACTTCTCTCGCCAGGAAGTCGGCTAGATCGAGGAGGGATGGTTCGGGACCGTTAGGATCACGGTGGTCTCTCTGCCGCCTAAAACGCTCTTGTCTTGCGGGTGGCAGCTTCTCTAAAATACTCTCGACGTTAGAGTTGGCGTATAGCTCGTGCATGCCCTTTTCCCGTTGCGCTCCCAGCATCCCTACCAGGGACTGCACTTTTATCGACAGGTCGTCTAATGAGCGATTGTCTGTTGCTGGGGGTAGGCGATCAATATGCCTTATCTCTTGGATTACGTAATCCCATATACGTCCATATCTCTGGTCCAGCGCTGCTAGAGCCGTGGTGTATGGGGTCGTAGAGGTGGCATAGGCTAGCGCTATATTGTGCGCTCGCGGTACTTTCAGGTGCTTCAGTAATATTGCATACTTGTGGCGTTCATCAGCGACATCCACCATGGTTGTCTCTAAGCACATCCGGAGCTCCGTGTACTGTGCTCGATTCTCATAGGTGAAGTCTGGAAACGTCGGCGTGGCAATGTATGACGCCGTGGATGGCTGATACATCGGCGAGCGTTGGGGGAGAGACCTCCTAGGCGAGTCTCCTCTTGCGCCTCTCTGTGGGCTGGTACCGACAGGGTACCATGGCCCGCTGGTCCAGGTGCTATTCCTCGGGGCTGGTCGTGCGTCATGCTCACCCGTGAATAGAGTCGGGGGTCTGTAGCGCAGCGCCGCGGGGGTATAGCCTGGGCTGTACTGGACCTCCTGGTCCGGTGGAGTACTGTGCTGTCGTCGGGCTTGGTTCTCCTCCTCTCCCTCTTCTTCTTCTATCAGGTCCTCTAGATCCTGTAGTCGTTTATTTAGCTTCTCCGCAGTGTATGCCGCTCCTTCCTTGTAGCTGGGTCTCGCTTGGACCGGTCTGGGAAGGGGGTCTGCGGGGGGTATAGGCTTGGTCTGTTGGTCAAGTTCAGGGTCGCTTGCTCGGTTAGGAGACGCTGCCCTTGACTGTTGTCTCGACGAGTTCCTTGAACCCCTGGCGGAGGGAGAGGGTGTTGCCTTGAGGATCAGCTGCTCCATTAGTTGCGCTTGTAACTTGTCGCGCTCGGCTTCGCGCTTGGTGAGATCTGCTTCTCTTTGGGCACCGGCAGTGGCGCGCTGGGCGTCGGCCCGGTCTCTTGCCATATTCTCTTCCGTCTGAAGGCGTCTCATCTCCAGGCGTATGCGCTCTTCTTCGCTCCGTTGCTGTGCTTGGAGTTGTTCGTGCTCGATAAGCATCTGTGCTTGGAGTCGATCGCGTTCACCCTGAAGTCGATCGCGTTCACCCTGAAGTCGATCGCGTTCGGTAGAGGCTGTCAGGCTGACGAGGAACGCCTGTTGTAGCATCCTCTCCGCTTCGCTGGGGGAAGACGGTTGTAGAGGTGAGCCGCTCCTGGGTGAGCCGCTCCTGGCTGTACTCGTTGGGGAGTCCTGGAGCTCTATTTCCTTGGCGCTCTCCTCCTCTTCTTCCGTGCAGAGTTCTCTCTCTGTAGGGTTGTCTTCCTCCCCTGGGCTGGTCGGGGACTACTTCTTCGGTATTGGCGGGGGGTAAAGGCATGTCAGCTCCCTCCTGGTCCCCACCGTGAGCTTGGTCAGTTACATTAGAACCCACTAGGGCCTCTGTGGTCGGGGAAACCTGGTCGTTAAGGTCAGACATAATTTTACTTTCTACTTTTACCGCGTTTACCGTTTGTAGAAGGCTAGGTAGTTGACTGACAGCGTAATCCTCTAAGTACTGAGGTGGCTGTCGTCTGCGCTGCGGGCGTTCTACGTTAGGAGGACCGTTTCGTGGAGTGTTCATCATAGGCCATTTCAATATTAATAACACTATATTAATATTACACTAGTTACCCTCCGGCTCGAAGGACCAATTGTAACTGAGGGGTACAATTCCCTGACTGTATTGATAAGTATGGTATTATTAAACCACTACCGCTTGTACTTTAACTTCTGGCCATCCAGTACATGATATAGATATGATGAACACTTTCCCACCTGATGAAACGAAGTCCACACAAATGTATAAATTGAATATTTTATATAGCAAAGGGTATATACAACGTTCACTTAATGACATTTATGATTTGAAATGCACTTGTAAGGCAAATGAGTATTCGTAGGTAAATCAACATTGAATGTCCAATCTCTGGTTACGCAGGGAGCAAGTATACAACCTGGTTCTTTAGGGAACTATAGCGATGGTACTTAAATGATTATAGCTGGATACACTAAAGGGGGGGGGTCCCGCTGGTTGTAAGACAGTAGGGGGGGGGGGGGGTTAGAAGAGCCGCTGGCGGTATCCCATCTGGCCGACGATTTCTTGGGAGAATTCAGAGTGCTGAACACGGTGCCCACAGAACCTCGGTCCACAGATGAATACAGCTGGACCCTCTGGTGGACGGTAGCTGCCGGTCCACAACGAAGAGACGTGAGGCGACCTCACTCGTGGGTAGAGCGCCGTCTCACCTGGACTCCTCTCCGGGGGGTAGTTCCAACACTCAGCAGTGTTGGCCGTTATCCATGGCATAATCAAAGCACCCAAAGCATGTAGATAATCCAAGCCGTGGAAGGCTCGCCGTCGTCCGGGTAAAGTAATCCAATGTACAGGTCCACTCGTCCTGGCCCGGAGCTCCTCGGATGCAAGCACCACACGTGGTCTGCCCAGCCTGGTTAAGACTCCAGATAACGTCAGGAACGATGGGGGTACTGCTCACTTTATAACTCTAACCGAACGATGCACCATACATAATAGACTATTATTAACTTAATAGAAATACGTCCCACTCGACGGTATAGTGCCAAACTATGACAATTCAACTATTAATCCACACGATGTCTCAATGCCTATTCTGAGGCCAAGTAGGCCTTACTGCACCACACGTGCGTCGTGGGTGAGGCTTCGCGTCTGTTACTAGGTTGGAGGGTAAAGGACTAATGGACTAAAAAGAAAGTTCTACTTTACTTGCGCCATATATATATGCGCTGTGAACAAATAGTACCATTCGTATTTCGCCGGACGTATTCCTACGCGGAACCGGGCCTGCCACGACATGTTTGTCGGCACGATTGAACTTGAACCAAGGGGCATGGCTGCTGGCGCCAGGTTCTCGTCCAATGGTAGAATGAAACTATTATGGGCTGTTAGTAGACTAAAGGGATATTCAGTGCATATTGTACAAGGAATATACAGGGGATATCAAACGATATACAAATACTATTAAATATATATCCATAAATAAATATATATATTCGGTTTAATCTGATCCTTCACAACATGATTGATTGGGGTAATGAGGGACTTAAAATGTGCCTATAGATTATGCATTTAACTTGTCGGCGAGGCTATTGAGCCGTACTGTATTGTACCCATTCTGCAATCTGTTAATAAAGTTTTCAATCAATCAATCACTCAATGCCGTTAGAAAATCAGGATTTCTGCGATCGACACCTGCTGTCTTTTCAGGTGAGGCGGCCGCGCGCAATTATCCTGAGTATCAAGTCTGGTTCGAATGAACGAGATTGAATCAGCGTTCGAGGAACAGGGAAAGCCTGGATTCAAACATCGGGTTAATTGAATATGGATAATGGGACTTTTGATCGACTTAGTTGAAGCAGGTACGGGGAATAGGGCGCAGTGCTACAAGCTGGAGGGGGGTAGCGACAGTCTGACAAGTCTCTGCGGGGGTCTAAACGCTATTCAAAGCACACACACTATCTCTGAGTGCGTGTATGTGACGTAGCTGTGTGTGTGTGTAGTTCTCTGGAGAACCGGGATAATTACAGACATACAATCTATCAAGAATTAAACCTATTTACAAGTCGTTCTAAGTTTTGCAAATAAGGTAACAGATGCAGAACAGTTCAAAGCACAAAAAAATGCCATTTCTCTATTTTGACTGATTTCTGAAATGTGCAACAATTTGGGCATTTCTGAGGAATCCTCTCGGCGATTTTCACACGTTTGTTCTACCGCATGCGGGAGCAAACAGGAGTTCCGACCAGACTTAACGCGACTGTTAAGCTACGGAGACCCTCCGTTCTGGCTGTAGACGGGTAGCTTGTCGGACGTAGCTGGCTCTCAGACGGAAAGCTTGTCGGATATAGCAACTGTAACCAAGGGGGGCGGGGCTTTGCAAAAGGTCAATTGGGGGAAGGGATAAAAAGGTAGAAAGGCAAAACATTTATATTTTTTCTATGATGGGAAGAGAAAGTCGAATTTCCGGTTGAAATTCGTGATCTATTGAATACAATTCCTGAACTCATATTTCATTAATAACACTTTAACCTATTGGTAAACAAACATATTGCTGAAAATATACACTATGACTGCTGTTGTGATATGGTTAGGATGTTTACTGTTGGATATATTTGAAAAGAAAATTTTAATTATGTCATACAGTCTAGAGACAGATTGATTTATGACGTGATGTCATTTTGGGACCATTACCGGACCCGTCTGGCTTAAGAGCACACAGAGCTGTGCTGTTTGCCTTGGTGAGCATAATTTCATCAATGCGATGAACATGATCATTGTACTTGTTCCTGGAACTACTGCATGTGGTGACAGTGATTTGCTTTGAGTCTACCTGAAGTCAAGTCAAGTGTTCCTTTTATTAATCCCCTTGGGGAAGTGGAACTATTTCTGAACAAATCGCTGTCACTTCATGTCAGTTCCAGGAAAAAGTACAATACCTGCATTCATTGCAATGAATTATACTGACCAAAGCTACATGTTTACAGATTCATATACTGTATAGAGTAATGTGCAATATCAATATCACATCAGTATTCCTGTAATTGTATCAACTGTGACATATTTTGCATTAAAATAACTCCTTTTGGCGTAATTGAAAACATCCTGGACCAAAGCAAACGTGCATTAGAGGAAAGGTTTCACAACATTACCTGTTCCTTCCAGCCACCTTCCTCCTCCACACTATATCTATATCATTGATTCCTGTCACATGCTATGAGTTATCAGGTGATTCGAAGGTCATGGACTTTCAGACAGATTCCAGTGCATCTCTGCTCAGTGTTTTCTTCCCTCTGCTGTGGGCAGTATTGACTTTGTCCAAGTCAATTAATCATGACAAAACATTTCATAGTCCGATAACGCTCTGGGAATGCAATGATACCAGAGTCAGGCTGAGAGCATACTGTACCGGTATAGCCACACAAAATGGTGACATATGACTCGTAGGCAGTGATGCCAGTAACTAGTTACTAAGTAACTAGTTACTCTAATCTGATAACTTTTTTCAGTAAATAGGAATCTAACTTGTTACTTTTTACAAGCCAGTAATCTGATTACAGTTACTTTTCCAAGTGGCTATGTATTACTATTTAGTTACTATCTCATAATGTTGATGATAAGAGAGCCAGGGGTACAGTCAGCTAGACCGGAGATGGGACGTGCGCTCGCGCACACACGCACACAGCCACACACACATGAGAATAACAAACTATAATACCATGTTTTATATTACACAACGGTTTTACAATTACATTTTTAATTAAAATTATATTATATACATTTTCAATTTTATTTCGTTTGGGAACCACTGTCCTAGAGTGCCTGAGTAGTGGGCAGCTGTGACCTTATATGGCCTGATGGCTGATGACGTCTCATGATGACCTGTTTGAGCAGCCAATCATGATTTATGACATTATGCACTTTCAATAAAGCACTATTAAAAAAAAAAACGAAGTTACTTTGATAATCAAGTAATCAGTAAAGTAACTAGATTACTTTTTAAAGGAGTAATCAGTAATCAGATTATTTTTACAAGTAATCTGTGGCATCACTGCTCGTAGGAGTATAATTTGTGCTGCTGTAATGAATGGGTATTCGTTTTTAAGAGACTGGGACAGACCAAACAGAGATTAAATCTTTAGACACATCACCTCCTTGTGTTTTATTAGCTGAATGGCAGGATTGCCAATTAGATTCTTGGCGTTTTTCCAGTAAGAAGCTATAATTAACAGACCTTTTGAAGCTGTTTCTGTATGGTTTGTTGAAGTAAAATACTGTCATATGGGGGCAGCTGGGTAGTGTAGAGGTCTAAGCACTCGCCTACCACTGCAGAAACCCGGGGTTCAAATCCTGGTGTTGGCGGTACTTCTGTCTTGGTCAGTCGTCCCTATGAACACAATTGACAGTGTTTGCGGGTGGGAAACCAGTGGAGTCCTGGTTGTTACAATAGTGACTCCTACTGGTCGGTCTGGGCGCCTGCTAGGAGGGGATCTGAGGGAGATAGCATGAACCTCTGTACGTGTTACGCTCTCCCAGTGAAACTCTTTGCTGTCAGGTGAAAATGAGCGGCTAGTGACTCCTCATGTATCGGAGGAGGCATATGGTAATCTACACCCTGCCCAGACCGACAGTAGGGAAGTACAACGACCAGGAGGGATTCAACATAATGACTAAATTAGGGGAAGAGAGAGAATGAAATTCTGGAGCCAATGCTATCCCATGCAGGGGCTTATCGCAACAAGAAATAGGTAGAAGAAGCCAGGGAAGTCCTTTGTTTTGACTAGAGCCTCGGAATCAATGGAAGAATTGGATAATCGTGGCAAATTAAAGGGGAATGTTGTATATTATCTAGATAAAACATGTAAAATATCAATGAAAATGTACATGTGCAGGACGAAAATACTTGGTAAGTTGGATTACAGAAGGAATAAAAAATCAGCAGGCTGTCTCCTCAGCAAAGGAGCCAGATTCAAGCAAACAGCTGTTAACAGTCACCATCCCTCGTCAAAATAGGTTCTAAAAGGCCTTAGAGATTAGATAGGTAACACCAGACCACTTGGCATCTCCCCTTACACAACCGATTTGACTGACGTTTAGGTCATACACTAACAGCCTCAAGGCTATTTTGAAGTAAGCAGAGAAGAGTTCTGTTGACTTTAGCAGCCCATTCTGGGATACAACACCCAATCTAAAGGCTAAACCATTTTAGTTTAGAACTAAAATAGGAAGAAATGGATCAATTCAAAAGATAAAAGTAAACTGTCACACAAAATCACTTTAGATTATAGGTTTAGCGAGCATGAATAGTTGACAACAAGTTAACCAAATAAAAAGACATAGTTTGTAAATTAATGTTAAAGCTAAAACAAGGTTAAAGATTACTTTGAAATAGGAATACAAACAGTAGGATGTAACATTAAATAAGGCAATTTCATAAGTTATGTAGGCATAACTCTTAAAACTATTAGGAAATGGTAGTCAAAATAAAGAATAACTCTTAAATAATAGGGATAAGAGAACCATGACACAGGACTCCTTATCGGTTAATCAAGAAGCCAGTATACTATTTCTGTTGAAGGACGTATGCTATTCTCTGTGCACAGAGAGAAGAACTGTAAGGATTTCCAAATAAGGTAATGAAAATACTAGAATAGGCTGTAGAAAGTAGGGGTTCTCCCCGTTATACACTGCGTCAGGGTCACTTTGTAACGCTGTCTCGCAAGAACCAGATGACGTGTCACTCACAAAAGGAATTCCTGCTAGAAGGAACTTGGCCAATAGGAAAGCACGATCTCTGGAGTGACGTCACATGACAGGCAGGGAAAAGGGTTTTTCTCTCTTCTTAAATTGCAGGACTGGTGGACAAAAGAGACTCGAACGCTCAGAGCCGGAGACGCACAGTGCCACGGACACAGACGATCAGCGGATCGCCTCGCAGCAGGGGATCCAGACTCCAAAGAGAGGACGAATCAAGCGATCCCAGCTTGGAGAATCACGGAGACCAGAGTTGCCTTGGCAACCAGCACCAAACTAAGAAGGCCTCGGGTTGCCGAGACAACCAGCACCACCACCGGAGAAACGAGTCTGACCGGCATCCGCCTATCAGAACGGGACCAACTGCCACACCAAAGAGATGATTAGATAGAAGAAGCAGATCCTGTATTTGTTTGATTCATAGATGTGTTTATTAAGAATGGAATAAACACCCCAGCTGTTTGATTCAAACCACCTCGTCTGTGCTTCCTTCCTACAACGGAACTACATTGAAATGCAAACGATGGAAAGGGTACAAACTATACGATCACAGAGACTAGAATAAATGGAAGACACTTCAAATGGTGCCGTGACCCGTGCTGAATTCGACCAAAGCCAGTTGAAGACGACGAAAGCTACTTCTAAAAAGGACAGAGAGATTCTCTCCCTCATCGACGCCTCTACGACTGTTTCACCTCATCAGCCAAGGACAGCGGGTTTATAGGTAAGTAAAAATGGTGCGTCTGAATTGGTGGAGGTCGAGCAGTTTCGAACAGGGTTTTGCTATAAGTAGATGTAAATGCTGTGCTGGACGGAAGGCACCAGAGAACAGAATTCACAACCTGTCTCTGGTCTCGGCCACACCAACGCAGCACTTGATAGGTTGGGGAATTGAGGGTGTTCGGTTAGAATACCTAGGATTAGTGCAATGGGATGATGTGAATCTGCATTTACTAATCGTTCTGCGTGGAACAAGGCAGCTAGCATGTGGGTCAGGGACACCAATCAGAGATTGGTAACATTGATTGATTAAAATTGTGTTGTTTAAGGAATAAAGGGTGCTGGTATGGCAAAACTCTGCTCACTCCACGACGGTCGGGCCGCGCTCTTGAGTACGTCCCGTGGGGTGGGGAGAGGGTCATAACAGTGTGATGAATTACAAACCCTCTATTAAACAAAATGATGACTGGTCAGTAAGGACGGTATAAGATAAGACTATTCTAGGTAGAATCGGCACTAATGGAATGAAGAAAAGGGGCGCAATCGGAGTGAACGGTACAGAAGTGGAGCGAAAGAGTTTATAAGCAACTATGGAGCTATAAATAGGGAATTGTTCAGGGAAACAATTGAAAGTCTGGGGATAAGTGACATTTTTGGTTGATGAACGGGTTAAATGAGGCGCTGTTTTCACTCGTCAAAACCGGGCCCCGCTCTGGGAGACGGCTGACGGAGGAACGAGAGTACCATTGTGGATTTTACAAACCCTTCGTCGAACAATAATGTGACTATCAGTAAGAGAGGTTATAGATGTCTGTATTTAGTTCAGATCGCGCACAGCCGAGGGATAGGAATTCGTGCCAGTTTGCTTAACGGGAAAGAAGCTCGCTTAGAATCGGCGCGCTGGGCAATAGACTTTGGAAGACGTTCCGTATGCGAATTGTCAAGACGTAATCCGACATAATTTAGGCTCAAATTGGCCATTGTCCAAATCTGAGAAATATCAAGCTCGTGGAGGAAGAAGAACGTAGGAAATATGGAAATTGTGGTTAAACGGAGAGCACGATAAACCACATAAACCTCCGATTCAAGCCGACAGGAGGCTCTACAAGTAGGAAATATGGAAAGTGTGGTTAAACGATGATTTGGCCACATAAACCTCCGATTCAAGCCGACAGGAGGCTCTACAAATAAACTCTCCACGAGCTACTTTACATGGATGGAGCGGGTTTCTCGGGGAATAGCAAGACGGATATTCAATAACTCGGTAGATATATAAAGCACTTTGAAAGAAGGAACTGCGCTTGTGAATAGGACATAGGGAAGAATTGTGTGAAACGGGCGAGGTATAGGTTAGGAAATGCGCTTAGGACGGATGTGGCCAGGTGAATGGTATGTTTATAAATAGGACAATGCTTTGCTAAGTATATATGGTTGGATGAATGTCTGTTAGAGGTAATGAGTGAATGCCAATGTATTTTTTGTATCGTTATGAAACTCTAGTGACCGAAACGGCCGCGGAGAAACCATAACACTGTCCGTTGTATAAAGACTAGGTTAAGCTTGTTGGTTAGCCGCGAGGACGACAGGTATTAAATGTGGACGCTGCGTTGCAATATCAAGTGAATTGAGTGAATGGCGGAAATGATGGAACCAAAATGATGTGTGAGATTCGTTGAAATTTTTGAAATCGGTGGTATTAAGGTCTTAGTTTAACCTGTTCCCCCCCACGGGGTCGGTACCGACCCCTTTTGACATTATTATCATATATTAATATTTTTATGAGTGATGCAATAAATTAGCGTTTTTAAAATCAAACGTTTTCAAGTATTAATATCACTAGTATGTCACAAATACATGTAGAATGTAAAACGTTAGGTTGGCAATAGTTTAGCAATAGGTTAAAAGTGTACTTATATCGTTTTAAGTTTTCTATTTGCAATAGTTTTTTGACCCGGAACCAGAAATGGAAATGTTTAACCATGGGAATTGGAATCTTTTTGTGGCCATTTTGTAGAGGGGATTCGTAGCTATCGTTGAGCATTGGAATTTATCCGATCTACACTTCCTGTGGTCCACTATGGTGGTTCAAAGTTCAGCGTTCTGAATGAATCATATCAATAATTGTTATGATTCGCGATAATAAGCTACAAAAGGTAACGTTTTTGACAAATATTGAAACGGAGTCAGTTTCTCCACACTATTGTTATCATGTAGGAAGAATTAGATCTGAAATTAGTTACAAAATGGTTATTGTTGTGAAGGGCCAGATTAAAAGCTGAGAATCTACGTTTATTGTTACCTTGTATATTATTTTTTTTGTGACCAACTTTTTATTTTGTCTTTTTTTAAAACAAGTTCAGAGGAAGGACATTCACATCAGCATTTCATATTAATTCACACAGTGGCATACAAAGTGTCTTTTCAGTATATATTGTCCGTCAGTATATTCATATACTGTGTAGCCTGCCTGTTGCAGTTGTGACAGTCTTTTCCTCCGTTCTGGCGGTCCTGTGGCTGCGAGACAGCCCAGGTCGCTTTTTAACCCCACTCCCAGCCCCCCGGGTTTGCATAGACATTTTAGGAGAGGGGGAAACCTTGATGCATACATGTATAGGATACTCTTAATTAGAAAATAAATCATAATTATGTTTGTTAGATAACCAAGTAATAGGGAAAAATACAATACAATTTAGAAACAACCACAACAAATTATAGCAGTAAACAGGAAAGGAAAAGATAAATGGAAAAGATAAATGGAAACAACAGCAACATGATTTTTGTTCATTCTCTGGTGTCAAGGTACAAGTGTTCAACCTAGTGGAGTACTGATTTTACCTTCTGGGCCGCGGTAAGTAATATTTGGATTGATTCTGTCCTTGCTCCCTGTGCTCTAGCACTGGATGCCTCTAATCTCAATACTTCGTAGAAGGACAGTTTCCAACGGTAAATATTGAGACTATGGGGTGGTTTCCATCTCATTACGAGCATTTTCTTTGCTGCCGTTAAACCGGCCAGAAACACTCTCTTTTTGTGAGGTGTTAATTTTAGAGATGAATCATCATTTAATAATAAAATGTGTGGCAAACAAGGTATGTTTATCTCTGTTATATTAGTGAGAAATAATGCAACCTTGGCCCAAAAAGCGAGTACTCCTGGACATTCCCACATCATATGTATGTATGTTCCTATAACTTTTTGCGGACATAAAGCACATAGAGGACTTTGTAATATTTTTATTTGACAGAGTTTCCTGGGTGACAGATAAAATCTTTGTATCATTTTGTAATGAGTTAATTGGTTATTATAATTACGAGAGGTTAGTGGAATATTATCCCATACATTCTGCCAATTTATGCAGGCATTGTAATTCTTTAAGTCTATGTTCCAGACAGTGGTATTACCTGTAGTTCTGTTTAGTTTTCCTTGTATTTTATTATATAACCCAGAAACAAAACCATTTTTAACATTTATGGCATTCACTATATTCATTAAAGGGTGACCTGGTAAAGGCTGATTCCATGGGACACCATAAGTGCGCATTGCAGTGCGTAACTGTAAATAAAAAAAGAAGGATGTACTAGGGACATTATATATTTGTTTGAGCTCTTGAAATGATCTGAGACCGTATTCACTGTATATGTCAGATAGTTTGTGAATACCTTGTCTTTGCCAATTGGGAAATGTAGCTGGTTTCCCTCCCAACAGTAAGAAGTTGTTATCAAAAATAGGGGTATCTATGTGCCATTTTGTGTTCCACTGTCCCGTTTCGGCAATATATTTCCAGACGTAAATTGAATGTGCTATAATTGGGCCGAATTTAGTACGGCAAAAGCTTGGGGATAGACCAGAAAAGAGTATATCTTTGAATGTATATGGAGATACAATGTGCCTCTCCATATTCACCCATGGTATGTCAGAATCATTATTGAACCATCTTAGCAACGGTCTGAGCATAAAAGAAAAATAGTACTGTTCAAAATTAGGAACAGCTAGCCCTCCTGCTTTCCTACTGTTTTGGAGTGTGGAATTGCTGATTCGTGGATGTTGTTCACGCCATATAAATTTGAATACTAGTCCCTGTAGCTTCTCCCAAAATCCTGGAGGTGGCGGTAAATGAATCATGCTTACCAGAAAATTGATCTTAGGGAGAATGTGGGTCTTGACTACTGAAAGTGTAACTGAGGGGTACAATTCCCTGACTGTATTACTAGATATGATACTTACTACCACTACCTTTGTACTTAATATTCGGCCACCCAGTACACGGCATAAATATATTATCATAAACACTCTCACGTAGATGAAACGGATCCAACACAAATGTACGAAGTCGAAGTATGCGTTTATTACTACACAGCAATGGTGTGTAGAGCAAGCACTTAATCACTTAATTACATTTATGAATTGAAATAGTATGCACTTTTATGGCAAAGAGTATTCGTCGGTATATCAATAGAGAATGTCCAATCTCTGATGGCGCAGGTGGTAAATATACGACCTGGAATAGTTAAGGAATAATAGCGATGATACTTTAATGATTATAAGACTGGATACACTAAGGGGGGGGTTAATCCGGTCGCTTGCAAGCCGACAGGAGTAGGAGGGGGGGAGGGTAGAATCCGGCTGCCTCGTCCGGCCAAGGGTATCCCAGGTGAACCCACTGTAGTGCCGTTCAATGCGCCGGCGATCCTTGGACCACAGATGAAAGCAGGTGGACTCTTTGTGGGCCGGCTCTCTCCGGTCCACGGGGGAGAGACGTGAAGCGACCTCGTCTTGCAGAGCGTCTCCTCACCTTGCGTCCTCTCCAGGGGGGGGGGGTTCCAACACACGGCAGTGTCGGGGGTCTTTATCCATGGAATAATCAAAGTATACAAAGCATAATCCGTGCCTGGGAAGGCGGGCTGTCGTCGGTAGAATAATCCGGTATACAGGTCCACTCGCTCGTCGGCTCTGGGGCTCCTCGGGTGCAGCTTCACGTGGGGTCAATCCCTGGATAAGCAGCCAGTTCTCTGCCCGAAACGATGGGGTACTGACTACGGTAGTATTCTCACCGCACGAAGCACTATATATTAACAGACTATTATTAGCTTAATAGACTACGTCCAACTCGACGATATAGTGCCAAATATGACTATTCAAATATTAATATACACGATGTCTCAATACCGATGGTAGGCGAACTTGGCCTTACTCCCACACGTGGCGTCGCGGGGAGGCTTTACGTCTGTGACTCTATTGGAGGGTAAGAAACTGGACTGAAAAGAAAGTCCTACTTTAGTAGCGCAGTATATATATACGCACTATGAACAAATAGTCCCATTAGTGGTGCGGTAGCCAGATTCCTACGCGGAACTAGGACTTGTTCGTACATGTGGAGCGGTACGTTTGAACTGGGTCTGAGGGGTATGGCAGCCTGGCACCAAGGTCTCGACCAATAGTAGAATGGAGACTATTATGGGATGTTCAGTAGGCTAGAATGGATATTCAATGCATATTGTACAAGGAATATACAAGGGATATCAGGGAATATTAGAGAATATACAAATACAATTAAATATATATATATAAATAAATATATATATTCGGTTTAATCTGGCCCTTCACAACAGCCACCCCCTGAATAGGTCCCAGACCTAATCAGTTAAACAGAGACAGATTAATCGCGTTGTCTATTTACACATAAGGGTTTGCTGTAGGGGTCAGTCAACTTCACAACGTCATAGGGTTGTAGGGTCATGGTCATCATCGATTGTGTCTGGGAGTCGAGGCAGTTCTATGAGCCTCGCCACGGGACGGGTGTAAGTGCGACCCTGGACGAGCACTTCAGCTGCTCGGACCTTGCCGTCGGCACCGGTGATCACTTTGCTTACGCGGCCGGCCGGCCACATAGCTCTGGGCAGTGATTGATCAATAATCATGACGACTGTTCCTTCTGTCAAATTGTCTCTCTCCTTTACCCACTTCTGGCGGGTCTGTAGAGACGGTAGGTAGTGCAGTAGGAAACTGTTCCAAAACTTGTCAGCTAATACTTGGCTGTACCTCCACATTCGTCGGCCGTTCGCTTCTTCAGGCCGGTACATTGTCTGGGGTAATGCAGGATCTAGCCGCCCCATCAGGAGTGTGTTGGGGGTAACTGGGTCGATATCCGCCACATCACTGGAGACATATCCGAGGGGCTTCGAGTTAAGTACTCCCTCAATCTCCGTGAGGACTGTCATTAGGACTTCTTCCGCCACAGTCTGGGCCCCAAGTACTGCGTACAGGGCTGTCTTTATGGAGCGCACTTCTCGTTCCCAAGTGCCACCGAAGTGGGGTGCGTTTGGGGGGTTGAATTGGAAATCAACCTGTGCTGGAGCGAGGTGGGTCTTAAGTTCTGGGCCCATAGCTTGGAAGCTCTCTCTCAGCTCTCTTTCGCCGCCTTTGAAGTTTGTCCCATGATCGGACAATAGGGTAGACGGTCTTCCTTTCCGTGATGTGAATCTTCGGAAGGCCATAAGGAATGAGTCTGTGCTCATGGTCGGGAGAAGCTCGATGTGTATCGCTCTGGTGGTCATGCATTTGAATACAATACCCCACCGCTTCTCGGTTCCTCTTCCTTTCTTTATGTGCAGCGGGCCAAAGCAGTCCATACCCGTTGAGTGGAATGGCTTGTCACCGATTCGGAGGCGACATGGAGGAAGGTCAGCCATCCTTGGTATGCTGGGCTGCGCGCGCCACTTGCGGCAGTCTAGACATGTTCGCTGGAAGCGTCGTACCGCCTCTCTTCCTTGTAGGATCCAGTAACGACGTCTGATTTCCGCGAAGACTCTTTCTGCTCCTGCGTGATGTACATCCTCATCGTATTTCTTTATAATCAGCTCTGTGACCTTGTGTCGGCTGTTCAATACGATCGGGTATTTAATGTCATCCGGTAGATTGGGGGCTCTGCGTAGGCGACCACCCACTCTGATGAGGGTATGAGCGTCGCTCTCGGGGGCCAGATGAATTAATCTGCTGTCGGATGGGACGGGCTTTCCTCCCTGTAGACAGGCCAATTCATCGGGGAACGAGTCTCTCTGGGCTCGCTGCAGTAGAAGCAATTCTGCTTCCTCGTAGTTAGCTGCTGACATATCAGCGGGGGACTTGCACTCCGGGTGGTACCGCAGGAATGTTCTTTGTTGTGCACTCTCTATGGACGTGCAATCGTCTATGTTAGGGTCGGTGGAGGCTACGGTGCTCAATCCACAGAACACAGACTTCTTATTTTCCACCTCCTCTGGACTTGCTTCCCTCGGGATAGGCATGGGCCACTGTCCTTCCGGGAGTCTTAGGAATGCGGGGCCGTCACTGTAGACATTGCGACGGGTGAGGTCATCCAGGGGCATCCCCCGGGTGATGACGTCAGCTGGGTTCTGTTTTGTGTCAACGTAGCGCCACTCTGTTTCTCCGATTAACTCTTCGGTTAAGTCTTGAATCTCGGTGACTCTGACTCCCACGAAGACTTTGTACTTGCATGAGTCCGATTTGATCCAGGCGAGTACCGTCGTGGAATCTGACCACAGGATTGTTCTAGACACCGGTATGGTGAGCTCACGTTGGATGAGCGTGGCTAGGTGCGCTCCGGCTAGGGCTGCGCAGAGCTCTAGACGTGGGATAGATTGTTGCTTGCATGGGGCTATTCTCGAGCGGGCGAGGACAAATGCTGTGTAGATCTCTCCCCCCTGGTCTTGGGCCCGCAAGTAGGCTACTGATCCGTATGCGACCTCTGAGGCGTCACTGAAGACGTGTAAGTCCATTTTACATGTATCTGGCCTCACCGTGGGTGGGAAGTAGCTTCGGCGCATATTAACGCCTGGGAGTGAGTGGAGCTCCATCTCCCACTCTCTCCAGGTGGATGCAAGGTGTGCGGGAATGGGGTCGTCCCAGCCCTGGTCCTTGTCCCACAATGCTCGTACAATCATTTTTGCCCTGGTGGTGTACGGTAGAATACATCCTAGCGGGTCATATTGTCGGGCGAGTGTTGTGTACACACTCCGTCTGGTGGTCGGCGCCGCCGCCGGCCTTCCCTGCTCCGTAGTCAGGGGCTTGTGTCTGTAGTGAAGCGAATCTGTTTTGAATCGCCACACCAATCCCAGGGTCATCTCCTGGGCTTCTCCCGGGATTGTAGCCATCCAGGTCTCGCTGCTGGCTGCCTTGTCCTCGGAGGAGAGGCTGCGCAGTACTTGCGGATCGCTGCTGGCCCACTGCCTGAGATCAAAGCCGCCTTTGATCAATGAGGCGCGGAGTTTAATCAGGAGAGCCTCGGCTTCTTCTTGGGTTGAAAGGCTTTGTAGACAGTTGTCTACGTAGAAGCTGTTCTTTACGCTGTGTCGGACCTCTTCGTCCGCTGCTGGGTCCTCTGCTACATGTTTCTGTAGTGCAAATGTAGCACAGCAGGGGCTGCACGTCGTTCCGAAGGGGAGGACTTCCCATTGGTAGATGGCTGGGTGCTCATCTCCTGGCTTCTCTCTCCATAGGAACCGTAACAGGGGCTTGTCCGCCTCTACTAATCTCACCTGCAGGAACATTCCTTTAATGTCCCCGCTGATGGCCACCTTTTCCTGGCGGAAGCGGAGTAGAACGCCGAGTAGGGAGGGGCCGAGTATGGGACCGGGCAGTAACTCTTTATTCAGATTTTGGGATCCGATCTGGTAGCTGCAGTTAAATACTATGCGGTCTTTACCGTTGTGATGGACCTTGTGGTGGGGCACGTACCACGATTCAGTGGTCTGGTCAGCCTCTTTAATGTCCATCTTTGTGACGTGTCCCGCTGTGATGAGCTTCTCAATCTCAGCGCGGTATACACTCTCTTGGGCGGGGTTCTTGGCTAAGCGCCGCTCCGTGTTCAGCAGGTACCGTTCTGTGGCGTCTGTCTTGGCGTGGAAAGTAGGCATTCCTTCTCGCCGCAGGAGTGGCGTGGCGTATCTCAACACGCCGTTGACCGGGACTCTCTTGGTCCCTGTCTCGAGGAGGTGAATGGCGTAAATGTCATCTTTAGAGCGAATGTCTTTCTTTCCGCTCTTAAAGGGCATTTGTTCCAAGGTCCATAGCCGCTCTACGTGTTGCAGGAGTGCGGTTTCTCCCTCTGTGACTCGGGAGTGGAGACATCTAGTGGCTGTACTTCGGTTGAGAGATTTGGCGAGCGGGCCTTGGAGAGTCCATCCCAAACGGGTCTCGACTGCTGCAGGACAGCCTCGGGGTCCGGTATGAACCTGGTCTATCGGGACAATGAGGTCTGCATGGTCGGAGCCTATCAACAGGGTTGGCATAGCATTGAGCGGGATCGGTAACTTGCGCAGATGTGCATATTTCTCCATCAGCTTGGCGACGGGGTATGTGTACCGCGACAGTCCTATTTCTTGGCTGGTGAAAGCGTCTGCAATCTGGTACCGTCGCTCAGGCTGGCCGCTTGCTGCGATAGAGAATGAGACATTCTCGCCCTTTATCGTCTTCAAATCTCGTCTTATTGTCCGAATTGTCATTTGGGTTTCGCTTCCCCGCAGCCCTAGCTGGGCCGCAGCGGAGGCGAGCAGCAGGGTCTTCTCTGACCCGTCATCGAGGACGGCGTAAGTGTCCAGGACTTTATTCTGGTAGCTTAGTGTCACACGCACTACTTTTAGGAGTACTCGGGCTCCACTGCTGCTGGCGGGATCGATGTACATGACGCTCGCTTTGCGGCTGGATGGTGCGGGTGAAGGGCGCCATCTGTTACTGTCGTGAAGTATGTCCAGATGGGCTCCATCGCACTTGGTGCACCTTTTCTTTAAGCGGCATTCGGCTGCCATGTGTGAGCGCGCACAGCGAAAACAGCGCTTGTTGGACTTTATCCATTGACCTGCTTCCTCCGCGTTCAGCTTGGGGAAGGAGTCACATTGCGCTAGCCAGTGTTCTTTCTCACAGTAGGGGCACACTATCTTCCACTTCTCCGTTCTGGAGGGGGTACTGTGGCTCCTGCTGCTCGGTACTGACTCCGATTGGTGCATCACAGTCACCGATCTTCTTCCATCATTTAGTCGTCTGGTTCCTTCTCTGGAGCCAGGGGTGCTCCGTCCGACTGTATCTAGCCGTAGGCTGCTGACTTCTCTCGCCAGGAAGTCTGCTAGATCGAGGAGGTTCGGTTCGGGGCCATTCGGGTCTCTGTGGTCCCTCTGCCGCCTAAAGCGCTCCTGACGAGCGGGCGGCAGCTTCTCCAGAATCCTTTCCACATTTGAGTTGGCGTAAAGTTCATGCCTCCCCTTCTCTCTTTGCGCTCCCAACATCCCTACCAGGGACTGCACTCTGATGGACAGGTCGTCCAGTGCTCGATTGTCTATTGCTGGGGGTAAGCGGTCGATGTGTCGGATCTCCTGGATCACGTAATCCCATATGCGCCCATACCTCTGGTCCAATGCTACCAGCGCTGCTGTGTATGGGGTGGTGGAAGTCGCGTAGGCGAGCGCTATATTATGTGCGCGGGGTACCTTTAAGTGCTTCAGTAGGATGGCGTATTTGTGGCGTTCATCCAATACATCCACCAACATGGTCTCCAGACACATGCGGAGTTCTGTATACTGGGCCCGGTTCTCTTGGGTGAAGTCGGGTACCATAGGCGTGCCAATGTATGACGCTGACTGTGGATACATCAGCGAGCGTTGGGGGAGAGGCCTCCTAGGCGAGTCTCCTCCCGCTCCTTGGTATGGGCTGGTACCGGCAGTGTACCATGGCCCGCTTGTCCAGGTGCTGTTCCTCGGTGCGGGTCGTGCGTCGTGCTCACCCGTGTATAGAGTCGGGGGTCTGTAGCGCAGCTCCGCGGGAGTATAGCCTGGGCTGTACCGGACCTCCTGGTCCGGTAGAGTACTGTGCTGTCTTCGGGCGTGGTTCTCCTCCTCTTCCTCTTCGTCTTCAGTTAGGTCATCCAGTGCTTGTAGTCTCTGGTTTAGCCTCTCCACAGGATATGCTGCTCCTTCCCGGTTGCTAGGTCTCGCTTGGACCGGTGGGGGGAGGTGGTCTGTGGGGGGTATAGACCTCGTCTGTTGGTCAAGTTCAGGGTTGTTTACTCGGCTAGGGGATGCCGCCCTGGAGGTGTGTCTAGACGAGTTCCTGGAGCCTCTGGCGGAGGGAGAGGGTGTTGTCCGTCTGATCAGCTGTTCTATTAGTTGCGACTGCTGTCTGTCGCGCGCTGCGTCCCGTTGAGCACCGGCTCGTTCTCGGGCCACATTCTCTTCCATCTGAATGCGTCTTATTTCTAGACGTATCTGCTCGTGTTCGCTTCGCTGCTGGATCTGCAGTCGGTCGCGTTCAGCAGCGGCGTTCAGGCTGATGAGGAAGGCCTGCTGTAGGGTCCTCTCTGCCTCGCTGGGAGAAGGTGGTTGTATAGGGGAGCCTTCCCTCGGGGTACTCCTTGCGGAGCCTTGGGGCTCTATCTCCACGGTGCTCTCCCCGTCTTCTTCCGTGCCGAGTTCTCTCTCGGTAGCGTTGTATTCCTCCCGGGACTCATCGGGGACTACTTCTTCAGTACTGGCGGGGTGTGAAGTCATGTCTGGTTCCCACTGGTCCCCACCGTGAACTTGGTCAGTTGCATTAGAGCCCGTAGGGGCCTCTATGGTCGGGGTAGTCTGGGCGTTGGGGTTAGACATACTTTTACTTTCTAGTTTTACCGCGTTTACTGTTAGTAGAAGACTAGGTTGTTGACTGACAGCGTAAGCCTCTAAGTACTGAGGGAGCCGTCGTTCGCGCTGCGGGCGTTGGTTAGGAGGATCGTTTCGTGGAGTGTTCATCATAGGCCATTTCAATATTAATAACACTATATTAATATTACACTGATTACCCTCCGGCTCGAAGGACCAATTGTAACTGAGGGGTACAATTCCCTGACTGTATTACTAGATATGATACTTACTACCACTACCTTTGTACTTAATATTCGGCCACCCAGTACACGGCATAAATATATTATCATAAACACTCTCACGTAGATGAAACGGATCCAACACAAATGTACGAAGTCGAAGTATGCGTTTATTACTACACAGCAATGGTGTGTAGAGCAAGCACTTAATCACTTAATTACATTTATGAATTGAAATAGTATGCACTTTTATGGCAAAGAGTATTCGTCGGTATATCAATAGAGAATGTCCAATCTCTGATGGCGCAGGTGGTAAATATACGACCTGGAATAGTTAAGGAATAATAGCGATGATACTTTAATGATTATAAGACTGGATACACTAAGGGGGGGGTTAATCCGGTCGCTTGTAAGCCGACAGGAGTAGGAGGGGGGGAGGGTAGAATCCGGCTGCCTCGTCCGGCCAAGGGTATCCCAGGTGAACCCACTGTAGTGCCGTTCAATGCGCCGGCGATCCTTGGACCACAGATGAAAGCAGGTGGACTCTTTGTGGGCCGGCTCTCTCCGGTCCACGGGGGAGAGACGTGAAGCGACCTCGTCTTGCAGAGCGTCTCCTCACCTTGCGTCCTCTCCAGGGGGGGGGGGTTCCAACACACGGCAGTGTCGGGGGTCTTTATCCATGGAATAATCAAAGTATACAAAGCATAATCCGTGCCTGGGAAGGCGGGCTGTCGTCGGTAGAATAATCCGGTATACAGGTCCACTCGCTCGTCGGCTCTGGGGCTCCTCGGGTGCAGCTTCACGTGGGGTCAATCCCTGGATAAGCAGCCAGTTCTCTGCCCGAAACGATGGGGTACTGACTACGGTAGTATTCTCACCGCACGAAGCACTATATATTAACAGACTATTATTAGCTTAATAGACTACGTCCAACTCGACGATATAGTGCCAAATATGACTATTCAAATATTAATATACACGATGTCTCAATACCGATGGTAGGCGAACTTGGCCTTACTCCCACACGTGGCGTCGCGGGGAGGCTTTACGTCTGTGACTCTATTGGAGGGTAAGAAACTGGACTGAAAAGAAAGTCCTACTTTAGTAGCGCAGTATATATATACGCACTATGAACAAATAGTCCCATTAGTGGTGCGGTAGCCAGATTCCTACGCGGAACTAGGACTTGTTCGTACATGTGGAGCGGTACGTTTGAACTGGGTCTGAGGGGTATGGCAGCCTGGCACCAAGGTCTCGACCAATAGTAGAATGGAGACTATTATGGGATGTTCAGTAGGCTAGAATGGATATTCAATGCATATTGTACAAGGAATATACAAGGGATATCAGGGAATATTAGAGAATATACAAATACAATTAAATATATATATATAAATAAATATATATATTCGGTTTAATCTGGCCCTTCACAACAGAAAGCCTGACTGAAAATGGGATTAATAATAGTGACCAACGGTTTAACTCGTCAGATATTACCTTCTTAAGGCTCTTGTAATTTTTTGACACAATTTTGTCAATGGATGTGTATATATCTATACCTAAATATCTGAAACCAGAGCCCACTGGTATTTCTGTATGTAGTTGGGGACTACTTGCTGCTGCATTTAGGGGAAGTAAAATTGATTTATTCAAGTTGATCTTGTAGCCTGAAATAAAACTAAAATGTTTAATAGTGTCTAGGACTACAGGTAGGGACCGTGGTGTATTGTCAAGAAATAATAACAGATCGTCTGCGTACAGACAAATTTTATGGTAGGTGTTATTTACTATTATGGGTTTTATTTCGGCACAATTTCAAATTTTTTGGGCCAAGGGTTCAAGAGATAACGCAAATAATAATGCGGAGGCGGGGCAACCCTGCCTGACGCTACGTCTGATAGGGAAGGGTGTGGAACACTGATTGGATGTGATAACCATGGCCGTTGGATTATGATATAAGATTTTGAGCATATTTATAAATGTGTCTCCAAATGCCATATTCTTCATGGTGTGCCATAAGTACTCCCATTCCAGCCTATCGAAGGCCTTTTCGGCGTCAAGGGACAACACTGCACATGGTGATATTTTTGGAGCTTTGTCAATAATGTGTAACAGTCGTCTTAAATTATCTGATGCAAATCTTTGTTTAACAAATCCAGTTTGGTCTGGGTGGACCAATATTGGCAGTATCGTCTCTAGACGTCGTGCGAGGACCTTGGCATATAATTTTAAGTCTCCATTAAGAAGGGACAATGGACGATAGTTAGCACAGATGTTTCCATCCTTTCCTTTTTTCTGTATCAGTGTGATAATTGCTGTACTTATGTCTCTATTAAAACTCCGTTTCATGATGACTTGTTGGAACATCTCGAGTAGTAATGGACCCAACTCTTTCCAAAAGGTCAAGTACAGCTCCGGTGGGATACCATCGAAACCTGGTGATTTCCCCTGTTTCATTTCTTTCAGTGCATCGTAAAGTTCCTCCAGGGTAAAGGGAGAATCTGTTGAGGTTATTTGTTGCTCTGTTAATTTAGGTAGATCCAAGTCTTCAAAAAAGGAGTCTAAATCAGCTTTTGAGAATTGAGCTTCAGATGAATACAATTGTTGATAGAAAAGTTTAAATTCTAGATTTATTTTGGCCGGATCGTTTACCATCGCTCCTTCTTTATTTAGGATTGATGTGATGTCTGCTTTCTGTTCATTATATTGGATTTTCCTAGTCAACACAAAGCTTGGATTATTTCCATTCAAATACTCAGTTTGCCTCGCTCTGTGAGCTAGGAACTCTGCTTTTTGTGCCATTAGAGCATTTAGTTCAGACTTCGCTTTCCAAAGCTCCCTTTCTCTTTCTTGATCGTAGTTGTTTTGTTGTTCTGCAGTTAGCAATGAGTGTCTATTTTCCAATCTGGATATTTCTTGATGGTGGGCTTTGTTACGTGCTGAAGCAAATGATATTGTATTATTGCGAATGAAGCCTTTAGTTGCATCCCATAGAAATCTTATATCTGTAACACTATTTTTATTGATATTGATAAAAAGGTTGAAGTCTGATCTAAATTGCTCACAGAATGATGGATCCTGCAGTAATGTTAAATTAAATTTCCATCTAGTAGCACGTTTTGGACAATTTTCTATTGTATATACACACAGATTGGCATGGTGATCTGATAAAGACATGTTGATAATGTCCGTTTTTTTAATACAGTGTAAAATATTAGCAGATATTAGTATATAATCTATTCTTGAAAATGTTTTATGTCTATTTGAAAAGAAGGTGTATTGTTTTAAACTTGGGTTATAATTTCTCCAAACATCTATCAATGAGTGATTTGACACCAGATTTTTAAATGCTGTAGTGGATGAATTAACTGAGGTTGGACCTGACTTATCCAAGCCTGGTGATAAAACTGTATTCATGTCTGCACCAATAATTATTCCACAATCTGAATACTTTTGTAAGGTCTTTGTTAGTTGGGCATAGAATGCAGAGTCATAAGTGTTAGGGGCATATGCTGATAGCAGCAATATCTCTTGGTCACCTAGAATGCCCTTTACATAAGTGACTCTGCCATCTGAATCATTCCCTTTCTCAATAGTATTGAAATTAAGTTTTCTAGATATTAGAATTAATACTCCTTTTGTTTTATTAATAGCAGATGAGGAAGAAACGACTATGTATCTATTGTTTTCCAATTTTCCCAAATCTTGTGCCATTATGTGAGTTTCTTGAAAGAAAGCTATATCAATCCTTTTCTTGTCTAGATATTCAAGACAGCTGCTATATTTGATATTCTTATTTATTCCCTGTACATTCCATGAAAGTATATTTATTTTTGCCATAATATGTTCTGTAAATTTAATTTAGCTTTGGCAATTATTATTATGTATTATCTTGGAATTATCCATGACACAGTAACAAGAGGATTTCTATTTGCATTAAATTGTCAAGCTGTAGAGTAAAGAATAAAATTAGCAATACATTAGGGAAATAATATATATACATCATGTAACCCCTCCCCAGTTGTAGTCCAGCATCAACCCAAAAACCTCCCACTACCCCCCCACCCCCCACCCGAAGACAGTCACGTGGGTAGAATACCGTAGTATCCTTATTCCACATGGCCATCTTCCTACCTCCTATTCTCTGCCTGTTGCAGAGTTGTGACATGTTAGCTGGTCAGACAGCTCCCTCTACTGGTCTCCCTGTGTTATTAAATATCTACATTACCGAAAAAAAACAAAATTGGAATATAAACAGGGAGATACATTATTTTTTCTTTTTCTTTCTCTCTTTAATTTATGATAAATTATATTGGGTAAGGAGAGTAATGCTATGGGTGATACTATCGTCCCCACCAGTCATGTTGACCACAGTACCACCCACAGCAGCTCTACAGTAGATATAAAACAAAATAAAAATACTAGCAGTAATAATTCACCCAACACAGCTACCACTATATCTGTTGCTAATAACGTAGATCGTAATAATAATAGCACAAAAAAAATATATATATATATATATAAGCTGAATATGGCCCAAATTATATTTGGTACGGACTGGTGAGTAATACCATGGGTGATACTATTGTCCCCATCAATCATGATGCCAACAGCACCATCCACAGCATCACTAATGGTAGTACAAAATACATTATCAGCCATACTAATTCACCCAACACAGCTACCACCAATACTGTCACCAATGACTTAAATCGTAGATAATATTAAATTATATTGGGTAAGGAGAGTAATGCTATGGGTGATACTATCGTCCCCACCAGTCATGTTGACCACAGTACCATCCACAGCTGCACTACAGTAGGGATAAAATAAATAAAAAAATACTAGCAGTAATAATTCACCCAACATAGTTACCACTATATCTGTTGCTAATAACGTAGATCGTAATAATAATAGCACAAACCCATATATATATATAAACTGAATATGGCCCAAATTATATTGGGTAAGGGCTGGTGAGTAATGCCACCTTGTATATTATTTATATATACAATTTATATCCCTTTAAGCCTGCGTTTGAATCCTAGTAATATTCACTTTCCTCATTGGATAACGTTCTCGGCGCCAGATGGCGCGCCCCTAAAGTCAG
This sequence comes from Notolepis coatsorum, assembly GCF_963971535.1. Classification (NCBI taxonomy): domain Eukaryota; kingdom Metazoa; phylum Chordata; class Actinopteri; order Aulopiformes; family Paralepididae; genus Notolepis; species Notolepis coatsorum. The sequence continues at coordinate 58,411,230 of NC_140168.1, read as the reverse complement.
GTTCAAAGGCGAGCCCAGGCATGTTGGAGCATGCCTGGAGAAGGCGCATTGATTCGAGACGAGAACTGAGGTTTGGCACTAGAAAGCCACTTAAGTATATATATCGCGGCAGGTGCGAACAGCAGTGTGCGTTCGTTTGGTAAAACAGTGAAGTGCAAGCAGTTCGTTTAAACAGAGTGTTGAGAACCACGTGCGAAGTGAATAGTAAAAGTGTCAGAGTTAATGCAGTAACGTCAAGTTCGACTTAGCTTAATGTGAAGTAAAGAGTTGTTATTTATTGTGCAGCATTACCCAGCAGTTCGTTCGTTTAGTAGCTAGTGGAACCTTAGCCAGTGTGCGTGGACTAAATACATTGGTGCCAGTACACGAGGAGGGCCTAGTCGTAGAACCTACTGGACATGTGCATATTGGAACCGACGGCGGCGATTGCAGAACCAGTATTGGTTGGATTATAGTGATTGTGGAACGTACTACCTGGAGAAGAGCATCGTTAATACCCACTGTCGTTTGGATTTAACCACCTTGAAGATCTACTTCGGGCTGGCTTCGTGGACCGAAGCTAGCTGGCTATCGTCATTGCTATCGGGCAATTGGATTACAGTTATTGCTTTGTTGCTGAGCCTTTGGATTACAAGGACTGGATTCTATACGAGAACCCCCTTCTTCTTCAATTGAACAGACTGAGTATCCGAACATTCTTCCTTCCTCCAGAGCTTACATCTCTGGGAGGAAACCCCCTGTCTCCAGCAGTACCAGCGTTTCCCCCTATATTGCCATCCTACGCCAGGCGGCGTTTAGTCTAGTACCCCATCGTAGGAATTATTCATTCCAACTGACTTTTGCTACTGACTGACTTATTCATATTCTTCGCCATACAAGCACGACCTTAATTCCCATCTCTGTACAATTTGCTGCATAACAATAAATATTCTAAATGATATTTCTTTGTCACCGTGCCGTATTATTCTGAGTGTCTGCCATAATTAACTGTACTTTCTGGCAAGTAATAATAATGATAATTAGCAGTGGTTTAATCTATCACAATCTTTAATACAGTCAGGGTTTTGTAACCCCTCAGTTACAATTGGTCCTTCGAGCCAGAGGGTATCAGTAATCTTAATATCATATTAATAGTGATATGGCCAGCGGCGGACACTCTCCAAACGGCTCTCCCAAACTAGAGCGCCCTAGGCGCAAACGTCAGCCCCCTCCACACCTGGAGGACTACGCTTTCGTTTGACCTCCTAGCTTATCTAAAAAGACGCTAAGCACGGATAAAACTGATAGTTTAAGCATGCCTAATCCTATCGACTTGTCGGCCCCACCAGTAGAGACCCCAGTGGGTTCAAACGAAACTGACTTAGGTCACGGGGGGGAACAAGCGGGACATGACGTGACTATACCCAAAGACAGCGCCACCGGGATAGACCCCGGAGCGCCAAAGGATAAAGACAGCGCCACCGAGATGGACCTCGGAACGCAAGAGACCCAAGAGCGTGCACCCGAGATAGACCTCGGCGCGCACCCAAGAGAAGAGTACCGCGTCTTAGAGATAGACCTCGGGGCGCGGGAGAAAGTAAGAAGCAGCGCGCAAGAGACGGACCTCGGAGCGCGTCAAGAGAACAGGTCACCACCAAGTCCTGTCAGCGCCAGATCACCCCCATCAGTGTCATCCCCCAGCGAGGCTGACCAGAGACTAGCACAAGCCTTGATCGCCACGCTAACAGCATCAACGGAAAGAGACCGTATCCAGGGTGAGCACGACCGCCTCCAAGCGCAACAACAGAGTGCGCGCGAACAGTCTGCAGTGGAGCCCATGGGTGAGTTTAATACACAGTCAGCACCGAGGAGCAGCACCTGGGGGCCCGGCCTCTGGTACCCACCCAGCACTAACCCACGACCACCCGTACGGGGAGACTCGCCCAGGAGGCCTCTCCCCCTACGCGCATCTGTGTCCCAGCCATCCATGGCATCTTACCTTGGAACACCCCCGTTCCCAGACTTTACGCGTGAGGACAGAGCACAGTATACGGAACTACGCATGTGTTTAGAGACTATCATGTCCGATGTACACGACGAGTCTTATAAATATGCCATCCTCCTCAAGCACCTTAAAGTGCCCAGAGCGCATAACATAGCGCTGACATATTCGAACTCAAGAACCCCCTACTCAGATGCTCTGGTGGCCCTCGACGCGCGCTATGGACGCATATGGGACTACGTGATCCAAGAAATACAAGATATCGACCGCCTCCCCCCAGCCAAAGACAATATAGCACTAGATGACCTCTCTATCAAGGTGCAATCCCTTGTGGGGATGCTGGGGTCACAAAAGGAGAAGGGGAGATATGAACTATATGCAAATTCCAACGTGGAGCGGAAACTGGAGAAGCTCCCTCCAGCCCGTCAAGAGCGTTTTCGGCGGCAGAAAGACCACCGTAACCCCCACGGCCCAGAACCATCCCTCCTAGACCTGGCTGATTTCCTCGCCAGGGAGGTCAGCAGTCTACGATTAGACACATTCGTGTGGGGTGGCTCTAACCCTAAAGATGGACCGAGGAGGTTCAATGACAACCGCCGGTCCGTGACCGTTATGCACCAGGCCGAGTCAGTGCCGCGGCACAAGAACCATAACACCCCCCCCGCGAAGGGAAAGTGGAAGATTGCCTGCCAGTATTGTGAACATGAACATTGGCTGTCTCAATGTGACACCTTTAAGAAATTGACTGCTGACGAAGTGAGTCAGTGGATCAAAGCGAACCGCCGCTGCTTCCGCTGCGCGTGCAGCCACATGGCAGCTGAGTGCCGCCTGAAGAAAAGATGCAGCAAGTGCGACGGCGCCCACCTGGATGTCCTGCACGACAGCAACAAGAGGAGACCCGTACCACAAAGCAGCTCGAGAGTAGATGTCATGTATATAGACCCTGCGAAGAGCGGGAGCTCCCGAGTGCTCTTGAAGGTGGTCCGAGTGCTCCTAAGCTACGAGGACAAGGTCCTGGACACTTACGCCGTCCTCGACGATGGGTCTGAAAAGACTCTCCTCCTCGCTTCCGCCGCAGCCCAGTTGGGCCTGCGGGGTACCGAAGAAACAATGACAATCCGTACTATTCGGCGAGACCTAAAGACCATAAAGGGCGAAAACGTCTCATTCACAATAGCAGCGGTCGAGCAGCCCGAGAAGCGGTACAGCATCACTAATGCCTTCACAAGCCATGACATAGGTCTGTCACGTTATACCTACCCCATCCCACAACTGATGGAGAAATACGTGCACCTACGCCGACTGCCTATACCGTTCATCGACGGCGCCACCCCGACCCTGCTCATAGGCTCCGACCACGCAGACCTCATCGTCCCAACGGACGCGGTCCACATCGGACCCAGAGGCTGCCCAGCCGCGGTCAAGACCCGCCTGGGTTGGACGCTACAAGGCCCCCACTCCGGGTCTTCCAACCGACCGACGGCCACACGCTGCCTCTACACGAGGGTAAGCGACAACGACACCACCCTCTTGCAGCACGTCGAGAGACTATGGACATTAGACTCGATGCCCTTCAAGAACGAACGGAAACTAGTTCGCTCCAAGGAAGACAAGTATACCATAGCTCTCCTCGAGCAGAAGACAAAGAGGGTCGAGGTCGACGGAGTGATGAGATACGCAACTCCACTCTTGAGGCGAGAGGGGATGCCCACCCTCCACGCATCAAAAGAAGCGACACAACGCTATCTACTGAACACCGAGCGGCGTCTAGCTAAAGACCCCCCTCAAGCAACGATATACCGCGCTGAGATCGACAAACTGATCACAGCAGGACATATAAAGAAAATCGACAATCAAGAGGCAGACCAGACGACTGAATCCTGGTACGTGCCCCATCACAAGGTCCACCACAACGGCAAGAACCGCATTGTATTCAACTGCAGTTATCAGATCGGACTACAGAACCTGAATAACTTGCTCCTACCCGGCCCGACACTCGGCCCCTCCCTCCTCGGCGTACTACTACGTTTCTGCCAGGACAAAGTAGCCATCAGCGGCGACATCAAAGGGATGTTCCTACAAGTGCGACTGATGGAGGAAGACAAGCCCCTGCTGCGGTTCCTGTGGAGAGAGAGGATCGACGATGAACAACCCTCCATCTATCAATGGGAGGTCCTCCCCTTCGGCACCACCTGCAGCCCATGCTGCGCCACGTTCGCACTACAAAAGCACGTGACCGAAGACCCTGGAGCCGATGAGGAGGTCAGACAAAGCGTAGAGAGGAGTTTCTACGTGGACAACTGCCTACAAAGCGTATCAACGCTAGAAGAAGCCGAAGCCATCCTGCTTAAGCTCCGAGCCTCCCTGATCAAAGGCGGCTTCGACCTTAGGCAATGGGCCAGCAGTGACCCTCAAGTACTTCGCAGCCTCTCCCCAGAGACAAAGGCAGCAAGCAGCGAGACCTGGATGGCGACCACCCCAGGTGAAGCACAGGAAATGACATTGGGCCTCATCTGGCGCTTCAAAACAGACTCGCTCCATTATAAGCACACACCCCTGACCAAGGAGCAGGGAAGGTCGACCCCTCTACCGACCACTCGACGGAGCGTATACAGAACACTCGCAAGCCAATACGACCCGCTGGGGTGTATCCTACCTTACACCACTCGGGCGAAGATGCTGGTGCGAGAACTGTGGGACAAGGAGCAGGGCTGGGACGACCCCATACCCGAGCACCTGGCTTCCACCTGGAGAGAGTGGGAGGGAGAACTCAACTCGCTCCAAAATGTGAACATTCGCCGGAGCTACTTCCCACCCACCGTGCGGCTGGAGACGTGTCAGATGGACCTGCACGTCTTCAGTGACGCCTCAGAAGTAGCTTACGGTTCGGTGGCTTACTTGAGAGCCCGAGAGGAGGGAGGAGAAGTACACACAGCCTTCGTCCTGGCTCGCTCAAGAATAGCCCCCCGCAAGCAACAATCTATCCCGCGTCTAGAGCTCTGCGCAGCTCTGGTAGGCGCGCAACTCGCCACGCTGATACAACGTGAACTCACCATAACGGTGCGAAAGACAATCCTGTGGTCAGACTCCATGACTGTGCTCACATGGATCCAGTCCGATTCTTGTCGATACAAAGTCTTCGTCGGAGTCCGAGTCACCGAGATTCAAGACTTGGTAGGATCAGCGTGCTGGAGGTACGTTGACACCAAGCAGAACCCAGCAGATGTCATCACACGGGGGATGTCCCTAGACGACCTCACACGTCCCAACATTTACAGTGACGGTCCTGAGTTCCTCAAGCTCCCGGAGGAGGAGTGGCCTACCCCCACACCACGGGAGGCGAGTCAAGAGGAGGCAGAGATCAAGAAGTCTATGTTCTGCGGGCTGACGCACGCCCCAGCTCCAACGGACCCTAACATAGATGACTGCTTAACCCTTGAGAGTGCTCAGAAAAGGACATTCTTGTGGCACCACCCTGAGGTTCCCCCCACCACAGACATTGACGCATCGAACTACGCAGAGGCAGCACTCCTTCTGCTACAGAGAGCCCAAAGAGACTCATTTCCAGACGAGCTAGACTGCCTGCAAGGGGGAAAGCCAATCCCCTCAGACAGCCGACTGCTCACTTTGGCCCCCGAGCTCGACACCCAGCACCTCATCAGGGTGGGTGGTCATTTGAGACGGGCCCCGGACTTGACGGATGATGTCAAGCATCCTATCGTCCTCAACAGCAGACACAAGATAACCGAGCTGATCATACAGAAGTACGATGAGGATGTGTACCACGCGGGGGCAGAGAGAGTCTTCGCTGAGATCCGACGAAGCTACTGGATACTCCAAGGGAGAGAAGCAGTACGTTGCTTCCAACGGACTTGCTTAAACTGTCGCAAGTGGCGAGCACAGCCCAGTATACCTATGATGGCCGACCTGCCTCCCTGCCGCCTCCGACTCGGCGAGAAGGCCTTCCACTCCACGGGCGTGGACTGCTTCGGCCCATTCAACGTCAAGAAAGGAAGAGGGACAGAGAAGAGGTGGGGCATTGTGTACAAGTGTATGACCACCCGAGCCCAGGCATGTTGGAGCATGCCTGCAGACGGCGCATTGATTCGAGACGAGAACTGAGGTTTGGCACTAGAAAGCCACTTAAGTATATATATCGTGGCAGGTGCGAACAGCAGTGTGCGTTCGTTCGGTAAAACAGTGAAGTGCAAGCAGTTCGTCTAAACAGAGTGTTGAGAACCACGTGCGAAGTGAATAGTAAAAGTGTCAGAGTTAATGCAGTAACGTCAAGTTCGACTTAGCTTAATGTGAAGTAAAGAGTCGTTATTTATTGTGCAGCATTACCCAGCAGTTGGTTCGTTTAGTAGGTAGTGGAACCTTAGCCAGTGTGCGTGGACTAAATACATTGGTGCCAGTACACGAGGAGGGCCTAGTCGTAGAACCTACTGGACATGTGCATATTGGAACCGACGGCGGCGATTGCAGAACCAGTATTGGTTGGATTATAGTGATTGTGGAACGTATTACCCGGAGAAGAGCATCGTTAATACCCACTGTCGTTTGGATTTAACCACCTTGAAGATCTACTTCGGGCTGGCTTCGTGGACCGAAGCTAGCTGGCTATCGTCATTGCTATCGGGCAATTGGATTACAGTTATTGCTTTGTTGCTGAGCCTTTGGATTACAAGGACTGGATTCTATACGAGAACCCCCTTCTTCTTCAATTGAACAGACTGAGTATCCGAACATTCTTCCTTCCTCCAGAGCTTACATCTCTGGGAGGAACCCCCCTGTCTCCAGCGGTACCAGCGTTTCCCCCTATATTGCCATCCTACGCCAGGCGGTGTTTAGTCTAGTACCCCATCGTAGGAATTATTCATTCCAACTGACTTTTGCTACTGACTGACTTATTCATATTCTTCGCCATACAAGCGCGACCTTAATTCCCATCTCTGTACAATTTGCTGCATAACAATAAATATTCTAAATGATATTTCTTTGTCACTGTGCCGTATTATTCTGAGTGTCTGCCATAATTAACTGTACTTTCTGGCAAGTAATAATAATGATAATTAGCAGTGGTTTAATCTATCACAATCTTTAATACAGTCAGGGTTTTGTAACCCCTCAGGTACAGTTATACTGTGGGGGAAATAAAATAGTACAGTCGATTACAGTAAATATCAGTATCTGTTATTATGCAAGCCTGGTGATACTATATCCAAATTGAACTCGGCCATTTTAAAGATAATATATGTATATATATATATATATATATATATATATATATATATATATATATATATATATATATATATATATATATATATATATATAAATGTGAGAATTGGCTATAATAAGGTAATGTATAAGCATATATTCTATATTCTATAATAATATTTCAAATTGCATTGGTCCGGATGGGAGAATTCAGTACTGTATATACAGAACCTTCAGTTTGATCATCTTCCCTTTATTAATTTCCTTAGATCTTTTGTACACATGATCTCAAGAGGGTACTGAATGAGCTCAGTGGCAGTTTTTTAAGTTTGGTCATTATTATCATGGTTTTATTCACTGTCAAAGATGAAAAGAAAAATCATAATTCATATTTTCCTTTGTTTCATCACAATTTAAGCAAGCCTAGTAATAGACACAATATTTCTGACACTGAGAATGCATTTATTGAGGTCCATAGATGTTCCTAGATACCAAGAATATGCAAATAGCCCTTGTAGAAGTGGAGCAATATTCCATTTACCTAGGTATACATTTTATGCAGATTTTCACCTGGGGTGGTTTAATGGAGTAGGAATCAAAAGAAGCGATATTTTGGTAACTGATGACGTCACTAGAAACGTCTGAGCACAGGGGGCTTTGGGAGCGTTGGATTTAAAATACTGTGTATTTCCGCCAGGCGGGGCCAAACGGGCGAGCAAACTAAAATAAAGATAATAATATATGATCTGTAAACTGGCGCTTAATGAGATTAAAATTATGATGCGGGGTATAACTATGTTGCGTAAACGTCGCGATGTGTTGTGCCGCTCGAATCAACGGGATAATGGGCCATATAGAGATGTTATTATGGATGCTAAGCTAAGCTAACTAGCCGTGCTAGGCTAAGTGGGCGATAACATGGTTGAGCTAAGCTGATTGAGCTGGCAGTGCTAAGCTAATGGAGCTAGCAGTGGGAAGCTAATGAAGCTAAAATGCTAAGCTACCTGTGCTAACAATGTAGCATGATGAGACTCTCGGTAGATATCGCGTGATGCTATTTTGGTGGCTGACGACGAGATCTCGTGTTTGTAGACATGACGAAACTCCCGTGGAGGATTCTGGGCAGTGTGGTTTATTATTGAGTAAAGACGTCAGTTTGACGTTGTGTGATGATGTGCTGCACTTGTGAGGGAGGGTGAGGGCGCCTCCTGCAGGACGTTGTGAGTACTGTAGTACAACAGAGGTGATGTACGAACATTACAGCAGGGGGCGGTGGTGCCTCTCAGGTTGTTACACCTCTCCTTCACATGTAAACGGGGAGCCGTGGCGGCCATTTTGTAGTTGTTATAGGTTTTTTCGGTTTTTCTGTGGCGACCATCTTGAGAAATGTGTAGTTCTTTTTATCGGTTTTTCCAGTTTTGAAGGACGAATGTATATACATTTAGTTATCAATCTATATCTGTTGTGGGCCCAGTATGATGGCACTAGTGGGGTAGGAACGTGACGGATGTGTGGGTTTGTTTGTAACTTTACTAGATGTATTATTCCAATATTAGGTGACTAATGGGGTGACTAGTAGGAGGTGGAACGTGTGGACGCGATGTGTCGGTTTGCGCATGCGCGCCACGGGGCCGTCAGTACAAAGGGAGATGGTTGAAGAGGTTGGTGGTTGGGCTTTTATTAAGGCAGTGGACAGTGAAGGGCTATAGGGGGCGATGTTGGACAAGACAAGTTGGGGTGAACAGCGGCGTTGTGTGCTGTGACAGGCTGCGTGCCCCCCCCCCTTTCTCCTCTGTGTCTCTCCCTCCCTCTCTCCCTCCCTCTCTCTTTCCCTCCCTCTCTCCCTCCCTCTCTCTCTCCCTCCCTCCCTGCCACTACCCCCTCCTCCCTCCCACTCTCCCTCTCTAATCTTTCTGTCCCTCCCTCCCTCTCCTCTCTCCCTCCTCCCTCCCTCCCTCTCTCTCTCCCTCCCTCTCTCCCTCTCTCCCTCCCTCTCTCTCTCCCTCCCTCCCTGCCACTCTCCCTCCCTCTCTCCCTCCCTCCCTCCCTTCCTCCCTCCCTCCCTCCCTCCCTCCCTCCCTCCCTCCCTCCCTCCCTCCCTCCCTCCCTCCCTCCCTCCCTCCCTCCCTCTTTCCCTCTCTTATGTCTCAACCCCCTCCTCCCTCCCACTCTCCCTCTCACTCCCACAATCCTTCTGTCTGTCTTTCCCTCCCTCTCTCCCTCCCTCCCGGTATATCCCCCTCCCTTTGTTTCCTCTCTCCCTGCTTGACTCTGTAGAGCTGCCAGGTTTTCAAAGGTGTTTTAATTCAAGTTAGTATGCCTTTTCGGTAAGGTTTAAAGTATAGTGTTGGATATTAGGAACTCCATGCAGACTCCTTTAGTCTGGTTAAAGTAGGATTTTTTTCCATTTAGGGGTCCCTCCATCTCCCTGACTGGCCCGTGTATGTTTCGATTGAGTGTGTGAAGTCCAGAAGGGTTTGTTATGAAGGGAATGGGTTTTACATTAGGTTGAGTTTGTTTGGAGACAGTTGAGGTGTAGGAATGGGGTGTGTTTTTTTTCATTTTAGACAAGGTGTCAGTCCCCTATTTTCCTCTCCTGTTAGGGTCCTTGGAAACAGGGTTGGCGTTGCGTCATGTTGTGTGTTATTGGTTGGATGTTTGTTTTGAACTGCGTAGCTATTATGTATGTGAAGTAGGTACCGGATGAGCACTGGCCTGTCTGCGTACAGGTAATGGTAGGACGAGTTGTAATATTCCTTGAAAAAGGGGCTTGGGGTGTTTCCGTTCGGGTTCGAAACTGAAGGGAAAACGCTTTGGGCTGTGAAATAGCGGGTCGTTGTGAATTCAAGGATCTGGGAGGATATTGCTGCAGATATAGTGCTGGTGTCCATGAGTTTAATGACATGAACAACGGGGCTATGTGACGGTCAAGGGTTTAGTGATCTAAGTTGCTAAAAATTAATTTTTTCCCTTGTTAGCTGTTGGAAGCGGAGACAACACCAAAGGATTTTTTGGTGTTGTGAGGGGGAAGTGTGTAAGTGTGTGAAAATATAATGAGAAATGATGTTGTATGAAGAATGTGAGGTGAAGTTAATATTACATTTACATAGTCAATACGCTGAGCGGTCATTTAAAGTATAAATTAAGATCAGAATGATAAATTCATCGAGGCAAAAAGGAATTGGAACAGATGGCTAACCAGGTTTACCAAGATTGTTAGAAAAATGATAGGCTGTGTAGAACTAATGTTTGTGTTCCCCAGAGAATCATGTGAAAGGAACACACAAGGGATTGGAACCTCCAGTTTTCCGGTTGGAAGAACGGACAAAAACAAGCTAAGGCCGTATCGTTATGGTCAAATAAATCACACCAAATCTCTCTAAAAATATTAGTATAGAGTTGCCCGACATTTCCAATGCATAACAGATAGTGGAAATGACAAGGGAAATGCCACTGATGTTAAGTTTGGGTGTTTTTTCTTTCTTCTGCACAGGTGCTCGGCAGGACAGATGGGGCTCTGACGATTTCAATACCAACTGGGGAAACGGCTATATAAGCCTTGGTATAAGTATGAATGATAAGCCATTTATCAATCCCTGTCTGCACCAGAAAAAATCTGATAGTGTGAGTGATTTCTAACTCAAGTAGGTAAAAATAGTTTTAGACAACAGAGAAACGTGTTCTTTCAAACGGTAATTGCAGGTGTGTTTGAAAGTGGTGAGAATGTCGGTTACACAGGAAGTTCACCTTAGTGGAACATTGATAGAAACAACTGAAGGTTTAAAAGCAATAACAATAGCAAAAGTAGACAATCTGTCTATTTCAATAACTGGAAATGTCACAATAGAAGTGAAGAAGCCATGGCCAAAAATATTCAGGCCTTTACAAAACCTTGTATTTAAGTATAGGAAAGGAGGCCGTTATAGATTGAGAAACCAAAACAAAAAACAGAAAAAGAAAGCACGAAGCGCGATGAAAAGAAATAATGCCGATAATGGCAGGCTGACAACCTTTGCAGACACTCCCGTAGAAAGATTGATACCTGAAGTGAATCTGATTGAGTTGGATGTGATGGGATTCCCTCAGGTGACCAGTATAACAGAGGGACTGGAAATAATGACTTTGATTCCAATACAGGGGGTCTCAGAGGAGAGAGAACCAGAGACAACGGTTTTACTCCAACCAGAACCGATCTACGCTGGAGTGTCCATTGCAGGTGACTGCAATTTAACGAAGGGACAAAGAAAGCGACTGAAGCGAGCGGCGTTGTTACAGCCGTCCCACGAAGTTCACTCCGGCCGTACGGCTGGAACAGAGACCGACAGCAGGTATGGAAATATATACGAACAGTTTCCACAGCCCACCCGTTTCCCATGTCCAGTCGTCCCTCGAGACCAAAGCCAGGATGAGAGGCGTGGGCCGGAGACGAGGAGCCAGCCAGCGAGGGCCAGGGTGGAGGAAGAGAGGATGATGTGCCTCTCTCCAGAAAGACAGAGAGCATTCACGGAAGCGTCCGAAAGATATGAGACAGTCCGTAGAAAACTGGTGGAGAAGCAGCTGGCGGTTGACCAAGTCATACGCGAGAGGGAGATGCTAGAACAAGAGCTGGCGAAACAGACTGTGATCATGAGTGATGTTATTTTGGAAGTTATGTTTCGTACTGCAGAACAAGGACTCAGTGAACAAGAGAAGTCACTTGCTCTGTTACCTGAACGGGGTGCGGAGCAGCGAAGCGATGATGACAGCCGCAGGAGGGGTGAGTTTCCAGGCCCCTCCCAACAACAAGGGGCCCAAGGAGCCGCGGCTGAAAAGGACAGGTATGCCCCTCTCTCCTCCAGGCAACAGGACATGCAACCAGAGGACCGGAGAGGGGTGGACCTGGCGGGAGCTGTGGGATGCCAGCCGAGAGACTGCTGGGGTTGTGGTAAACTGGGACCGCCTGGATGGCCGGCATCGGCTGAGTGCTGGAAATGTGGAGAGATCGGCCATCTTGCTCGATCATGTGGCAAAGGGTGGCGGGCTCAGCAAGAGTCCATCAGACGGCGAGAGTCCAACAGACAGCAAGAGTCCATCAGAAAACAGACATGCTGGCCATGCGGAATGTTGGGACATTTTCAGGGGGAGTGTGTAAAGAGGTCGTGTCTGCAAAGCCCATAGGTTGAATAAGAGCGAAGCGGGAATGCACAAGCGAAGCTAAAAGTGCTCGAGAAAATAGAGTTATTAATAAATTAAAATGGAAAATGCGACTGATTAGAATAAAAATAGAAACGAAAATACATAGATAGGTTAAAAGGTTAGATTAGGTGTGCAAGTTACTAAAACGGTTTGGAAGACTAACTAGGGTAAGTTGGGACTGTAGAGGGATGAAGTAACTGGCAATTGCATGGGCTAATCGTATTAACAAAAATGATGGTTTTATAAACAGGAACAATGGAACAATTTTTAAAATTAGACAGAGTAATAACAAAGGACTATTTTAGTAGTGATTATACATACTTGATCCAAGGGTGGTCAAGGAGACTCAAAAAAAATTTATTTCTTTATTTCATTTCTTTTTAATTTAAAATTTTTCTTTCTTAGTTTTTACGGGGGTATTTATGCCTCTAAGATGATAGTTTAATTCTGTTTGATGGGTGTGTTGCATGGAGACACTCACAGTTTTTGTTTGTTTTTTTTGCAATTTTCTTTGTTTTTGTTAATATTCTATTTTTTTTAGGAACTGACTGGCTGGGAGGGATCTCTCGCCGGTCAGGGATAGCAGGTGGTGGTGACACAGCGGGACTGGTAGGAATGTCTGATATAATGGGCTGGAACCTAAGGGTGGACGGGAGCTGGTTCATGATTTTGTTTTCCGCTCATTGAGAGTCCAAGTAGAATCTGGGGAGTTGTGTCACGTTAAGTGTTGGGGAAACGTGTTTCTCTGTCCAATATGTAAGCTCTGTAGGTTTTGGTCGCTGTTACAAAGGGTCAGATTAAACCGAATATATATATTTACTGCCTGAGATCCCATGTATAATATCTGCATATCGTTTGATATCCCCTGTATATTCCTTGTACAATATGCACGGAATATCCCTTTAGTCTAGCAGGACAGACCATAATATTCATTCCTCTATTGGAAGCGATCCCCTGGCGCCAGGTACCGAGTAAAGCCTTACCCCCTCGAGCTGACTTGAAAGCTACCGCCAGGACTTGCCCCAACATGCCCGCTTTCGCCCACGGCTACGAGACCGAGAGGCGACAGAAATGAGATAGGTACTATTTGTTCACGGTACATATATATATGGCGCAAGAATACAGAACCCCCCTTGCAGTTCCCTTTCAGTTCGCCTTCAGTTCAGTCTGGTTCAGTTACCGAGTAAAGCCTTACCCACTACGCAACGTGCGGTACAACAGGGCTCGTATCGCCCCAATATTGTCTCGTGTTATCCTAAATACGTCTGTTTGTCGTATCGTTCGCTATTCATTAGTAAACCTTCATTACGAGTCAAAGACCACGTGGAGTGAGTAATTGTGCGTCGACATAGAGCACTTATTGCCCATGCTAATAGTATAGTAACGTCAAGGTCAACCGTGCACTACCGCACCGGAGAGGATATCTACACCGGAGCAGCAGCACCACGGGGGATTTACACCCCACCGGCAGTGCCACTCTCCGGGCAAGGATTATTATTCTTCATTGCTTTGACCAAGCTGCTGGAACAGAGAACCGCCTACCCCACTGCTACTGTGGGATCCACGTGCCCGTGGGGACAACATTCAAGCCAGTCTCTGTCGAACCAGAGGCTCCACGGCTTCTACCCTCATCTGCGCGGCGCGCAACCTGGGACCAGGCTGCCTATCCCTGCTGCTCCAGGGATGACATCGCCCCCGTGAACCATTGACTTGCCTAGAGCTTTGGCCCCCTATGCTGGCTTACAACCGGTAGTACACCCTTTCCCAGAGAACAATAGAGATCATCCTTAATATGCACTATTGATTTACCTGCACATTCTATTTGCCTTATAAGCGCAACTAAGTAATGTAACCTAATATCCCTTTTATGTAATAAATATTGTAAACTAGTATTCTGTGTGGAAAACCGTGTTATTGTTGGAGTGTTCTAATCTAATAATACTCATGTACAGTATTGGCCAGAAGTACATAGACGGTAGTGATTAATGATATCAGTACTTGATTAATACAGTCAGGGAATTGTACCCCTCAGTTACAATTGGTCCTTCGATAGCCGAGATAATAATTAGCGTAATATTAATATAATATTAATATTGGCATGGCCGATGACGAACACTCCACAAACGGTTCTCCTGAGCTAGATCGCCCGCAGCGCAGACGACAGCCACCTCCCTACCTAGAGGCATACTCTGTCAGTCCAATACCTAGCTTTAAAGGGAAGTTAAACGCAGAAAAAGTAGAAAGTAAAATTATGTCTGACCTTAACAACCAGGTTACCCCGACCACAGAGGCCCTAGTGGGTGCTAATGTAACTGACCAAGCTCACGGTGGGGACCAGGAGGGAACTGACACGACTTTACCCCCAGACAATACCGAACAAATAGCCCCCGATCAGCCCCGGGAGGAAGACAACCCTAGAGAGACGCGCACCCAGGAGACGGATCTCCTCGGTACGCAACAGGAGAACGGATCTCCAACAAGTACTGCCGGGAGCCGATCGCCCCGAACGGCGTCTTCCCCCAGCGAGGCGGACAAGATGCTGGCGCAAGCACTCATCGCCACCCTGGCAGCCTCCACCGAACGCGATCGACTTCAAGCGCAACAGACGTGCGAGCGCGAACATTACGCAGGTGAGCGAGAGCGCTTCCAGGCGCAACAAAGGAGCGAGGACGACCGAATAAGGCTGGAGACCAGACGCCTCCAGACAGAAGAAAACATCGAGAGAAGCCGCGCCGACGCCGCCCATGCCAGCGCCAATGCCCAGCGCGACGTCGAGAGAAGCCGCGCCGACGCCGCAAATGCACAGCTCCACGCCGCCCATGTCAGCGCCAATGCCCAGCGCGACGTCGCCAACGCACAGCGCGACGCTGCCCAGGCCAGCGCCAATGCGCAGCGCGACGCCGCCAATGCCCAGCGCGAAGCAGCGCGCGATGCAGCCCATGCCCGGCGCGAGGCAGAGCGCGACCGGCTGCAGGCGGAGCTGATGGACAAACTGGTTGCCATGGCGACACCCCCTCACTCCGCACGGAGCTCTCAGAGGTCGTCCAGACATGGGTCTAGGACACATTCCCCTACCCGACGAAGCGACCCGGGACCCCGCCTACAGGAGGATCCTGTCCACGTCTCCGAACCCCCTCCCCAGCCGGTCCATACGAGACCTAGCAACCGGGTAACGGAACCGGACCACGCCGAGAGACTGAACAGACGACTCCAGGTCCTAGCAGAGGAAGAGGAGGAGGAGGAAGAGGAGTGTCAAGCCGACCAGCAGCAACGTGCTCTGGCCCAGGAGGCCCAGTACAGCCCCGACCCGCAGCGACGTACTCAGGACCAGGAGGTCCAGTACAGCCCAGAAGTCAGCCCCGAGGCCCTGCGCTACAAACCCCCGACTCAACTCACGGGTGAGTTTGACGCACCGCCAGCCCCGAGGAACAGCACCTGGGTACCCGACCTTCGGTACCCGCCAAGTACCAGCCCAAGACGACACGCAAGAGGAGACTCGCCTAGGAGGCCTCTCCCCCAACGCTCACCGATGTATCAGTCATCCATGACATCATACATTGGCACACCGACGATTCCAAACTTCATCCATGAGAATCGAGCACAGTACACGGAGCTCCGGATGTGCTTAGAGACAATGCTGGTGGATGTCGCTGATGAACGCCACAAGTATGCAATATTACTCCAGCACCTGAAAGTACCGCGAGCGCACAATATAGCGCTAGCCTATGCCACCTCTTCGACCCCATACACAGCGGCCCTAGCGGCGCTGGACCAGAGATATGGACGTATATGGGATTACGTAATAGAAGAGATAAGGCATATTGACCGCCTACCCCCAGCCACAGACAATCGCTCACTAGACGACCTGTCAATCAAAGTGCAGTCCCTGGTGGGGATGCTGGGAGCTCAACGGGAGAAGGGCAGGCATGAGCTATACGCCAACTCTAACGTTGAGAGGATTTTGGAGAAGCTGCCACCCGCAAGACAGGAGCGCTTTAGGCGGCAGAGGGACTACCGAGACCCCGACGGCCCCGAGCCATCCCTCCTTGATCTGGCCGACTTCCTGGCGAGAGAGGTCAGCAGCTTACGACTAGATACATTCGGGCGGAGCACGCCAAGCTCCAGAGAGGGACCCAGGAGAATAAATGATGGAAGAAGATCGGTGACTGTCATGCACCAATCAGAGTCAGTACCGCAGCACTCCAACCACAACACCCCCTCGACGAAAGAGGACCAGTGGAAGATTGAGTGCCAGTACTGTGAGGGAGAACATCGGCTCCATCAGTGCGAAGATTTCAAGAAGCTGACCACGGATGATGTGAGCCAGTGGGTCAAGGACCACCGCCGCTGCTTCCGCTGCGCACGCAGCCACCTAGCAGCTGAGTGCCGCCTGAAGAAAAAGTGCAGCAGGTGCGGTGGCACCCACCTGGAGGTCCTGCACGACATCAACAAGCGTCACCCAGGACAACAGAGTGGGCCCGTCGCGGTACTGTACCATGCTGAGGCGGTGGCACCAGAACCAAAGTTCCACCAGACCGCTCCCTTCTGTCCCGACTGCTACGGCAGACACTGGCGGACAAGGTGCGACTCGTACCATATAGAGTCTACGTCACCACCCGAGACAGGAGTGCTCCACATTGACCAGCACAGCGAGACCCCCCGAGTGCTCCTCAAAGTGGTCAGAGTGCTCCTGAGCCACGGGGACAAAGTCATGGACACTTACGCCGTCCTTGATGACGGGTCAGAGAAGACCCTTCTGCTCGCGTCCGCTGCGGCCCAGCTGGGACTACGGGGGAGCGAGAACCAAATGACGATTCGGACAATAAGAAGAGATTTAAAGACGATAAAGGGCGAGAATGTCTCCTTCACTATCGCAGCAAGCGGGCAGCCAGAGCGACGGTACAAGATCACAAATGCTTTCACCAGCCAAGAAATAGGACTATCACAGTACACCTACCCCATCCCACAGCTGATGGATAAGTGTGCGCACCTGCGTCAACTACCTATCCCGCTCATAGACGGCGCGACCCCGACCCTGTTGATAGGCTCCGACCATGCAGAACTCATAGTCCCGATAGACCGGGTCCATACCGGAACCCGAGGCTGTCCTGCAGCAGTCGAGACCCGCCTAGGATGGACATTGCAAGGCCCCCTCGCTAAATCTCTCAACCAAACCGCAGCCACTAGCTGCTTCCACTCCAGAGCAACAGAAGAAGACACCGGCCTCTCCCCCATACAGCAGAGGCTATTGACATTAAGCGAGAGGCCCGTGAGAGAACCGTGGGTACCAGAGGGAGTTCGGAACTCCACCCCCCTCAGCTGCGCTTCAGACGTAGCTGACCTCGAACCCAGCACCCCAAGCGACTCCTTGACGGGGCGGCCGGGACCGGCCCCTCCTCACACGGGGTACAGAGCGAACAAACGAAACAGACGGAGGAGGAGGAGAAAGCACAGCCAAGCACAGATCAAAGCAGTCTCAGGCCCGCTTCCTCCTAAACCCCCCTTCATCCCGTCCAGTCGTCATGACCATAGACCAGTCACCACCCCGAGCTGCGTGGCCGGCCGGCCGCGTAAGCAAAGTGACCACTGGTGCCGACGGAAAGGTCAGAGTGGCAGAAGTGCTCGGCCAAGGGCGGATCTACAACCGACCCGTGGCGAGGCTGATAGAGTCGCCAAGGCTCCCCGACTCGCCTAATGACGACCATGACCCCTGACTTTGTGAACTGACCGACCCCTCACAACGGACATTGAGTAGTGGACAGTGCGGTTAATCTGTCCCTGCTTAGCTAATTAGGTGGGACTAATTAGGGGGCGGCTGTTACAAAGGGTCAGATTAAACCGAATATATATATTTACTGCCTGAGATCCCATGTATAATATCTGCATATCGTTTGATATCCCCTGTATATTCCTTGTACAATATGCACGGAATATCCCTTTAGTCTAGCAGGACAGACCATAATATTCATTCCTCTATTGCAGTGGTTCCCAACCTTTTTTGAGTACTGTACCACCAAAGCATTTCAAGCCAACCAAAAGTACCACCTACTACGCAATCAATCGTGGTGATGCCCAGGATGTATAATTAATAAATTAATAGTCTATATTGTGGCAGACCGGCTGTGTGTGTGTGTGTGTGTGTGTGTGTGTGTGTGTGTGTGTGTGTGTGTGTGTGTGTGTGTGTGTGTGTGTGTGTGTGTGTGTGTAGCTAAGGTGAAACCTGGGAGTGGAAGAAGGAGAGAAGTGATGAGGAGAGATAGAGAAGAGGAGATTTTTGTCTTTGTGACCCAATGCGACAATTAATGTGACACTTAAATCATATATTCAATCATAACTAATCATATACATTATAATAGCCATTGTTTAAAGACTAAAAAAAAGTTAGTAACTCACCAATTAATGTGACACTTGAGCCTGTCATACAAGCTAAGAACAGTTGTGTCTTTACCTTGAAGAGAGAGATTCAGCTGGTTGAGTTTGCTGAAAATGTCAGAGGTTTCCCAGCTGAGCTACCCAGTCTGTGTCGTCGAACATCGCCACAAGGGGGTGTGTGTGCTCAGACAGAAATGCCCTCACTTCATTCCGCAGCTCGAACAGCTGCTCGCTGTAACGTCTTCCCTCGGGATAACCGTCGGTGTGAAGCAGGAGCTGTTTATGTTCTGAGTCTGACCCACCGTCTTCACAAAGTGACTGAAACAGTCTATGATTCAAAGGCCTGGACTGTATGAAGTTGATCACTTTTACGGCATCATTCAAAACATAATTTAACTCTGGACGCCGTCTGTGCACACATGAGCAGTATTTCCAATCCAGCTTGTGTTGAGAGAAAAAATTGTCAATAACGTTAAAAACGTCCAGTCCAGTAGTTCTCCTTGTGAGTTTCTTGCAAAACAGAATGTGCTCGTTCATCTCCAAAGTGTCTTTGTAACGCACAAACGCAATCAGTTGTGCTTCCCCACTGACATCCGTCTATTCATCCAACTGCAAAGCGAACATAATTTATATGCTTTACATTGTTTCTGGATGAACCATCTCGACTCAGCCATTGATCCATAATGATTTTTATCTCAATAAACACCAGCGCTTCAATGAATACCTGACAGCTGACAGACAGTCCGGCGCCGGCGGGCGGGAAGCTGAACTCAGCGCCAATAATAATATAATTATAGCCAGCAAATGATTACTTAATTTGAATGCCCCCAATTTTGGTTACATTATTACAGATTATGCATTATTCATTATGTGGGTACAGTTTTCCTGTACAATTTCTAATAATCTTTTTTTTTTTTTTTTACTTTTCAAAATCTTTTCACGTACCACCTGGGGACCACCCACGTACCACTAGTGGTACGCGTACCACCGGTTGGGAAACACTGCTCTATTGGAAGCGATCCCCTGGCGCCAGGTACCGAGTAAAGCCTTACCCCCTCGAGCTGACTTGAAAGCTACCGCCAGGACTTGCCCCAACATGCCCGCTTTCGCCCACGGCTACGAGACCGAGAGGCGACAGAAATGAGATAGGTACTATTTGTTCACGGTACATATATATATGGCGCAAGAATACAGAACCCCCCTTGCAGTTCCCTTTCAGTTCGCCTTCAGTTCAGTCTGGTTCAGTTACCGAGTAAAGCCTTACCCACTACGCAACGTGCGGTACAGCAGGGCTCGTATCGCCCCAATATAGTCTCGTGTTATCCTAAATACGTCTGTTTGTCGTATCGTTCGCTATTCATTAGTAAACCTTCATTACGAGTCAAAGACCACGTGGAGTGAGTAATTGTGCGTCGACATAGAGCACTTATTGCCCATGCTAATAGTATAGTAACGTCAAGGTCAACTGTGCACTACCGCACCGGAGAGGATATCTACACCGGAGCAGCAGCACCACGGGGGATTTACACCCCACCGGCAGTGCCACTCTCCGGGCAAGGATTATTATTCTTCATTGCTTTGACCAAGCTGCTGGAACAGAGAACCGCCTACCCCACTGCTACTGTGGGATCCACGTGCCCGTGGGAACAACATTCAAGCCAGTCTCTGTCGAACCAGAGGCTCCACGGCTTCTACCCTCATCTGCGCGGCGCGCAACCTGAGACCAGGCTGCCTATCCCCGCTGCTCCAGGGATGACATCGCCCCCGTGAACCATTGACTTGCCTAGAGCTTTGGCCCCCTCTGCTGGCTTACAACCGGTAGTACACCCTTTCCCAGAGAACCATAGAGATCATCCTTAATATGCACTATTGATTTACCTGCACATTCTATTTGCCTTATAAGCGCAACTAAGTAATGTAACCTAATATCCCTTTTATGTAATAAATATTGTAAACTAGTATTCTGTGTGGAAAACCGTGTTATTGTTGGAGTGTTCTAATCTAATAATACTCATGTACAGTATTGGCCAGAAGTACATAGACGGTAGTGATTAATGATATCAGTACTTGATTAATACAGTCAGGGAATTGTACCCCTCAGTTACAGTCGCCATTGGCCATGTAGTTTTCATGTAGGGTGCAGACATGTGAAATTGATAATTGGCTTATGGGAGACTCTGCACCGGCTTGTTGAAGGCTGGCGGAGTGTGTGGGATGTGTGTTTAAAGGGACTGTGGTTTGTTACCATGCATATAGGATCTGTTGGTGATTGGCCTCGTCTAGAGCTGGCTGTCCGGACCGAGGAGACTGTCTGGGAAGAAAGGTAATGATAGTGTAATAAATAGGTTATTCCACTCTCAAGGGTGGAAGTAGTATTGTGTTGAACTTGAGGTATTTGATCTAGTAAAATAGTACAGCACAAAAATTAATGAGACAAAGGTGATTTAATTGAATATTAACCTGAGAAGCCGTGGAATATATAGATAACTAATTTGGAAAAAATGTATTGTCAAATACAGAACAGTAAATATGTATCGGAGCGAAAATGTGATCTTCCAATCCATTGTGTGTTTGTAAATAACAAATCCAAAAAGCAAAAAGGACAGAGGGAAAATCGTTTCCTTCTGTGGAAAATCGGAGCAGGACCAAGACTGCCCACAACAAAGAAGAGGCTGTGGTTAGCACAAAATACAACAAGAAGCAACGGTCAAAACGATTTAGCAGTAAAGACCTCAGGAGGTTTGAACAGGGATAACTGACAGGGATGAAAGCTAAAGATAATTGAGGTCTCAGTGGTCTTTTCGAGGAAAAAATTATTTATGTATGTTTGCTGGTTTGAATCTCCCTCGATGTTTTAGAGTGTTAATCTTTTGGGTGTGATGTATTAATCTTTTCTTGCAGAGTCAATTACACAAAATAGACACATTGAAGCTAAGAAAACATGGATAAAATAGTCTAAACAAAAAAGCTGTTATTGAAAGAGTGGTTCCTTGTAAAAACAGGAACAGCTTTCTTAGTCTGAAGTCATATTAATAACTGATATTGTGTGTGACTGGGGAAGAAGCTAACAAGGTTGGGAAAGAGTGAATGATGATTTGGTAACTGTACAGACGGAAATGGGTTTGGTAGTTCGATTTGTGTAAATTTTGGATTTTTTTGAATTTTTAGAAAATATTAGCAAAAATGATAATTATGGTTTAACATGTTTAATTTAGAACATATTGGTGCTATATAGTGGGTTATGAAACCCACTAAGGGTGGAATGTCATATATTATCTAGATAAAACATGTAAAATATCAATGAAAATGTACATGTGCAGGACGAAAATACTTGGTAAGTTGGATTACAGAAGGAATAAAAAATCAGCAGGCTGTCTCCTCAGCAAAGGAGCCAGATTCAAGCAAACAGCTGTTAACAGTCACCATCCCTCGTCAAAATAGGTTCTAAAAGGCCTTAGAGATCAGATAGGTAACACCAGACCACTTGGCATCTCCCCTTACACAACCGATTTGACTGACGTTTAGGTCATACACTAACAGCCTCAAGGCTATTTTGAAGTAAGCAGAGAAGAGTTCTGTTGACTTTCGCTAACAGCCCAAACAGGCCATTCTGGGATACAACACCCAATCTAAAGGCTAAACCATTTTAGTTTAGAACTAAAATAGGAAGAAATGGATCAATTCAAAAGATAAAAGTAAACTGTCACACAAAATCACCTTAGATTATAGGTTTAGCGAGCATGAATAGTTGACAACAAGTTAACCAAATAAAAAGACATAGTTTGTAAATTAATGTTAAAGCTAAAACAAGGTTAAAGATTACTTTGAAATAGGAATACAAACAGTAGGATGTGACATTAAATAAGGCAATTTCATAAGTTACATGTAGGCATAACTGTTAAAACTATTAGGAAACGGTAGTCAAAATAAAGAATAACTCTTAAATAATAAGGATAAGAGAACCATGACACAGGACTCCTTATCGGTTAATCAAGAAGCCAGTATACTATTTCTGTTGAAGGACGTATGCTATTCTCTGTGCACAGAGAGAAGAACTGTAAGGATTTCCAAATAAGGTAATGAAAATACTAGAATAGGCTGTAGAAAGTAGGGGTTCTCCCCGTTATACACTGTGTCAGGGTCACTTTGTAACGCTGTCTCGCAAGAAACAGATGACGTGTCACTCACAAAAGGAATTCCTGCTAGAAGGAACTTGGCCAATAGGAAAGCACGATCTCTGGAGTGACGTCACATGACAGGCAGGGAAAAGGGTTTTTCTCTCTTCTTAAATTGCAGGACTGGTGGACAAAGGAGACTCGAGCGCTCAGAGCCGGAGACGCACAGAGCCACGGACACAGACGATCAGCGGATCGCCTCGCAGCAGGGGATCCAGACTCCAAAGAGAGGACGAATCAAGCGCTCCCAGCTTGGAGAATCACGGAGACCAGAGTTGCCTTGGCAACCAGCACCAAACTAAGAAGGCCTCGGGTTGCCGAGACAACTAGAACCACCACCGGAGAAACAAGTCTGACCGGCATCCGCCTATCAGAACGGGACCAACTGCCACACCAAAGAGATGATTAGATAGAAGAAGCAGATCCTGTATTTGTTTGATTCATAGATGTGTTTATTAAGAATAAACACCCCAGCTGTTTGATTCAAACCACCTCGTCTGCGCTTCCTTCCTACAACCGAACTACATTGAAATGCAAACGATGGAAAGGGTACAAACTATACGATCACAGAGACTAGAATAAATGAATGAAAGACACTTCAGGAACTATCTTATAAATGGCCTTTTTGAGTGTTTAGCATTGTTTCCTAGCTATGTGAACTTATATTAATATGGTCTATGTCTCTAATTCTCATATTGGCGCATTCTTCCAATTCTCCTCTCACAATATTCACCCTCACTGAACTAAGTCATCTGAAAATGTGCTGATTTGTGATGTCAGAGAGACTCAGCTGCATGATAATGTGGCTGTGTGGCATCAGGCTCATGATGAGCTGCACACAGTGGTTGGAGCCCAGGCTCAAAACGGCTTAAGATCTTGAGGTAGAAAAATGCTGTTTTTGAGTACTTGATTAGAAATACAAAACAATGAATAATAAAAAAAAAAAAAAACAGAGGTGTTCCATAGACTCACAGGAATTGTGTAAAAGTGCCCAAATAGTGAAAGAAATTGTAAAATAGTTCCCCTTTAATGCCTGTAAACACATTACAAAAACTTTTGTGAAACACACATTTTCCGTGGGATTTTTATAATTTTTGGACCTGTACTAGATAAGACTTCAGGCTATGGAAGCGTTTTGTTTTCCAGTTCCTACCTCTTAGCTGGAACTTAAACTAAACAGAAATGTGAGTAGTACACAAAACTTTTACATCAGTGTGTTCAAACCTCTTTTACACTATTTCCTTAGCACTCCTCTTTGTTGTGGAAGAAAGATCAGCATGTTTACTTTCAAAAGAGACCAGACTCATGCATGTTTTAGTATAAGTATAAAGTATAATACATCGCAAATTACTTTGGCTATGCAATCGTCAAGCGTGTTGTTCAAAACTAGCCCCATATCTGCCCGATGCATAAATTATGTGTTAACTATAGACACACCATTGAAAGGTCAGGCAGATGAATCAGGGTGTAACAGACGGATATGAAGTGTGAGACGGAGACAAATCCCTGAGAAGATTAAGCCCTGCGATCACCTTTTCTCCAGCTAGCGTTGCAGGCAAATGCGCCAAGCCTGCAGAACCATGAATTGATGAGGGATTATCTAATAGCAGTGTGTGTGGGGGGGGGGGGGGGGGGTCGGGCTCTGAGAGTCCTTCAGCACTGAGGCACCGTAAAAAGGTGAATGCACTTCCACTGTTATTGGTCAGTCCCTCCTGACCTGGTAATATGAGATGGGTTGATTAGTGCGCCTCCCTGGCTGAATGTTCTGAAATGGGAGCAGGCGGGTAACCACACTACCCGCTGTATGTGCCTTCAACCTTCTTCTTTTGCACACTCTTTCCACTAGGGATTCATTTCAGCTAGAAAAACAAAACACAAAACAATTCCCTGACTAAACAGGCAGGAGGAGTAACCCAAGGTTATGGAGGAGAATAGTGAGGATATAACCGTGCCCTCAATTCATAATGCCCTGTCCAATTTGAAGTTTGAACGACTCTCTCTTAACACTTTGAGTGCCAACGACGAGATTTCTCGTCCTAACTCGCCATGCGTTGAGTGCCAATGACGAGTTTTCTCGTTATTTAATAGTTATTTTGTTTATTAGCGATATCCATTCATTTGTCATCCATCCAGCCTGACGTTATCATTGGGAATGGCTCTGAGCTCGAAAAGGGCAAATACCGGCCCCTATCGTCTCCCGGATGGTAATGCACATCATTGGATTGGATTGAGTGGCCATGTGCATCAGAAAAAAACTCCGGTCATCCCCATCTCTGGCTAGCAGTGTCTGTTACCACATTCACTGGGGAGGCTCGGAGCAGTTTTGGATTATGTGTTTCGGACTATAACGTTGGATCAATAAACGCGATCAATATTTGGAATGGCGATCAGGAATTGGATTAATCTTTTTGCAGAACATCTGATCTGAGGTAAGGACTCTATGTTACCAGTTTTGGAGTAATCAGATGTTTTTTCACAGCGGTCACAACGTGTGTGTGTATGTGTGTGCGTATATGACGTTAGCGCTGACCAGGTCATGGATAATTGATTTTTCAGCCTGCTTCTCTAGCGTGCATAAGTACACATATACTATCGATAATCTAGCGTTTATTTGAAAACTATTCATAAATCAGCAGAAAAAACGTGTTTTGTGTATTCCACTAAAGGGCTATTATCGCGGAATTTCTCAGAAATTACTAGAACTCTCCGAAACTATACTCATATTCAAAATGGTATAAAACGGAAATGTACCCATGAAATAAAAATCCGTTTCATACATGTTGACTGCAAGCAAGTCATTGATAAGCAAGGGGTGTTTTAGACCCATAGCCATAATTGAAGATATAGTTTAGGCGTTCGCAATTATCCGCGACCTCCCATTGACTAAAGCGCTGGCACTCAAGGGGTTATCTGGGTAAAGGGGCGTGGCACCCAATGTGTTAACACAACCCCCCCCCCCCCCCCCAACCGCAACTCTTTCTCCTCCTCCTTCCTAGAGAGGAGCACATCATCCAATAGGTGTAACTGATTTCCATGTTTACAAAGTGATGCGATGAAGGTGAAATGGTATATGAATGTGATGAATGGGGGAGGGGTGTGGTTTGGTGGGGTGGGGGGTGACCTTGCCAACAGCAAATATAATGACAGACTGCAGGGGATTTTTCATTTAGATTTAGATCCATGGGAGAGACATGAAATCAGCTCATCTGCATGTCTCATAAAAAAGACAAAACAATTTCCTGACTGAATTGCCACGGAAATCCATCAACGAGACGCTGCGATTGTCAAAAGGAGTGTAAACACTTTTGAAGGTTAGAGAAATAGGCTTGAGACAGCAAGACTACCGGTTCGAATCCCTGCACCAGCCGGAGAAAATCTGGACAAGGAAGGTGATTGATTTACCCACCCCCCCCTCAAACAACTGAGCAAGGCTAAATGGCTGCATTTATATGTCTCTTTTATGCAAAGCGCTTTACAATTTGTTCCTCACATTTTACCCATTCACTCTCACATTCACACACCAACGGCAGGAGGCAACTATTCAAGGTGCCCACCTGCTCATCGGGAGCAATTAGAGGTTAAGTGTCTTGCTCAAGGACACTTCGACACACTGCCCGGGAGGGGTAGGTATCGAACCGGGAACCTCCGGATTACCAGACGACTGCTCTACCTCCCGAGCCACTGTCGCACTTAAAGGTGGGGTAGACAATTTCAGAGAAATTAGCTTACATGATAGAGCAATTTGCATCACTTTTCAAGTCCGGCGCCATGGCAACAAACATTTTCAGCTTGATTAAGCTTGATTTTTTTAAGAATAAGCCTCTGATCGGCAGGCAGTCTTCCACAGGCTATGTACTTTTTGATAAGGAACGCAATGGTGGTGTTAGTTTTTTGATGCAACTCGGGAACACCACTTGGATTTTTTTTTTTTTTTTTTATCCACTTTTTCTCCCATTTTCTATATTTTCTCCCATCCCAATTTCGTATCATCCAATTCAACCCTCCCCTGTCACGAACGCTGTTTCTTGCCTCCCACAAGCTGGCTGCAATGTGGACTAAGTCATACATAGCACAAGTCCCCTCCGGTACTTGAGGTAACAGCAGTCGCATCTTTTCACCTGCGCAGCTCGATCTCTCAGTGGCAAGGAGTAACGCGTGGGAGGCTCACGCTGCCCCCGACACTTCCTGATTCTACTGCGCAGGCGCACCAACCGACCTGTAGGAGTCACTGTCCACAACGCCCGATCCCCACCCATCAGTTTCCCACCCCCTAATACGGCCAATGTGTATTAGTACGGACGACCAGCTAAACTGAAAGCAAATGTGGAGCGCTGGGCTCGAACAGGCGAGCCTAGCGTCTCCAGATTGTAGCCGCACCTTCCACTTGGAATATTTTAAATCAGCTATGGCAGTGAATTGTAGACATTTAGACAAGTCAATTTGTATATAAAAATAGAACATTTATTTTCTGTTTCTGTGGCCACAGAAAGAGTATCCTCAGTTTACAATCAGAGAGACAAATGTGTACACACAAGCATCTGACCAGAAAGTGAGAGCGAGCTCTGGTCAGACTTATAATTAAGTACAAAGTTGACATGACGTCAAAAGATGAACAGATATGACAAGAAAGGTAAACAAAAATGAACAAAGATGAGAAAATGAAAACAAAAGATGGGTTTAGGGGTTTTGTCATGTCTCACACAAGACTGGAGACAAGGCCAAATGTCATATCTCCTGGGCTGTTGTTTTAAGAACACTGTTAAGCAGTAGCGGCTCCTACTATCGCAGCCTGGTGGGTCGCAGCCGGGGGTTCACGTTAGGTCGAGTTTAAAATGTAATGCTCTGAGATGCTCTGGAGCAATCTCTCTCTCTGTCTCTCGGATCAATCCAATAAAATAATTAACACATGTATATCATTTTAAACAACTCACCATTCATTCATTATGCATCAGCAGCAGCTAAATTAATGTTATAGTTCACAACACAGCAGCGTGTTTTGCATCGCTAGCCTATTATCGTCTCAGCAAGCACAGTCAATAATTTCCGTAGCCGCATTTCTCTGAGACAGCTGTGTAGCGAGAGCGAGAGAGAGAGAGAGAGAGCGAGAGAGACTTACTGTTTAGTTGAAACGTCCAGGGCAGGAGGGCTTGATAAAGTGTATAATCCACTGTTGATGTATATCCAGACCACTGTCCACTGTCCAGACTGCATCCGCCATATAGCTTGTTAGCCAAGTGTTAGCTGTTAGTGTTAGCACCACACAACACAAGCACAAGTACTTGATTTCTTTGCCCATTTCCACGTCTAACAGAAATGCGGCTACGGAAAAAAACTGAGGTCGGCCAATCAGAGAGCGTCTCCGCGAAATGCGGCTACGGAAATTCTTGACGCTGCTATGGATGTTTGCCTAGACCGCTTCAAATCTCGCCCGGTTTCCAACATAATACATCATATTTCAACGCACAGCGCGTTACGCACTGATTGGCTGCGACGGATACAGCGATGACGCACTCAGAGAGTTATTGCGTCTAGCCCGGGCGAGAAATACGGCTAGGAGCCGCTAGGAGAAATGCGGCTATGCTCAGTGAGTCACTTCCTGTTCAGGAAAACGATATATATTTTTTTATATATTAACGTTATATTGTGCATTGGAAACACAAACATACTTAAAATGAGTAAATATTATTCATTTTAAACATGTTTATATTATTTATAGGGCTATAAAACAAAAAACAAAAAAATAAAATGTCTTGTTCTTCTCTATTTTAACCAGGGTTCACCAGGGGGGTCGGCGCCCTAGCGCCCCTAGTGGCGAGCCGCCACTGCTGTTAAGACTGTCGCCCTAGTGTCCGAGCTGTATACTAGTTAACTATATTAACGAAGGGTTATGTATATAACCCAGTTCTATGAGTTAAATGGTGCGCTCAGCACCTGTCTGCATATATCTCGCTTCAGCGTATATACACTGAATACATTTCAAAATGTACCTTTACATGCCAGCATTCATCTGGCCACACCCCCATCCGCTTACCTACATAAGCAGGGGTGGGGCCACACACTCATCTCCTTCCCAACAAATTTCACCACAATGAAAAAATCAAGGGTCGCAGCGGCATCCAGGTGCTGAGCGCACCATTTAACTCATAGAACTGGGTTATATACATAACCCTTCGTTCTATGACCTTAATGGATTACTCAGCACCTGTCTGCATGACAGGGGCTGAGCGGGAGCCATAGCCCGACAAATACACCCCGCTGAGGCCCCCCACAACCATCAGACCGGGGAGGACCGAGCCCCCCGACCCTCCTTAATGGAGGATACCCCCCCTATTGGATGTTCACGGGAGGGCGACGGATCCGACCGTGCGAAGAGGCACTCAAGCAACTCAACGCACAGGGTGAGCAGACCGTGGCTTGACCCCACGACTACACACACGCACAACCCGCATGCCACCCGGGAACGAACGGAAGGAACAACCTTGTTACTGCCCCCAGAAATCACGGGGTCAAGAGCAAACCCAACCCCGTGGCAAGGCCGTAGCCGCGGAGCGCGAAGGAAGACCCAGACCCACTGAAGGGACTGGATTCCCTGGAAAACGGGGGCCCGGAGAGGTCAATGACGCCAGGCATCAAGACCCCACCAGGTGGTCACTTAGTGACACCGCCCCCCACATCGCCAGCGTATTCGGATAAGGCCCCTCCAAGAGCGGGCCCTTTCCCCCCAATAGCACACCGCCTGGCACACTGACCCTGCAGAACAGGCAGTCAGCATGGCCGTAAGCACACAAAAAAGGTTAACCAACGGAAGCAGGCAGCGCACCGGGGAAACCAGGCAACAGAGCCTGGAGCACTGCGGACGAGACAGGCGCCAAAGGAGTCAGCTGAAAACAGCCCCCCCGGCGGAAGGGGTGTATGCTGGCGTTGTTGCATGACAAAGCCTCCATTAAAAAAAAAACACCCAGAGGGGTTGAGGCAGTGAAGGCTGACATGATTGGCAGACGTCATGAACATGCAGGGGCACACTCAACCGGGTAACCCGGGAGTCGACTCTGCTCCAACACACCAGGGAATCAACCACCCGCTCGGTACAGACGGTGGTTGTTCCTATAACCCCTCAAGAAAAAACTCCAAAACACACCTGTGGGTATACACTGACTATACCGCAGTACAAGTGTTTCAGTTTTCAAACAAGGGTTATCCCAGGCCTACGGTATCAACGAAACTTTACTTCGGACCGGGCCCGGCGGCACGGGAAGCACAGGGTTACCAGAAGAGGTCCAAGACCACCCCAACAGCCCCCTCTTCGCCACGCGTGAGAGAGGAGCGAAAATAATGGAGAACCAGCCCTAAGCACACCGCACTTGGTATTCCCAGGCGGTCTCCCAACCAAGTACTAACCAGGACCGAACCTGCGTAGCGTCCGAGATCGGACGAGATCGGGCGTGTACAGGTTGGTATGGCCGTAAGCCATTACGATAGTGCAGAGTACAATATGTACCCAACAAAGGGTCTCCATAGCGCCTAACCCTGTGACACCCGGACCGACCTGGCATTTTTCCCCCCGAAAAAAGCACAAGTCCCTCAGGGTACCAGAACAGCAGATCTGCATCCCCGGCGGACAACGGGTTAACTGACCTGGACCAGCGTGACCAGACCAGTCCCGTGTCCTAACCACGCCGACATGCCCACTCCAGAAGAGGGGGTAGGTATGCGTGTCGATCTAAAACATTAAAAAAGAGGGCGCCACCCAGACGGTCCCCATTTAGACCGTGCTCAGTGGCCCACCACAAGGGCGTGAGACCCCTCTACCTATGTTCTGATCTATTCCGTTAACATCCCCCAGATATGAACGAGAATTCATCGAGACAACCTAGTAAACTGGCGCTCGGAAGAGACAAAACTCCATCCCAGTTGCCCTATAAAAACGCTGTTTTAACAAGCAACCAAGGCGCACTTAGCCCCTGTGTGATTCTGTCACAGAAACACACCTGAGCCAGCACTATGTATGCGTCGAGACCCAAAGACATCAATGGATAGTCTAGCAAGACACCAAACATTGTTCCTCCAAGTCGCCTGGGAGAACGACACGGAGCCATCATGCTTCATGTACCTTCCTCTTTTTATTCAAAAAAGAAAGAACACAGACTGACATGAATCCCTCGTGACGCCGCTGAGGGTAAATTTTTTTTACATTTTTACATCCCACCACCCTCCCATAGGAGACGGAAATCCCCAGAGAGACTTCCCACGCAAGCTGTATAGATTGAAAAGAATATATTGCAACATTGAGCCATGTCAAATTTGGGTTAGGGCTCTCCGAGGAGGAGGCACTGAACCAATACACACTCAATAATCGAATTGAATCGAATACACACACAATAGAGCAGGACTCCTTTTTGAAGTCCTACTCACCTTGACAATCTGAGGAGGAGGCTCTGAACTCTGAGGAGGCTCCCTCACAGGGAAGTGTAATGTTTCTGTCCATCAATGAAGAAACTGGGGTTCTTTGAATATCATTTATTTAGGTCCGGGTAGTAGTTAGGTAGCATACAACAGGTAGGTAGGTAACGTACATGTCAACATGCAACAGGTGTCTCATTATGACATTTATAGAGACCGTGTAGTCGTGGTACCCTGGTAGATGGGGCCATCTAGTGGTTAGTATAAATCACCACATCCTCCTTTCTATGAATGCTATACCGGCATACAACAATAAATGTAAACATTTCTGTTGACTCAAAACACAGTCATCTTTTAGTTTTTTTCTACTGTTGCTATTTCCAAATACAATTATCTTTATTTACTTTAACCTGCATACCATAAATCAACGTTATATATATACATCATGCTCTATAATTATTTTCCTTTTGCCTCTTTTTTTTTTTTTTTTTTTTAATGCAAAAGGATAGAGCTCTGTGCTGTTCTTTACAAATACTGAAGTCTGTCAGGTGGTCTAGACTGACGTGTAGATCTTCTCAGTACTGGTGTTGAAGGTGTCTGGTCAGCTGGTGGTGGCAAGTTTGTCAGCCCAGCTGTCGGTGGTGCTGCTGTGGTGCAAACTTCGTCATCAGCTGTTGACCGTTCTCCAAGTGTCTCTGGTGTTTTCAACAAGCTTCGTCGATTCCTTCTTAGGACTTAACCCTCTTCTGTTCTGACGGTGTAGGATCTAGGACCCACTTCCTCCAGAACTGTGGCTCTCCTGTCCCAGTATTTAGAATCCTGTAGTCTCACTGTGTCACGCCGTGACAGTGGTACTAGACCTTTTGAGACTTTGTCATAGTTTGTTTTCTGTCTGTTTTGCAGACACTTCTGTTTCTGTCTCACAATGTTATTCTTCTTCTGTCTTGCAATGCAAGGAAGTGTGGTTCGCAGCCTCCGTCCCATCAGAAGCTACCCTACCCAAAGCTGTAAAGGAATGTGAATCCCTGCCCACATTCAAAACCGCTCTTAAAGAGCACCTACGGGAGGCTGCAATTCGAAACTGGCCACCGTAAATGCCCAAAACCCCCACCACCTCCTAATAGACAGTCTCCTCCCCACCGCATGTATATATTCCCTCCCCGCCGTATGTATATTTCCCTCCCACCCACCCACCCCCTCCTAATGTACAGTCCCCTCCCCATCATATGTATATACTCTGTCAGGATCTAGGGGTAACAGTACTGTATATTTGAATACCGCTTATGTCACAAATGTATCAGTACTAAATACCTATATGTCCCTATGCCATAAATGTCATGTATGTTGTGTATGTCATAAATGTCTATATGAATTGAAAATGGGGGACCCTGATGGAAACAAGACAAACGTCTTTCTCAGGTCTGCATCCCCTTAACAATTGTATGTATTGAGCCGTACTGTATTGTACCCATTCTGCAATCTGTTAAATAAAGTTTTCATTCATTCATTCATTCATTCATTCATTCATTCATTCATTCATTCATTCATTCATTCATTCATTCATTCATTCATTCATTCATTCATTCAGCTCAGCAGGAGACAGTCCATGTTCTAGTGGTGATACTCTGTAACTCAGTAGAGACAACCTTCAGGAGCAGCCTCTTTACTATGCCCACACCTTTCTCTGCTTTACCATTGGATTGGGCATACAGGGGACTCGAGGTTACATGCTGGAAATCATATTCTTCTGCAAAGTTCTGGAACTCCTTACAGTTGTAAGCTGGTCCGTTGTCAGATACGAGAACCTGGCAAATTCCATGTCTTGCAAAGATAGATTTAATATGTGTAATCACACAAGTAGCTGTCATGCTGGAAAGCAGTGCTATCTCTGGATAGTTAGAAAAATAGTCTATAACCAGTAGATAATTCTTTCCATCCAGGTGGAACAAGTCAGTTCCCACTTTCTGCCAAGGCACCTTAGGTAGGTCTGCAGTTACCATGGGCTCTTTCTGCTGCCTCGTATGGTGTTTCAGACAGGTTACACAGCTTGAGACCATCTTGTCAATGTCTGTGTTGATGCCTGGCCAATATATTGATGTTCTGGCCCTTCTCTTACATTTCTCCATTCCGAGGTGCCCCTCGTGAAGTCTCTTCAACATCTCTTGTCTCAGTGACTGAGGAATGACAATTGTGTTCTTTCTGAGTAACAGTCCATCTATCACACTCAGCTCTGCTCGGATGTTGTAATATTGCTGACAGTCTCCTTTAGACCAGCTCTCTTTCATATTAGTCATAACCCTCTGTAGCAGTGGGTCCTTCTCCGTTTCTGCTGAAATCTGTTTAGATTTTCTGTCTGACACAGGAAGTGATTTTGCAATCAAGTTCACATGAAATTCAACATCAGCCTCTGTCGAGCTCACAGGTGCGTCACTCTGTGTCGTTGCCCTGGACAGAGCATCAGCCATCATAATGTGTTTACCTGGTGTGTATATCAGCTCGAAATCATATCGTTGCAGCTTCATCATCAGTGTAACTGAGGGGTACAATTCCCTGACTGTATTGATAAGTATGGTATCATTAAACCACTACCGCTTTATGTACTTTAACTACTGGCCATACAGTACACGATATCTAAATATGATGAACACTTTCCCACAATGAAATCGGGTCCACACAAAGGTAATAATCAAATATTTAATATATAGCAAAAGGTACATATAATAGTTACTATTACATTTATGATTTGAATGCACTTGTAAGGCAAATGAGTACTCGTAGGCAAATCAACACTGAATGTCCAATCTCTGGTTACGCAGGAAGCAAGTATACAACCTGGCTCTTAGGGAATTATAACGATGGCACACTTAATGATTATAGCTGGATATACTGTAGGGGTCCTCGCGGTTGTAAGCCGGTAGGGGGGGTAGGAGAGCCGTCGGCAGTATCCCGTCTGGTCAACGATGTCTAGGGAGACTTCAAGTACATAAGACAGTGCAGTAGAATCTTGATCCACAGATGAATACACCTTGGCTCTCTTGTAGGCTGTAGCTGTAGCTGTAGCTGTAGGTCCACAATGAAGAAGAGCGAGGCGACCTCAGTCTGGTCTGAGCGCCGTCTCACCTTGACTCCTTTCGGGGTAAATCCAACACTCACCGGTGTTGGCGATTATCCGCTCCACAAATCAAAGTACCAAAGCAAATATATATTCCATGCCGCATAGGGCTCAGCAGTCGTCGGGTAGGTAATCCAATGTACAGGTCCACTCGGTCCTCGCCTAGAACTCCTCGGATGAAAGCACCACGTGTGGTCTGCCCAACCTGGCTAAGACTCTAGATAACACGAGGAAGCGACGGGGATGCTGCTCACTTTAGAACTCTAACCGCACGATGCACCATACATAATAGACTATTATTACTTAATAGAAATACGGTGCCAAACTCTGACAATTCAGCTATTAATTCGCACGAGGTCTCAATGCTATTCTAAGGCCAAACAGGCCATACTACACCGCACGCGGTATCGTGGGGTGAGGCTTCACGTTCTGTTACTTAGTTGGGTAGAAGGGTAAAGGACTAAGGGTCTTCTACATTTACTTGCGCCATATTTATATGCACGGTGAACAAATAGTGCCACTCTCCTTTTGGTAGCCGTATTCCTGCGCAGAGCCGGGGCTAGTAGAGACATGTCTCATCGGTACCATTGAACTTGGCTCCAAGGGGCTTGTCCCCTGGCGCCAGGTCCTTGTCCAATAAGAGAATGAACTATTATGGGCTATAGTAGACTAAAGGGATATTCCGTGTATATGTACAAGGAATATACAAGGGATATCAAACGATATACAAATACTATTCAATATATATCCATAAATAAATATATATATTCGGTTTAATCTGATCCTTCACAACAGCCGCCCCCTAATTAGTCCCACTTAATTAGCTAAGCAGAGACAGATTAACCGCACTGTCCACTACTCAATGTCCGCTGTGAGGGTCAGTCAACTCACAAAGTCATAGGGTCATGGTCGTCATCGATAGTATCGGGGAGCCTTGGCAGTTCTATTAGCCTCGCCACGGGTCGGGTGTAGGTCCGCCCTTGGACGAGCACTTCAGCTGCTCGGACCTTTCCATCGGCACCGGTGATCACTTTGCTTACGCGGCCAGCCGGCCACATAGCTCGGGGTAGTGACTGGTCGATAATCATGACGACTGTTCCTTCTGTCAAATTGTCTCTCTCTTTTACCCACTTCTGGCGGGTCTGTAGAGACGGTAGGTAGTGGAGTAGGAAGCTGTTCCAAAACTTGTCAGCCAGTACTTGACTGTACCTCCACATTCTTCGGCCGTTCGCTTCTTCAGGCCTGTACATTGTCTGGGGTAGCGCGGGGTCCAGCCGCTCCATCAAGAGTGTGTTGGGGGTGACTGGGTCGACATCTGCTACATCACTTGAGACGTAACCGAGGGGCTTTGAGTTCAATACTCCCTCGATCTCCGTGAGGACTGTCATTAGGACTTCTTCCGCCACGGTCTGGGCCCCAAGCACGGCGTACAGGGCTGTCTTTATGGAACGTACTTCTCGTTCCCAGGTTCCACCGAAGTGAGGTGCGTTCGGGGGATTAAACTGGAAGTCAATCTGGGATGGAGCGAGGTGGGTCTTAAGTTCTGGGCCCATAGCTTGGAAGCTCTCTCTCAGCTCTCTTTCTCCGCCTTTGAAGTTTGTCCCGTGATCAGACAACAATGTAGACGGTTTTCCTTTCCGTGATGTGAATCTTCGGAAGGCCATAAGGAATGAGTCTGTGCTCATGGTTGGGAGGAGTTCGATATGTATTGCTCTGGTGGTCATGCATTTGAATACAATACCCCACCGCTTCTCGGTTCCTCTTCCTCTCTTTATATACAGCGGGCCGAAACAGTCCATACCGGTGGAGTGAAAAGGCTTGTCGCCGAGTCGGAGGCGACAGGGAGGTAGGTCAGCCATCCGGGGTATACTGGGCTGGGCTCGCCACTTACGACAGTCTAGACAGGTTCGCTGGAAGCGCCGCACTGCTTCTCTCCCTTGCAGTATCCAATAACGACGTCTGATCTCCGCGAAGACTCTCTCTGCCCCTGCGTGGTGCACATCCTCGTCGTATTTCTTTATAATCAGCTCTGTGACCTTGTGTCGGCTGTTCAAGACTATCGGGTACTTGACGTCATCCGGTAAGTCTGGGGCTCTCCGCAGACGACCACCCACTCTGATGAGATTATGGGCGTCGCTCTCGGGGGCTAGGTGGAGCAGTCTGCTGTCTGATGGGACGGGCTTTGCTCCCTGTAGACAGGCTAGCTCATCGGGGAACGAGTCTCTCTGGGCTCGTTGTAGTAGAAGAAGTTCTGCTTCTTCGTAGTCAGCTGCTGAAATGTCAGTTGTGGGCTGAACCTCTGGGTGGTGCCACAGAAATGTCTTTAGCTGCGCACTCTGTAGGGTGAGGCAATCGTCTAGATCGGGGTCTGTGGGGACGAGTGTGTGTGTCAACCCACAGAACATAGGTTTCTTGTTATCTGCCTCCTCTTTACTCGCCTCCCGTGGGGTGGGTGTAGGCCACTCTTCTTCGGGGAGCTTGAGAAACTCTGGTCCGTCACTGTAGAGGTTGTGACGGGTGAGGTCATCCAGGGACATTCCCCGGGTGATGAGGTCAGCTGGGTTGTGTTTGGTGTCCACATACCTCCAGCTCGCTACTTCTGTTAACTCTTGAATCTCGGTGACTCTGACTCCCACGAAGACCTTGTATCTGCACGAATCAGACCGGATCCATGTGAGTACTGTCGTGGAGTCTGACCACAAGATTGTTCTTTGCACCGGGATGGTGAGTTCACGTTGGATTAACGTGGCGAGCTGCGCTCCTGCTAGGGCTGCGCAGAGCTCTAGACGCGGGATAGATTGTTGCTTTCGTGGGGCTATTCTTGAGCGAGCCAGGATGAAAGCAGTATGTATTTCTCCTCCCTCCTCTCGGGCACGCAAGTAGGCCACCGAACCGTAGGCTACTTCGGAGGCGTCGCTGAATACGTGCAGGTCGATCTTGCATGTCTCTGGCCTCACTGTGGGTGGGAAGTAGCTGCGGCGTATATTAACACCTGGGAGTGAGCGGAGTTCCGTCTCCCACTCTCTCCATGTGGATGCAAGGTGTTCGGGTATGGGATCGTCCCAGCCCTGGTCCTTGTCCCATAGCGCTCTTACAATCATCTTTGCCCTGGTGGTGTAAGGTAGAATACATCCCAACGGGTCATATTGTCTGGCGAGTGTTCTGTATACACTCCGTCTGGTGGTCGGTATTGCCGTCGACCTTCCCTGCTCCTTGGTCAGGGGTTTGTGTCTATAATGGAGCGAGTCTGTTTTGAAGCGCCAGACTAGTCCTAGTGTCATTTCTTGGGCTTCTCCTGGGATGGTCGCCATCCAGGTGTCGCTGCTCGCTGCCTTGTCCTCGGGGGAGAGGCTGCGCAGTACTTGCGGGTCGCTGCTGGCCCACTGCCTGAGATCAAAGCCGCCTTTGATCAGGGAGGCGCGGAGCTTGAGTAGGAGAGCCTCGGCTTCTTCTGGCGTCGAGACGCTTTGTAAACAGTTGTCCACGTAGAAAATATTTGTCACACTTTGTCGGACCTCTTCATCTGCTGCTGGGTCCTCTGCGACGTGTTTTTGTAGTGCAAACGTAGCACAGCATGGGCTGCATGTGGTTCCGAAAGGGAGGACTTCCCATTGATAGATGGCTGGGTGCTCATCTCCGATCCTCTCTCTCCATAGGAACCGCAGCAGGGGCTTGTCCTCCTCCACTAGTCTCACCTGCAGGAACATCCCTTTGATGTCGCCGCTGATAGCCACCTTGTCCTGGCGGAAGCGTAGTAGCACGCCTAGTAGGGAGGGGCCGAGTGTTGGGCCGGCCAAGAGTTCTTTATTCAGATTTTGTGATCCGATCTGGTAGCTGCAGTTAAACACAATACGATCCTTGCCGTTGTGGTGGACCTTGTGGTGCGGCACGTACCATGATTCGGTCGTCTGATCAGCCTCTTTAATGTCAATTTTCTTTATGTGTCCCGCTGTGATTAGCTTGTTAATCTCAGCGCGGTACACAGCCTCTTGAGCGGGGTCTTTGGCTAGGCGCCGCTCTGTGTTCAATAGATACCGCTCCGTCGCCTCTTTGGTGGCGTGAAAGGTGGGCATTCCCTCTCGCCTCAGGAGTGGAGTTGCGTATCTCATCACTCCGTTGACTGTGACTCTCTTTGTCCCTTGCTCGAGGAGGGTTATGGCGTAAATATCTTCCTTAGAACGAATGTCTTTCTTTTCGTTCTTAAAGGGCATTGTCTCTAGTGTCCATAGCCTCTCGACATGCTGCAGGAGTGTGGTGTCTCCTTCTGTCGCTCTGGAGTGGAGGCAGCTAGTGGCTGCTGTTCGGTTAAGAGACTTGGCGAGGGGGCCTTGTAATGTCCATCCTAGGCGGGTCTCGACTGCTGCAGGGCAACCTCTGGGTCCTGTATGGACCCGGTCTATCGGGACTATGAGGTCTGCATGGTCAGAGCCTATCAGCAGGGTCGGGGTGGCACCGTCTATGAGCGGGATAGGGAGTTGACGCAGGTGCACATATTTATCCATCAGCTTGGCGATGGGGTAGGTGTACTGCGATAGTCCTATTTCTTGGCTGGTGAAAGCATTAGTAATCCTATACCGTCTCTCGGGCTGCCCGCTTGCTGCGATAGTGAAGGAGACATTCTCGCCCTTTATCGTCTTTAGATCTCTTCTTATTGTCCGAATCGTCATCTGGTTCTCGCTCCCCCGCAGCCCCAGCTGGGCCGCAGCAGACGCGAGGAGAAGGGTCTTCTCTGACCCGTCATCAAGGACGGCGTAAGTGTCCATGACCTTATCTTGGTAACTCAGTGTTACGCGGACCACCTTTAAGAGCACCTGGGCACCGCTGCTGCTAGCGGGGTCAATGTACATAACACTTGCCTTTGTGCTGCTGGATGGTGCAGGCTTTCTTCTGTTACTGTCGTGTAGGACATCTAGGTGGGCTCCGTCACACCGACTACACCTCTTCTTGAGGCGGCACTCGGCTGCCATGTGACTGCGCGCACATCGGTAACAGCGCCTGTTGGACTTTATCCATTGACTCACTTCTTCAGCGGTCATCTTCTTGAACAGGTCACATTGTGACAACCAGTGTTCCTTCTCGCAGTACGGGCACACCATCTTCCACTTCTCTTTCATCGAGGGGGTACTGTGGTTCTTGCTGCTCGGTACTGATTCTGATTGGTGCATGACAGTCACCGATCTTCGGCCATCGTTTGCTCTCCTAGGTCCCTCTCTGGAGCTTGGTGTGCTCCGCACGAACGTATCCAGCCGTAGGCTGCTGACTTCTCTCGCCAGGAAGTCGGCTAGGTCTAGGAGGGATGGCTCGGGACCGTTAGGATCACGATGGTCTCTTTGCCGCCTGAAGCGCTCCTGTCGGGCGGGCGGCAGCTTCTCTAAAATCCTCTCGACGTTCGAGTTTGCGTATAGTTCGTGCATACCCTTTTCCTGTTGCGCCCCCAGCATCCCTACCAGGGATTGTACTTTGATAGACAGGTCGTCTAGTGAGCGATTGTCTGTTGCTGGGGGTAGGCGGTCAATATGCCTTATCTCTTGTATTACGTAATCCCATATACGTCCATATCTTTGGTCTAGTGCTGCTAGAGCCGCTGTGTATGGGGTAGTAGAGGTGGCATAGGCCAGCGCTATGTTGTGCGCTCTGGGCACTTTCAGGTGCTTCAATAGGATGGCATACTTGTGGCGTTCATCAGCTACATCCACCATGATTGTCTCTAAGCACATCCGTAGCTCCGTGTACTGTGCTCGGTTCTCATGGGTGAAGTCTGGAAACGTCGGTGTGCCAATGTATGACGCCGTGGATGGCTGGCACATCGGTGAGCGTTGGAAGAGAGGCCTCCTGGGCGAGTCTCCTCTTACGCCTCTCGGTGGGCTGGTACCGGCAGGGTACCATGGCCCGCTGGTCCAGGTACTATTCCTCGGGACTGGTCGTGCGTCATGCTCACCCGTGAATCGAGTCGGGGGTCTGTAGCGCAGAGCCGCGGGGGTATAGCCTGGGCTGTACTGGACCTCCTGGTCCTGTGGAGTAATGTGCTGCTGTCGGGCTTGACTCTCCTCTTCTCCCTCTTCTTCCTCTGCCAGGTCTTCTAGATCCTGTAGTCGTCTGTTTAGCCTCTCCGCGGTGTCCGCCGTTCCTTCCTTGTAGCTGGGTCTCACTTGGACCGGTCGGGGAAGGAGTTCGGAGGGGGGTATAGACTCTCTCTGGTGGTCGGGCTCAGGGTCGCTTAATCGGTTAGGGGAGGGTGCCCTTGACCCGTGTCTTGACGAGGCCCTGGAACCCCTTGTGGAGGGAGGGGGTGTTGCCCTGGTGATCAGCTGCTCCATTAGCTGCGCTTGTAGTCTGTCGCGCTCGGCTTGTAGTCTGTCGCGCTCGGCTTCGCGCTTGGTGAGATCTGCTTCTCTTTGGGCACCGGCAGCGGCACGCTGGGTGTCGGCCCGGTCTCTTGCCATATTCTCTTCCGTCTGAAGGCGTCTCATCTCCAGACGTATGCGCTCTTCGTCGCTCCGTTGCTGCGCTTGGAGTTGTTCGCGCTCGCTAAGCGTCTGTGCTTGGAGTCTATCGCGCTCCGTAGAGGCTGCTATGCTGGCGAGGAACGCCTGTGCCAGCATCTGGTCCGCCTCGCTGGGGGAAGACGTTGGTTGAGGTGATCCGCTCCTGGCAGTACTCGTTGGGGATGCGTTCTCCTGCGGGGAGTCCTGGAGCTCTATCTCCTCTGCGCTCTCCTCATCTTGTTCCGTGCAGAGTTCCATCTCTGGAGGGTTGTCTTCCTCCCGGAGCTCTTGGGGGACTACTTCTTCGGTCTTGGCGGGGGGTAAAGTCGTGTCAGTTCCCTCCTGGTCCCCACCGTGAGCTTGGTCAGTTACATTAGAACCCACTAGGGCCTCTGTGGTCGGGGTATCCTGGTTGATAGGGTCGGACATAATTTTACTTTCTACTTTTACCGCGTTTACCGTTTGTAGAAGGCTAGGTAGTATACTGGCAGCGTAATCCTCTAAGTACTGAGGTGGCTGTCGTCTACGCTGCGGGCGTTCTACTTTAGGAGGACCGTTTCGTGGAGTGTTCATCATAGGCCATTTCAATATTAATACCACTATATTAATATTACACTAATTACCCTCCGGCTCGAAGGACCAATTGTAACTGAGGGGTACAATTCCCTGACTGTATTGATAAGTATGGTATCATTAAACCACTACCGCTTTATGTACTTTAACTACTGGCCATACAGTACACGATATCTAAATATGATGAACACTTTCCCACAATGAAATCGGGTCCACACAAAGGTAATAATCAAATATTTAATATATAGCAAAAGGTACATATAATAGTTACTATTACATTTATGATTTGAATGCACTTGTAAGGCAAATGAGTACTCGTAGGCAAATCAACACTGAATGTCCAATCTCTGGTTACGCAGGAAGCAAGTATACAACCTGGCTCTTAGGGAATTATAACGATGGCACACTTAATGATTATAGCTGGATATACTGTAGGGGTCCTCCCGGTTGTAAGCCGGTAGGGGGGGTAGGAGAGCCGTCGGCAGTATCCCGTCTGGTCAACGATGTCTAGGGAGACTTCAAGTACAGAAGACAGTGCAGTAGAATCTTGATCCACAGATGAATACACCTTGGCTCTCTTGTAGGCTGTAGCTGTAGCTGTAGCTGTAGGTCC
Source organism: Notolepis coatsorum (assembly GCF_963971535.1). Lineage (NCBI taxonomy): Eukaryota > Metazoa > Chordata > Actinopteri > Aulopiformes > Paralepididae > Notolepis > Notolepis coatsorum. The sequence continues at coordinate 58,369,124 of NC_140168.1, read as the reverse complement.
ACAATGAAGAAGAGCGAGGCGACCTCAGTCTGGTCTGAGCGCCGTCTCACCTTGACTCTTTTCGAGGTAAATCCAACACTCACCGGTGTTGGCGATTATCCGCTCCACAAATCAAAGTACCAAAGCAAATATATATTCCATGCCGCATAGGGCTCAGCAGTCGTCGGGTAGGTAATCCAATGTACAGGTCCACTCGGTCCTCGCCTAGAACTCCTCGGATGAAAGCACCACGTGTGGTCTGCCCAACCTGGCTAAGACTCTAGATAACACGAGGAAGCGACGGGGATGCTGCTCACTTTAGAACTCTAACCGCACGATGCACCATACATAATAGACTATTATTACTTAATAGAAATACGGTGCCAAACTCTGACAATTCAGCTATTAATTCGCACGAGGTCTCAATGCTATTCTAAGGCCAAACAGGCCATACTACACCGCACGCGGTATCGTGGGGTGAGGCTTCACGTTCTGTTACTTAGTTGGGTAGAAGGGTAAAGGACTAAGGGTCTTCTACATTTACTTGCGCCATATTTATATGCACGGTGAACAAATAGTGCCACTCTCCTTTCGGTAGCCGTATTCCTGCGCAGAGCCGGGGCTAGTAGAGACATGTCTCGTCGGTACCATTGAACTTGGCTCCAAGGGGCTTGTCCCCTGGCGCCAGGTCCTTGTCCAATAAGAGAATGAACTATTATGGGCTATAGTAGACTAAAGGGATATTCTGTGTATATGTACAAGGAATATACAAGGGATATCAAACGATATACAAATACTATTCAATATATATCCATAAATAAATATATATATTCGGTTTAATCTGATCCTTCACAACAATCAGTCTCTGTATGCGTGGTGACATCTCACTGAGGTTTTTCTTTATGATTGGAGATCAACGGCTTGTGGTCTGTCTCTGCCACAAATCTTGGTAGGCCATACACATAACTGTGGAACTTTTCAAATCCATAGACTAGTCCTAAGCACTCCTTTTCAATTTGTGCATAGCGACATTCAGTTACTGTCATCGTTCTTGATGCATAGGCAACTGGCCTCCAATCATCTCCATCCGCTTGTAGCAGCACCGCTCCAATCCCATTTTTGGATGAGTCAGTGGAAATCTTTATCCTTTTGGACGGGTCAAAAAATGTCAACACTGGTACTGTTGTGAGCATGGTCTTCAGTGTTGTCCACTCCTCTTCATGACTGTCAGTCCACTTGAAGTCACACTTGTGGTGTAACAGCTGTCTGAGGTGCACTGTCTTGGTTGACAAAGTTGGTATGAACTTTCCAACAAAGTTTATCATTCCCATCATTCTCAACACACCTTGCTTATCCTCAGGTCTCGGCATCTCCACTATAGCTTTCACCTTGCGGATGTCAGGCTCGACACCTGCACTCGAAAGCTTGTCTCCCAGAAAGGTGATTTCTCTCACACTGTAACTGAGGGGTACAATTCCCTGACTGTATTGATAAGTATGGTATTATTAAACCACTACCGCTTGTACTTTAACTTCTGGCCATCCAGTACATGATATAGATATGATGAACACTTTCCCACCTGATGAAACGAAGTCCACACAAATGTATAAATCGAATATTTTATATAGCAAAGGGTATATACAACGTTCACTTAATGACATTTATGATTTGAAATGCACTTGTAAGGCAAATGAGTATTCGTAGGTAAATCAACATTGAATGTCCAATCTCTGGTTACGCAGGGAGCAAGTATACAACCTGGTTCTTTAGGGAACTATAGCGATGGTACTTAAATGATTATAGCTGGATACACTAAAGGGGGGGTCCCGCTGGTTGTAAGACAGTAGGGGGGGGGGTTAGGAGAGCCGCTGGCGGTATCCCATCTGGCCGACGATTTCTTGGGAGAATTCAGAGTGCTGAACACGGTGCCCACAGAACCTTGGTCCGCAGATGAATACAGCTGGGCCCTCTGGTGGACGGTAGCTGCCGGTCCACAATGAAGAGACGTGAGGCGACCTCACTCGGGGTAGAGCGCCGTCTCACCTGGACTCCTCTCGGGGGGTAGTTCCAACACTCAGCAGTGTTGGCCGTTATCCATGGCATAATCAAAGCACCCAAAGCACGTAGATAATCCAAGCCGTGGAAGGCTCGCCGTCGTCCGGGTAAAGTAATCCAATGTACAGGTCCACTCGTCCTGGCCCAGAGCTCCTCGGATGCAAGCACCACACGTGGTCTGCCCAGCCTGGTTAAGACTCCAGATAACGTCAGGAACGATGGGGGTACTGCTCACTTTATAACTCTAACCGAACGATGCACCATACATAATAGACTATAATTAACTTAATAGAAATACGTCCCACTCAACGGTATAGTGCCAAACTATGACAATTCAACTATTAATCCACACGATGTCTCAATGCCTATTCTGAGGCCAAGTAGGCCATACTGCACCACACGTGCGTCGTGGGTGAGGCTTCACGTCTGTTACTAGGTTGGAGGGTAAAGGACTAATGGACTAAAAGAAAGTTCTACTTTACTTGCGCCATATATATATGCGCTGTGAACAAATAGTACCATTCGTATTTCGCCAGACGTATTCCTACGCGGAACCGGGCTTGTAACGACATGTTCGTCGGCACGATTGAACTTGAACCAAGGGGCTTGGCTGCTGGCGCCAGGTTCTCGTCCAATGGTAGAATGAAACTATTATGGGCTGTTAGTAGACTAAAGGGATATTCAGTGTATATTGTACAAGGAATATACAGGGGATATCAAACGATATACAAATACTATTAAATATATATCCATAAATAAATATATATATTCGGTCTAATCTGATCCTTCACAACAGCCGCACCCTAATTAGTCCCACCTAATTAGCTAAGCAGAGACAGATTAACCGCACTGTCTACCACTCAAGGTCCGCTGTAAGGGTCAGTCAACTCACAAAGTCATGGGGTCATGGTCGTCATCGATAGTGTCTGGGAGTCTGGGCAGTTCTATTAGCCTCGCCACGGGTCGTGTGTAGGTTCGCCCTTGGACGAGCACTTCAGCTGCTCGGACCTTGCCATCGGCACCGGTGATCACTTTGCTTACGCGGCCAGCCGGCCACATAGCTCTGGGTAGTGACTGGTCGATAATCATGACGACTGTTCCTTCTGTCAAATTGTCTCTCTCTTTTACCCACTTCTGGCGGGTCTGTAGAGACGGTAGGTAGTGGAGTAGAAAGCTGTTCCAAAACTTGTCAGCTAGTACTTGACTGTACCTCCACATTCTTCGGCCGTTCGCTTCTTCAGGCCTGTACATTGTCTGGGGTAGCGCGGGGTCCAGCCGCCCCATTAAGAGTGTGTTGGGGGTGACTGGGTCGACATCTGCTACATCACTGGAGACGTAGCCGAGGGGCTTGGAGTTCAATACTCCCTCGATCTCCGTGAGGACTGTCATTAGGACTTCTTCCGCCACAGTCTGGGCCCCAAGCACGGCGTACAGGGCTGTCTTTATAGAACGTACTTCTCGTTCCCAGGTTCCACCGAAGTGGGGTGCGTTCGGGGGATTAAACTGGAAGTCAATCTGGGATGGAGCGAGGTGGGTCTTAAGTTCTGGGCCCATAGCTTGGAAGCTCTCTCTCAGCTCTCTTTCTCCGCCTTTGAAGTTTGTCCCGTGATCAGACAACAATGTAGACGGTTTTCCTTTCCGTGATGTGAATCTTCGGAAGGCCATACGGAATGAGTCTGTGCTCATGGTCGGAAGGAGTTCGATATGTATCGCTCTGGTGGTCATGCATTTGAATACAATACCCCACCGCTTCTCGGTTCCTCTTCCTCTCTTTATATACAACGGGCCAAAACAGTCCATGCCTGTGGAGTGGAATGGCTTGTCGCCGAGTCGGAGGCGACAGGGGGGTAGGTCAGCCATCCGGGGTATGCTGGGCTGCGCGCGGCACTTTCGGCAGTCTAGACAGGTTCGCTGGAAGCGTCGCACCGCTTCTCTTCCTTGAAGTATCCAATAGCGACGTCTGATCTCCGCGAAGACTCTCTCTGCTCCTGCGTGGTGTACATCCTCGTCGTATTTCTTTATGATCAGCTCTGTGACCTTGTGTCGGCTGTTCAAGACTATCGGGTACTTAACGTCATCCGGTAGATCGGGGGCTCTCCGCAGGCGACCACCCACTCTGATGAGATTATGGGCGTCACTCTCGGGTGCCAGGTGGAGCAGTCTGCTGTCTGATGGGACGGGCTTTCCTCCCTGTAGACAGTCTAGCTCATCGGGGAACGAGTCTCTCTGGGCTCGTTGTAGTAGAAGAAGTTCTGCTTCTTCGTAGTCAGCTGCTGAAATGTCAGTGGTGGACTGAATCTCTGGGTGGTGCCACAGGAATGTCTTTAGCTGCGCACTCTGTAGGGTAATGCAGTCATCTATGTTGGGGTCTGTGGAGGCGACTGTGCTCAGTCCACAGAACATAGGTTTCTTGTTCTCAGCCTCCTCTTTACTTGCTTCCCGTGGGGTGGGCGTAGGCCACTCTTCTTCCGGGAGCTTGAGGAATTCTGGTCCGTCACTGTAGATGTTGCGACGGGTGAGGTCATCCAGGGACATTCCCCGGGTGATGACGTCAGCTGGGTTGTGTTTGGTGTCCACATACCGCCAGCTCGCTGCTTCTGTTAACTCTTGAATCTCGGTGACTCTGACTCCCACGAAGACCTTGTATCTGCATGAATAAGACTTGATCCATGTGAGTACTGTCGTGGAATCTGACCACAAGATTGTTCTGTGCACCGGAATGGTGAGTTCACGTTGGATTAACGTGGCTAGATGCGCTCCTGCTAGGGCTGCGCAGAGCTCTAGACGCGGGATAGATTGTTGCTTTCGTGGGGCTATTCTTGAGCGAGCCAGGATGAAAGCAGTGTGTATCTCTCCTCCCTTCTCTTGGGCACGCAAGTAGGCCACCGATCCATAGGCTACTTCGGAGGCGTCGCTGAAGACGTGTTGATCCATCTTGCATGTCTCTGGCCTCACTGTGGGTGGGAAGTAGCTGCGGCGTATATTGACGCCTGGGAGTGAGCGGAGTTCCGTCACCCACTCTCTCCATGTGGAGGCAAGGTGTGCGGGTATTGGGTCATCCCAGCCCTGGTCCTTGTCCCATAGTGCTCGTACAATCATCTTTGCCCTGGTGGTGTAAGGTAGAATACATCCCAACGGGTCATATTGTCTGGCGAGTGTTCTGTACACACTCCGTCTGGTGGTCGGTATCGCCGTCGACCTTCCCTGCTCTGTGGTCAGGGGTTTGTGTCTATAGTGGAGCGAGTCTGTTTTGAAGCGCCAGACTAGTCCTAGTGTCATTTCTTGGGCTTCTCCTGGGATGGTCGCCATCCAGGTCTCGCTGCTGGCAGCCTTGTCTGCGGGGGAGAGGCTGCGCAATACGTGCGGGTCACTGCTGGCCCACTGCCTGAGATCAAAGCCGCCTTTGATCAGGGAGGGGCGTAGCTTGATTAGGAGAGCCTCGGCTTCTTCTTGAGTCGAAACGCTTTGTAAACAGTTGTCCACGTAGAAACTGTTCTTCACACTGTGTCGGACCTCTTCATCTGCTGCTGGGTCCTCTGCGACGTGTTTTTGTTGTGCAAATGTAGCACAGCACGGGCTGCATGTGGTTCCGAAGGGGAGGACTTCCCACTGGTAGATGGCTGGGTTCTCATCTCCGATCCTCTCTCTCCATAGGAACCGCAGCAGGGGCTTGTCCTCCTCCACTAGTCTCACCTGCAGGAACATCCCTTTGATATCCCCGCTGATAGCCACCTTGTCCTGGCGGAAGCGTAGTAGCACGCCTAGTAGAGAGGGGCCGAGTGTGGGGCCGGGCAAGAGCTCTTTATTCAGATTTTGGGATCCGATCTGGTAGCTGCAGTTAAACACAATGCGATCCTTGCCGTTGTGGTGGACCTTGTGGTGCGGCACGTACCATGATTCGGTCGTCTGATCGGCCTCTTTAATGTCAATCTTTGTCACGTGTCCCGCTGTGATTAGCTTCTCAATCTCAGCGCGGTACACACTCTCTTGAGCGGGGTCTTTGGCTAGGCGCCGCTCTGTGTTCAATAGATACCGCTCCGTGGCGTCTTTCTTTGCGTGAAAGGTGGGCATTCCCTCTCGCCTCAGGAGTGGAGTTGCGTATCTCATCACTCCGCCGACTGTGACTCTCTTTGTCCCTTGCTCGAGTAGGTTGATGGCGTAAATGTCTTCTTTAGAACGAATGTCTTTCTTTTCGTTCTTAAAGGGCATTGTCTCTAGTGTCCATAGCCTCTCGACATGCTGCAGGAGAGTGGTGTCTTCTTCTGTCGTTCTGGAGTGGAGGCAGCTAGTGGCTGCTGTTCGGTTGAGAGATTTAGCGAGGGGGCCTTGTAGTGTCCACCCTAGGCGGGTCTCGACTGCTGCAGGACAGCCTCGGGGTCCTGTATGGACCCGGTCTATCGGGACGATGAGGTCTGCATGGTCGGAGCCTATCAGCAGGGTCGGGGTGGCGCCGTCTATGAGCGGGATAGGTAGTTGACGCAGGTGCACATATTTATCCATCAGCTTGGCGATGGGGTAGGTGTACTGCGATAGTCCTATTTCTTGGCTGGTGAAAGCATTTGTAATCCTATACCGTCGCTCTGGCTGGCCGCTTGCTGCGATAGTGAAGGAGACATTCTCGCCCTTTATCGTCTTTAAATCTCTTCTTATTGTCCGAATCGTCATTTGGTTCTCGCTCCCCCGCAGTCCCAGCTGGGCCGCAGCGGACGCGAGCAGAAGGGTCTTCTCTGACCCGTCATCAAGGACGGCGTAAGTGTCCATGACTTTATCTTGGTAGCTCAATGTCACACGGACTACCTTTAAGAGCACTTGGGCGCCACTGCTGCTGGCGGGGTCAATGTACATGACACTTGCCCTGGTGCCGCTCGATGGTGCAGGTGCAGGCCTTCTTCTGTTACTGTCGTGTAGTATATCTAGATGGGCTCCGTCACACCGACTGCACCTTTTCTTTAGGCGGCATTCGGCTGCCATGTGACTGCGCGCACATCGGTAACAGCGCCTGTTGGACTTTATCCATTGACTCACTTCTTCTGCATTCATCTTTGTGAACAGGTCACATTGTGACAGCCAGTGTTCCTTCTCACAGTAGGGGCACACCATCTTCCACTTCTCTTTTCTCGAGGGGGTACTGTGGCTCTTACTGCTCGGTACTGACTCTGATTGGTGCATGACAGTCACCGATCTTCTTCCATCGTTTATTCTCCTGGGTCCCTCTCTGGAGCTTGGCGTGCTCCGCACGAACGTATCCAGTCGTAAGCTGCTGACTTCTCTCGCCAGGAAGTCGGCTAGATCGAGGAGGGATGGTTCGGGACCGTTAGGATCACGGTGGTCTCTCTGCCGCCTAAAACGCTCTTGTCTTGCGGGTGGCAGCTTCTCTAAAATCCTCTCGACGTTAGAGTTGGCGTATAGCTCGTGCATGCCCTTTTCCCGTTGCGCTCCCAGCATCCCTACCAGGGACTGCACTTTTATCGACAGGTCGTCTAATGAGCGATTGTCTGTTGCTGGGGGTAGGCGATCAATATGCCTTATCTCTTGGATTACGTAATCCCATATACGTCCATATCTCTGGTCCAGCGCTGCTAGAGCCGCGGTGTATGGGGTCGTAGAGGTGGCATAGGCTAGCGCTATATTGTGCGCTCGCGGTACTTTCAGGTGCTTCAGTAATATTGCATACTTGTGGCGTTCATCAGCGACATCCACCATCATTGTCTCTAAGCACATCCGGAGCTCCGTGTACTGTGCTCGATTCTCATAGGTGAAGTCTGGAAACGTCGGCGTGGCAATGTATGACGCCGTGGATGGCTGATACATCGGCGAGCGTTGGGGGAGAGACCTCCTAGGCGAGTCTCCTCTTGCGCCTCTCTGTGGGCTGGTACCGACAGGGTACCATGGCCCGCTGGTCCAGGTGCTATTCCTCGGGGCTGGTCGTGCGTCATGCTCACCCGTGAATAGAGTCGGGGGTCTGTAGCGCAGCGCCGCGGGGGTATAGCCTGGGCTGTACTGGACCTCCTGGTCCGGTGGAGTACTGTGCTGTTGTCGGGCTTGGTTCTCCTCCTCTCCCTCTTCTTCTTCTATCAGGTCCTCTAGATCCTGTAGTCGTTTATTTAGCTTCTCCGCAGTGTATGCCGCTCCTTCCTTGTAGCTGGGTCTCGCTTGGACCGGTCTGGGAAGGGGGTCTGTGGGGGGTATAGGCTTGGTCTGTTGGTCAAGTTCAGGGTCGCTTGCTCGGTTAGGAGACGCTGCCCTTGACTGTTGTCTCGACGAGTTCCTTGAACCCCTGGCGGAGGGAGAGGGTGTTGCCTTGAGGATCAGCTGCTCCATTAGTTGCACTTGTAACTTGTCGCGCTCGGCTTCGCGCTTGGTGAGATCTGCTTCTCTTTGGGCACCGGCAGCGGCGCGCTGGGCGTCGGCCCGGTCTCTTGCCATATTCTCTTCCGTCTGAAGGCGTCTCATCTCCAGGCGTATGCGCTCTTCTTCGCTCCGTTGCTGCGCTTGGAGTTGTTCGCGCTCGATAAGCATCTGTGCTTGGAGTCGATCGCGTTCACCCTGAAGTCGATCGCGTTCAGTAGCGGCTGTCAGGCTGACGAGGAACGCCTGTGATAGCATCCTCTCCGCTTCGCTGGGGGAAGACGGTTGTAGAGGTGAGCCGCTCCTGGGTGAGCCGCTCCTGGCTGTACTCGTTGGGGAGTCCTGGCGCTCTATTTCCTCGGCGCTCTCCTCCTCTTCTTCCGTGCAGAGTTCTCTCTCTGTAGGGTTGTCTTCCTCCCGGGGCTGGTCGGGGACTACTTCTTCGGTATTGGCGGGGGGTAAAGGCATGTCAGCTCCCTCCTGGTCCCCACCGTGAGCTTGGTCAGTTACATTAGAACCCACTAGGGCCTCTGTGGTCGGGGAAACCTGGTCGTTAAGGTCAGACATAATTTTACTTTCTACTTTTACCGCGTTTACCGTTTGTAGAAGGCTAGGTAGTTGACTGACAGCGTAATCCTCTAAGTACTGAGGTGGCTGTCGTCTGCGCTGTGGGCGTTCTACGTTAGGAGGACCGTTTCGTGGAGTGTTCATCATAGGCCATTTCAATATTAATAACACTATATTAATATTACACTAGTTACCCTCCGGCTCGAAGGACCAATTGTAACTGAGGGGTACAATTCCCTGACTGTATTGATAAGTATGGTATTATTAAACCACTACCGCTTGTACTTTAACTTCTGGCCATCCAGTACATGATATAGATATGATGAACACTTTCCCACCTGATGAAACGAAGTCCACACAAATGTATAAATCGAATATTTTATATAGCAAAGGGTATATACAACGTTCACTTAATGACATTTATGATTTGAAATGCACTTGTAAGGCAAATGAGTATTCGTAGGTAAATCAACATTGAATGTCCAATCTCTGGTTACGCAGGGAGCAAGTATACAACCTGGTTCTTTAGGGAACTATAGCGATGGTACTTAAATGATTATAGCTGGATACACTAAAGGGGGGGTCCCGCTGGTTGTAAGACAGTAGGGGGGGGGGGTTAGGAGAGCCGCTGGCGGTATCCCATCTGGCCGACGATTTCTTGGGAGAATTCAGAGTGCTGAACACGGTGCCCACAGAACCTCGGTCCGCAGATTAATACAGCTGGGCCCTCTGGTGGACGGTAGCTGCCGGTCCACAACGAAGAGACGTGAGGCGACCTCACTCGGGGTAGAGCGCCGTCTCACCTGGACTCCTCTCGGGGGGTAGTTCCAACACTCAGCAGTGTTGGCCGTTATCCATGGCATAATCAAAGCACCCAAAGCACGTAGATAATCCAAGCCGTGGAAGGCTCGCCGTCGTCCGGGTAAAGTAATCCAATGTACAGGTCCACTCGTCCTGGCCCAGAGCTCCTCGGATGCAAGCACCACACGTGGTCTGCCCAGCCTGGTTAAGACTCCAGATAACGTCAGGAACGATGGGGGTACTGCTCACTTTATAACTCTAACCGAACGATGCACCATACATAATAGACTATTATTAACTTAATAGAAATACGTCCCACTCGACGGTATAGTGCCAAACTATGACAATTCAACTATTAATCCACACGATGTCTCAATGCCTATTCTGAGGCCAAGTAGGCCATACTGCACCACACGTGCGTCGTGGGTGAGGCTTCACGTCTGTTACTAGGTTGGAGGGTAAAGGACTAATGGACTAAAAGAAAGTTCTACTTTACTTGCGCCATATATATATGCGCTGTGAACAAATAGTACCATTCGTATTTCGCCAGACGTATTCCTACGCGGAACCGGGCTTGTAACGACATGTTCGTCGGCACGATTGAACTTGAACCAAGGGGCTTGGCTGCTGGCGCCAGGTTCTCGTCCAATGGTAGAATGAAACTATTATGGGCTGTTAGTAGACTAAAGGGATATTCAGTGTATATTGTACAAGGAATATACAGGGGATATCAAACGATATACAAATACTATTAAATATATATCCATAAATAAATATATATATATTCGGTCTAATCTGATCCTTCACAACACACACCAAACTGGCATTTTGCTCTGTTGAGCTTTAGTCCATGCTTTTTGACATTTTGCAGAACCTTGATGAGTCTCTCATTGTGCTGCTCCAGTGTGGATCCCCACACCGCCACATCATCCACATACACCCATGCTCCCTCTATACCTTCCAGTATGTGCTCCATAGATCTGTGGAACACTTCAGGAGCAGAGCATATTCCAAAAGGCATCCTTTGGAACGAGTAGCGGCCAAACGGTGTATTGAATGTACAGTACTTTGTGCTGTCTTCGTGCAGTTTGATCTGCCAAAAGCCCTGTGAAGCATCCAATTTACTGAAATACCTTGCACCGGCCATTTCACTCATTATTTCCTCTCTTGTTGGAATCTGATAATGCTCTCTTTTTATGTTTGCATTTAGGTCTTTTGGATCCATGCACAGACGTATATCGCCATTTGGCTTCTTGGCACACACCATCGAATTCACCCACTCAGTGGGCTCCTCCACTCTCTTTATCACCCCCAGTGACATCATTCGTCGAGCTCTTGCTTCACCTTCTCTCTGAGCGGTGCTGGAACCCGCCTGGGAGCATGTATGACTGGCTTGCATCCTCTTTTAGTTGGATCTTGTAGGTGTATGGTAAGACACCAAACCCTTTGAATACATCAGTATACTGATCCACTATTGTCTCTACGTCATTCTGTGCATTTGTTTTGATGCTATACATCCTCTTGACTAAACCCAATTGTTCACATGCCTCATCTCCCAACAGTGAGTCATGTCCATCTGGAACTATTACAAACATGAGGTGATGCTCTTTGCCTTTAACTCTCACCTTCAGTCTGCACATTCCTCTTGTGGGGATGGGCTGTCCATTGTAGGCTTTGAGTGGAATGGGATTAGGACAAATGTGGGGCTTCACTTTCATGTTTCTGATGTCATATTAGCCTTTGCTCCTGTATCCAGTTTAAAAGCAATTACAGCTCCATTTATATGCAAGGGCTCGGTCCACTTGTCCTGCTCCACTCTATTCACACTTGTCTGTCTGTCCTCATCCTGTGTCACCATGCCCACACAGAAGGAATCACACAGGTAATTTTCCTCTACTGTGTGTACAAGTTCCCCTCTGCCTTTTTTTTCCTTGGCAAAGCATTGTGTGGAAAAGTGATTTTGTCCTTGACACTTATGGCACATTTTTCCATATGCTGGGCATTGTCTTGGTGCATGACGAGTACCACATCTTTTACATTGAAAAGTGTCTGATCCCTTTTGTTGATTGTACCGCCCCCTTTCTCCCTTGTTGTAGGGCTTCCTCGTTACCATAGCAACCGCTGCTCCGTCTCTAGCGTCTCCCGCAAATGTTCTGGCATGCTGTACTGCTAATTCACTTGCGTGACATATTCTCACAGCTGATTCAAGGGTTAGCTCTGTCTCCCGCAGTAACCTCTCCCTCAGTTTCGAATCCAGTACGCCAAACACAATTTGATCACGGATCATAGAGTCGTGCACATCTCCAAAATTACACGTTCTAGCTTTTAGCTTTAAGTCCGTTAGAAACACATCACAACTTTCAGCAGACTGTTGCATCCTCGAGCGAAACACATACCTTTCAAAGGTTTCGTTCTTCTTCGTCAAACAGTGTTCATCAAACTTCTTGACAACCTCCGCAAATTTCTCTCTGTCATCTGCATCGGCGAACACAAACATGTTATATACTTCCACAGCTTGTTGTCCCGCGATTGTCAGAAGCAGTGCAATTCGCCTCGTTTCAGACTTCCCCTCCAGTCCAACAGCCATCAGGTACAGCATGAAACGCTGTTTGAAGGTACGCCACTCATAATCCACATTACCAGTCCAATTCACAGCGTCCGGCGGCTTCACACTTTCCATCATGACGACTCGTGATTACACTCCTGGTACCATGTAATGTTTCTGTCCATCAATGAAGAAATTGGGGTTCTTTGAATATCATTTATTTAGGTCCTGGTAGTAGTTAGGTAGCATACAACAGGTAGGTAGGTAACGTACATGTCAACATGCAACAGGTGTCTCATTATGACATTTATAGAGACCGTGTAGTTGTGGTACCCTGGTAGATGGGGCCATCTAGTGGTTAGTCACCACAGGAAGGAGAGTCCTAACTCACAGAAGGCCCGAGTAGTAGCTTCGTGAGGAGGAGCCCTGACCACTCCCTGAAACAGATCCATCATATGGACCTGAACAACTCACGGAAGTCTTACCAACAGAGACGCGCACAGTGACATACTCTATGGCGGGGGAATTTCTGCGGTGCACACGCCCAATCTTCCAGGGCGTGGGACCAGGAAACTCCCCCCCCCCCCCCTCTTACCCTGTAACGTGCCGAACAGCAACGTGACAGGAACCTTGAAGGACAGGAGGTTTTAACCCCTGCCCATCAAAAGGGGAGGTAAGGATTACCAGTTCACCCCTTTACGACCCCACACCCATGATACGATGTAATGACAAAAAAGAGCATGACACAGTCATAGTCAGCTACATGAAGTGTCTAACAGCTTCACACAGCTCATGTGCTAACCTGCTATCTGATTTTTACTAAGGAAAAAACACAGAATAGAGAGGGCCCCCTTAAGAGCCCCGGTACCAGACTTACATATGTGCTTCTGTGGCCAATCTAACCCAGTTATAGATCACAAGACACACACAACCCTTTATCACCACAAAAAATGGCAAGTACACTCTTGCTACAGAGGAACGCCGTTTTTCATAACGAGAGAATACATAATGCTCTATTAGTATCGGCCACAGGCCTTGCTAAGCACACACGAAAAGTGACCAAACAATCTTTTCTTTAGGAAAATATAGTTTCTCAAGCGGTTTAGCACAACCCCAGCAACTAAGCTAAGGGTTACATCGTATCCCCACAAACACAGTGACACAATATATTGTAAACAACATGTCTGAGAGGAGGGTGGGGAAGCCCCAGGGAACCGGGGGGAACACCCCTCCTACCTTACCCTTGATACGGCCCAGTTGAACAGGTAACCCTGTTTAATATGTGAACACACTGTTCATTGTCATTACAGGCTGAGAAAATAATTCATTCTTCACTCATATGTCACTAAGCTTTATAGGTTAACTAACCCCCTTAGTTGTGAGTACATGGTACATGAACACAGATGATGTTCTCAACACAACTAACCAGATAATTTTTACACATGTAACAAAAACCCGATTTGTATGGAGAAGAAGCTATACCAGTGACAAGACAATTCACACACAACACGCGTCGTATCCTCAATGTATTGCAGCAACACCCGTTTTGGAAAACATCGTTATTACAAAACATTTAGAAGGGAAGGAAGAAGACGTGTTTAAGGTCTGGTCGGGACCTTCCTACCGTGAGCGCAGGCCAAGCGAACTGCAGTCTGGCTAACGGGGCACCGACGGTAAACACAGCCTTCCTGTGTTGACGACAAGAGCAGTGTCGCTGCGCCACCCAGCCGCTACGGTCCATGTTTAAGGCATGTTATAGTCACAGAAACGTTCAACAGTGTAGCATTAAGCTAACAGCCGATCGGCTGATAGCAACAAGCTAACGTATACCAGCCTGGTAAACACAGCGAGCTAACGCTGCAGCTAACAGCTGCGCAGCTAACAGCTGACTGGCAGTAGTCCATAACTAGCACGCAAGCTAACCAGCCATCACCTGAACTGCATACAATGACATAACAAGCCACACTTCAGACAGGCCGCTGTCCCAATCCCTTCCCTAACAGGGAAAAGAAAAAGAAATGTCAGAACACAGTTGTCAACGGTGATCCAGACACACACGGGGCCCTTTGAGCATGGAACTTCCGATAAAGAAGATCTTATGCCCACATTTCCTCGTTAGGGTAAACTTTCATTTGTATATGAAAGATGGGGCCTACACGGGACAGAGAAGCATCCGCTCTAGAATCCTGGGAACACCAGAACCTAGCGCGGGCCACTAGATTAGCCATCATGGGCGTCAGGCCAAGATCCTCCGACCGCCGTTTTAAGCCGAGCAGAGGACCCTAGCCTGGGGTCGGCGTTTCGTAAATTGTTAGCTAACCCCCATAGCATCAACAACAACCAGAGCTCGCAAGCAAAACAGTACCTACCCAACCTGGAAACCACCGCTTCTCACAACAGTCGGTGCGTCCTACAGTCCAGCTGTGTTGCTGGAGGGTCTTACCCCATCCAGCCGCAGCAAGGAGGATTGTAGTTGGGAAGCATGTCAGCGGCGTGAGCTCCTAATACGAAAAAACCGGTGGAGGTTTAGAATGATCATCATCTTCCAGATACTACAGTAACGAAGACAATATCGCCGTATTTTCTCGAAAATAGTGAGAGAGAAAATAAAGATATGATGTCAATGTATCTCCTTGTTCTTCCTTTCCTCAAACTAAATATTTTTCTCCACGTCAAGTGGGCATGTGAGCAGCACGTAGCTTTCTTTTTCTTTTGAACACCCCTTGAGTCTCTGGAGTCCTTTAGGGTCACAATGCCCAAGAACATCTCCCCTTGACGGAGTAACAGTCCATAAGAAACAGTCCATTATAATCCTTAAGATAGTTGTTTCCCTTGAGAACAGGGTGAAATGGTGGAGGGTAGTACAGTGTTAGGAGTTTAAACAGTCCACCTCCTTTCAGTGCTTCTGAGGTTCCAACACACTCTGAAAAAGAAGCATGAAACACACCTACAACGCAACGAATACAGCCCCAATATAACCACAGCTCTAACTTAATATTAAAGGCAACCTCCCAGTATCCTCTCTAGCTTCTAACTGAGTAAAACACCTGCTTCACCTATTAACCCCAAAATAATTGTATGGTCTCACTTTTCTCACCGTAAACAAGATCACAACAACCAAAGTGAACTTACTCATGATGCCACAGTGCCTCAAGTTTTTTTCTTTAACCAAAACAGTACAAAGTCTTTCAAACAACAAACTCCTTTCAACTCTTTTTTTTTTTAGTAAGTCACCCACTCTCCATATTTATCTGGAGGTCTCCTGGTCCTGCTAGACCTGCCCCTGGATGTTTGGCACTGAGTGGAGTCCATAACCGTTGCTTTTTGAGTATGTTGCACTGCACTACCCCCACTAGCATGAACCTCCTCTGTACTCAAGGAGACTTGGGCTGTGTGTGGCGAAGAGGGGAAAGCAACAGGGCTCAAGGGAATGTCTGTAGATGACTCTGCTTCCTGTCCGCTATCACTCCCCACTGCCGTATCCGGGAACAGATTAGCCAGGAACAGGTCAGAGTCGATGAGGCTGGTATCTGGAATGGGTGGTAGAACCTCAGCAGGGTTCCAGACTTGTGCTTGTTCGATGACCCAGACATTATCCAACAGGGTACGGGAGTGGTATGGTTTGAGTTTGTCATGGTGCACTACTTTGACTTTTGCCTTCCAGTTGGCCTAGGACAAAGTATGGCCCCTCGTATGATGGCAAGAATTTCCTCACTTTATCTCTTACTCTCTTGGTGCCTTTTACCAGGTGCCAGACAGCATCACCTGTGTGGTATAGAGTGCGGCAAACGTTCTTGTCATATTGCTTTTTGGCCCGTTCTACAGACTGACCTAGGGCATCTCTGGCGATCTGGTGAGCAAGCTCCAGCCTTTCACGGAGCTGAGTGACATACTGTGGAGGAGTCTGGGCACTTTCATGGCCGGGTGGCAGACCAGCCACCAGGTCAATTGGCTCAGTCACTTCCCGCCCCAAACAACATCATGTTGGGGGTAAACCCAGTGGAGCTGTGCTTTGTTGCTCTATAGGCCATTACAGCATAGGGAATCATGATATCCCAATCCCAGTGGCAGCGTTCAGCTGTTGTGGCTAAGATATTTTGCAGAGTGGCATTGAAACGTTCAACCTGCCCATCAGACTGTGGCCTGAAAGAAGTGGTGCGCATCTTCTCTATTCCAAGTAGTTCACACAACTTCGTTGATTCAAAATTGGTGCCCTTGTCACTGTGCAAAGTCTGAGGTGCTCCAAAACGACATACCCATTCAGAGGTGAATACTTCAGCAACAGTTAAGTCAAGTCAAGAGTTTTATTTGTCACGGCATACAAGTATACAATGAAATTCGGGTGGTCTTGCCCACAACGATGTGCAATACAGTGGTACAACATATAATAGAATCCAATAAAAACAACATTGTGCAATAACAGGTAACAGGTAACATGGTGTGACATCTCGGTATCTGTACATAGTTATTTACAGAGCATATAGGACTGTTGCTATACTAATTTAAAGTGGCCTTTCCTTTTGGCAATAAGTGTGGGTGAGTGCGGCATGAGTGTGTGCCCGCTCATGTTAAAGTTTTAAAGTGGCTGCTAGTGCACAGCGTGCATGCCGTATGTGTGCTTGTGTGTGGATAGTTCAGTGTTCTGTGGCACACAATGTTCATTGTTCAAGGCTCTGATGGCCTGGGGGAAGAAGCTGAGCCTAAGCCTCTCTGCCCTAGTAGCTGGGGTTTGCAGGCGTCTGCCTGACCTCAGCAGCTGGAACAGGCTGTTATTGGGGTGGTGGGGGTCTTTCATTATTCTGCAGGCTCTGGATTTGCACCTCTTGTTGTATAGAACCTGCAGGGGAGGTAGTGCAATACCCGTGGTACGCTCGGCTGAGCGCACCACTCTCTGTAGGGCCTTCTTGTCCTGTGCTGTGCTGTTTCCCTACCAGGCAGTGATGTTTCCGGTCAAGATGCTCTCTACAGCTCCTGAGAGTTACAGCCTGCTCATCTGGTAGGGGATAGGCTTCCACCCATTTGCTGAAGTAGTCTTGAACTACTAACACATAGCGACTATGACGATCAGTCTCATTGAGGGGGCCCATTATATCCAGAGCCACTCGCTCCATAGGTGCTCCAACGCGGACAGTGCCCATGGGGGCCTGGGGTGTCTTAGAGGGCCTGGCTATGGCAGCACAGCTAGCGCATGTGCGGCACCACAGCGTGACATCTTCTCTCATACGATACCAGTAGTATCTTGTCTGCAGACGGGTGAGAGTCCGATCCACTTCAAAGTGACCCCCCACAGGACCATCATGCATTTGTTTCAGGACATCTGACTGGTACATACGAGGTAGTATTATCTGAGGGTAGAATATGGTTTCCTCTCCACAATAGAAGCGTCGCACCAGAATACCTTCTTTGAAATACAGTCTTTTCCACTGACTCCAATATGTTTTGGTGGCCGGGCTATGAGGTGAGATCTCCGCCCATGAGGGACATTCTGTTCCCTTTTCCAGCGCTTTCCTGATGGGAGTGATATCAGGGTCAGCTATCTGAGCCTCCCTCAGCTGCTCAATGGTCCAACCGTGGAATAATTGCGCCTCTGTAGTCTCTGTGAGAAGAATCCTTTCTTCAGTTTGTGAATTTCCATCACACCTTAAGTCCTCCACACCTGTGCTTCCCATTACAGGGGATGGGGAGTCCACTACCCCCACTAAGCTCAACTCTATGGGATGAGCTTCAGTAGTTCCTGCTGTCACACTACCACCCAGGTCACACTGCACAGCTTGATGTCTTGACTTTTCCATGTTCAACAACGGGTCTGGCACTTTGCAAGGGCAGAACTGATGACAAGGCCTTCTAGACAGAACATCGGCATTGCAGTGCTGCCGTCCTGGGCGATGGATCACCTTGAAGTTTCTCAAGCCATCTGGCTAGCTGTCCCTCAGGCTCCTTCATCCGTATTAGCCAGCGGAGGCTACTATGATCAGTGCGGACGGTGAAAGATCTTCCCAGCAGGTACTGGCGGAAGTGTGATGTGAATTCCACCACGGCTAGCAACTCCCTCCGTGTGGTACAGTAGTTTTGTTCAGTCTGGGAGTCTTCTACTGCCATATGCCAGCACACGCTCCTCACCGTCCTGCATCTGAGAAAGGACAGCTCCGATTCCAGTGTCACAAGTATCTGTGTCTAGAATGAGGTCCCCGGTATCAAGGGGGTAGCCAAGGACAGGTGCAGTGGTAAGTAGTTGCTTTAGTTTATCAAATGCCTCCTGGCATTCCTGTGTCCAGTGGAAACGGGCATACTTTTTGGTCAGGGCATGTAGAGGTTGAGCGACAGCAGCAAAGTCTTTTACAAAACGTATGTAGTATGACGCGAGGCCTACAAACTGGCGGACCTCACTGACGTCGGATGGTGTAGGCCATTCTCTGACTTTCTGGACTTTCTGTGAGTCGGTAGCGACCCCCTGCTCGGAGACGATGTGCCCGAGGTAGGCTACTTGCCGTTGGAACAGGCAACACTTTGCTGGTTTCAATTTCAACTTGGCTTGGCGCAGTCGGTCAAACACCTGGGATAGCCGTTGCAGCATTTCCGGTACATCTTTTCCCAGTGTAATGATGTCATCTAAGTATACTAAGCAGGTCTCCCATTGCATGCCAGCAAGGACGCGGTCCATTAGACGTTGAAACGTTGCTGGGGCGTTACATAGCCCAAACGGCATGACATTCCACTCAAAGAGCCCCTTCCTGCTGCAGAATGCTGAGGCCTTGCATGCTCTTGCATGTTAGTTCCACCTGCCAATAGCCAGATGCAAGGTCCAGAGTGCTGAACCATTTGGCGCTGGATAAGATGTCCAGAGTATCTTGAATACAAGGTAATGGGTACGCATCTTTAATGGTACAGTCATTCAAAGCCCTGTAGTCCACACAGAGACGATAAGTATCGTATAAGTTTGCGTACCATGACAATGGGCGCGGCCCAACTGCTGTGGCTGTTACGGGCGAGTCCAGTCTCGAGGCTCTGCTGTATCTGCTGGTCAGCATTCAGTTGTTTTTCCTGGGCCATGCGGCGGGGGTGTTGTTTCACTGGGACACCTGGCAGGGTTTGAATGTCATGTTGCACTAGGTTAGAACGGCCTAGGTCAGTGGGTCCTATAGAGAAGATGTCACCGTAGTCTTGCAGGAGCTTCGCTAGACTGCACTTTTCCCCGGTAGTTAGCTCAATGGAACTCTGGGCATACAGAGTGGTGAGATGTTCTGGCACGGTGGGGAAGGCACGGTCGGACTGTTGGGATTCAGTGATGATGGTAGGGGGCTCCATTATCTCAACAGACTGGAGAAACCCTGCTATAGCTCCTTTCTTGATGGTAACATCAGTGGTTCCTGGGTTAAATACTCTGATTGGTATACACTTACTGGGCTGGGCTCCTACTAAGACCCGGGCCACCAGCAATCGGTGCTTCTCAACAAAGCCTTTTGTAGGGCATAGCAGCACCTCTCCTTTCACAGGGTTCCGTTAATGAGCATTTCCCGGTATAATGTACTCACGTCCTGGTGCTAGAACTGTGGTGCGAGCTACTCTTACTGCATGTGCTCTCGGCCTGTTGTCCGGATGGAAGTATGGTATTTGTTCACCGAACAACACAATCTTTCGGTTGCCAAAGTCCAGATGTGCTCTTGACTGCTCTAAGAATGGATGGCCCAGGATGGCCTCAGCACTACTTGGCAGGTCGGCAAGTATGAAATCTACACCCACAGTCTGGCTGCCAATCTGAACAGGTAAGTGAGCTTCACCCAAGGCAGGGACATTCCCGGGACCAATGCCATGCAGGGACTGTACAGTTGATGGCTGGATAGGTGGTCTGACCTCCGGGTGGATAGAATTATAGTATCGCAAAGGCAGCACATTTCTCCCTGCCCCAGAGTCTAAGATGGCACAAATCTCCAGGTCATACATCAGCAGGTGGATACACATTTCTGGGCTCTCACCTTTACCACTGGACCCTCTGCGTGCATTTTGGTTTTTGGAGACATTCGAAACTGTATCCGCCTGCAGCTTAGTTGGGTTTGTTAGCCATTCCGGTTCTCCACTCAGCTACATTCCGTGCTCCAGTCTGCATGAGCTGTGCAACGCTGGTAGCTGCTCTCCTGGTAGTTTCATAACGACGAGCAATGTCGTAAGCTTGGGCTAATGTGCAAGGTCGGTCTTCTAGGAGCTTCTGAATAATGTTGGCGTCCCCCATAGCATTAGTGAACACCTCAACACTGATTGCATCTTGCTCTTTTTCAGAACGGTCAGCGTATGCAATAGACACTTTCTCATATATGTCGTCCCTCAAGATGTGTAGTGCCTCACCTGGCAGGCGGATTCGTTGCCTTAACTCGATGGCAACAGCCACTGCATACTCTGATGATGGGCCATAAGCAACCTCCACCTCCTCAACAATGTCTCTGTAGTCCCAGCGTGTTGACCTTGGGTTGCGGTGGACCACTGCTCCTGCTGCACCTATGAGACAGAACCTCAACTGGACAGCCATAGTGTTCTCTGACCAGCGATTAGCCTCAGCACAGCTCTCAAAGCGCTGCAAGAAGTCCTTCCATGGTGTGGTGCCATCATACTGACCCGGTCGTAGTGTAGGAATCCTCTCTCGCTGAACACTGTCGTCCTTGCTGTCTGAAGACAGGTTGTACTGCACACGCCGGGGCAGCCGGCCACGTGGATGGAAGCCTGCTCGCCTGTGATGGGACTGATCATAGCCATAAGTCACAGCTTCATTACCTCCATGGACCGGTGTACTCTGCCTGTGGTGTACAGCGCCCTCTCGCTGCACCTGACGGGAACACACACCCGGTGTCACAGGGGTGGAAAACAGGGTTGCAGGTTCTATATGTGGGGAATAGACTGTCACATTGTTCATAGGTGTGCTCTCCATAAAGGCTGCCGGTTTAGCAGCAATGCAGGGGTTAATGTTATGGGTAGCTGCATCTCCTATGGTCATTGAATGCATTTGTCCATACAACATGTTCATATGGGGAGGCTCAGTTCCATAATGACTTTGCTGCATTTCAATGCCACTGTCTCTCATACTTTGATCATTCATATGAGCAAAAGGGTTTGTGCTTGACAACGACAGATGAGCATGTGGGTAATTGTCACTGGCCATTATGACGTGCAGTAAATGGGTTTGACATTGCACCAGTAGGGGGAAGCTGATCCTCTGTTATGAACGGGTTGAGGCTTTGTCCATGTTGGTACTTAATTTCACGTCTCAGGTTTGCGACATCAGACTGAGAGTACATGGTTGTAGTTGTGGGGGTTAACATGAATGGGTTAGAGTAGTTGATCACTTGCTCTTTATAGTTGGTCATTTCCCCATCAACGTTACTTCCATGGGCCGTCATCATCTCAACTCAGTTAATTGACTGACGAAATTGCCTCGTGCGTCCGTTAGCATGAGTTAGCATGAGCTAACTACGTTTCCATAGTTTACAACTCACTGATGAAATCAGGATTTTTCGGACTCGAGCCCCCAATGTTACCTTTTTCCGTGTTAACTCGAACCTTAGTAAGAGTACAGGAGAGTGTTCTCTTCACTCTAGGGCCGAAGTGGTCATGTACAGTCACGTACTTATTAACGTACTGTCCGGACTTCGGGGTAATTCCCTCTTGATGTGTGGTGGTGACAATAAACCACTGTAAACCGTTATCTTCAGGACTGTGCATTTATTTCCATTGTATTCTTCATATCATGCTGTTGACTAACGTTACATATCTCACAACAAGCTTGCTTCTGTTGTTCCTGTGTACACACAGTCTGTCTCATCACCTATTCGCTCCTTGCGTAGCTGACCTGTATGCCTGGGTGCCTCCCTCTTAAAGGAACAGACCATAATCTTATAACACTACGCTGAAGCGAGATATATGCATACAGGTGCTGAGCAATCCATTAACGTCATAGAACTAGTCAAGGCTGTACAGAGAATATGTATTTTAAACAGAGATATAGACATGATAAAATTTTCCAAGACACAGGCTACAAAAAACGTCAGGCTGAATCAAAATCACGGCAATACATATATTTCATGAGGAATCTTTTTTTGTGTGTTTTTTGCGTGTCCATCCACCACCATAAATGCTGCTGATAGGAGGAACCTGATCAGAAACAGGAAATCAAATTGAACCCTGCAGATGAAGTATCTGTAACTATGAATGCTTTTGTACAGCTCATGTATCTGCACTCCAGCTTACCATCTTTAGATCATTTGGTAATATTTGAAGACCAAGTATAATTTGACATTGACATCGTTGATCTGAAAACTTAAAAACGTACAGTTAGCATGTGGTTCTTTGTCTCAATGATTCAATTGTAAAGCCAGCAGTCCATTTTTGAAAGGTGAGAAGTGATGTTTAATGCCCTACTCTCAAAATCGATTTGTGGGGAAACAGCGCCCTCTATACCTTGCTGCCTTTTGTTTGTTATCATGGGCTGGATGAGCTCTTAGAGTTTCCTTCTTTTTTTCTCCAGTGAATCAATAGCTATACCTATAGCTGCATGCATATAGCATGGCTAAGTATCTGTGATAATAGCAGCAGTTATTGTTTTGGCGACTACAGTGTATTGACAATAATAGAATAGAATAGAACTGTATTATCGTGTTGTCTGAACACAGTACAGGTGATGGCAATAGAACAAAACAAACAATAAAAGCAGAACAAATAGCCTAAAAACAATAATTTGTATCTAGTGTGGATGCAATGTGTGGATGCAAGTGTGCATTGGGGAGTGTCCGTCGCGTGCATGTGCGCGCGCGTGTGTGTGCACGCGTGTCCCTGCCACGTCTATTCTTTTACCAACGGATTTCCAGTTCCGCGTTCGCATTCTGCGATCTGATTGGCCACTGACGTTTCTGGTGCGATCTGATTGGCCACTGACGTTTCTGGTCATGTGACATGTGCGCCCAATCGCGTGACGCGCCCATTTCCGCCTCGAACAGCAGCACACTACCTAACGCCTAGTTTATCACTGGTTAAGCTTAGGCGACTCTTTCGAAGTTGGTTAAGGTTAGAGTTTGGAATCAGGGCTGGTGTTCTATCGCCCTGCTCTAAGACAAACTCTAACCTTAACCAACTTCGAAAGAGTGCCTAAGCTTAACCGGTGGCAGAACTTGCCGTCACACGATTGGCGCGACCAGAAACGTCAGTGGCCAATCAGAGCGCAGAACGCGGAACTGGAAATCCGTTGGTAAAAGTATTCAGGCGTCCCTGCCAACTGTCCCTGAGTCTGCTTGTCCAGGCCTTAAGGCTGTGATACCGTTTGCCAGACTGCAGCAACTGAAACAGTTTGTGGTTGGGGTGGTTTGGGTCCTTGATAATCCTGTGGGCTTTGCTGACACACGGTCTGTTGTATATATCCTGAATGGGGGAAGCTCACAACCACTGATGTTCTGGACTGTCCTCACGGCCAGTTGAAAGCAGAGCAGTTTCGATTAACATATATTGATATATTAGCAGGAGCCTCCCCTGCAGACAGATGTTGCTACACCTGTGTTGTCATGCTGGAGCATGTGTTGTTCTTTGTAGCTTTGAGCTCCAACCATCAAAGCCTGCGGCTTCAATGGAGGGATCTATAAATTGAGATTCATAGGCCCATACATTCATTGAAAAAAAGTTTTGAAAAATAAAATGTTGTTGACTGTTATTCATCTTCCGCTAATTAGGCTGCATACTTTACACACACCCATGTCCAATAAACACCTTCACTGCAATTAATTAATGAAGACAACTTTGAAATGACAGATGTAACAAAGCAACTTTGTCAACTAGAAAGGTGTGCTCAGCAGAGCAAAAATCTCCACCAGGGGGCAGCCACACATTTCTTCTCCCTTTCTCACAGAGCAAACAAACAATATGATATTTGTGACCAGGTACAGACTTGAGGTCTTGTTGAGCAATCTTCAAATTTTTTTTTTACATGATATGAAAGTACAGGTTCACATTCAAGATGATAACACAATCGCTTGTTTAGAGCAGCAGGGCTTCAAAGGTTGGAGCTAGGAATGCTCGATATTGGCTTTTTTACGATACCGATATTCCGATATTGTCCAACTCTTAATTTCCGATACCGATATCAACCGATACCGATATATGCAGGGTTTCCCCGTACAAAAAAATGAATAATTTCAGGTAACTAATAATTTCACTGGATATATATATAACAAATATTGTTATTGTTTTTTATTTTTTTTAAACCGATACCGATATTTTCCGATATCACATTTTACTGCCGATATCGGCCGATAATATCGGTCGGCCGATAATATCGGACATCCCTAGTTGGAGCTGTTCTTTTAACGATGCATGCAGGACTACTGTACCCACATTGCAACTCACCTAACACTTCTCCCACATAACACCTTCTCCAGGTAAGCTGCAGGGGATCAGGAATGTGTATTGTGTCAGTGACAGAGCCGTTATGAGCGAGCAGCATGAGCCTGTCTGACTTGCGACTGAAATAGATGCATTCGTTAGAGAAATTAAATAATCTAATCTTATTATATGCCTTAAGTATAATAAACTTCCCGTAGTGGATGATCTCTGTGTATGTTGTGCAAGTGTGTTTGGATACAGGTAATAACAATTAATGGTAATAGACCATTGTTATGCCGACGATACTCACCTCTTCCTCTCCTTCCCTCCCTCAGATATCCACGTCTCTGAGCGGATCTCGGCCTGTCTGTTCGACATCTCCGCCTGGATGACGACCAACCACCTCAAACTGAACCTAAGCAAAACAGAATTGCTCCACCTGCCGGCCAAATCCTCCCCCCTAACCGACCTTTCAATCACAGTCGAGAATGCAGCTGTGACTGCGTCCCCGACCGCCAAGAACCTTGGTGTTGTCCTCGACGACCAGTTGAACTTCTCTGCTCACATCGCAGCGACGACCAGAACCTGCCGATTCCTCCTGAGCAACGTCAGAAGGATCCGCCCCTTCCTGACAAAAGAAGCCACCCAACTCCTCGTCCAATCAACAGTCATCTCCTGCCTCGACTACTGCAACGCACTGCTCGCTGGCCTCCCGGCCACTGCCACTAAGCCTCTTCAACTCATTCAGAACGCAGCGGCCCGCCTGATCTCAAACCTACCGAAGTCGGCCCATGTCACCCCACTTCTTAGGGACCTGCACTGGCTCCCCATTGCTGCACGAATCCGCTTCAAGGCCCTCGACCTAACATACCGTGCGGCAAAGGGAACCGCTCCCGCCTACCTCCGTTCAATGGTCTCTAACTACACACCCTCAAGACCCCTACGCTCTGCATCTTCTGGCCGCCTTAGACCTACTCCTATACAAGCTCCGGGAGGGTCATCAAAGAGAAGTCGCCTATTCTCAGTCCTTGCCCCACAATGGTGGAATGAACTACCCACCCCAGTTAGGACAGCCGAATCACGTCCAATCTTTCGCCGTCGACTAAAGATGCACTTCTTCAACCATTATCTAAATTAAAAAAATATATATATAAAATATCTAACCCTAACTAACTGTACTGTCATGCACTTGTCCTAATAAACTAACCTACACTAGCACTTAACACTTTGATGAACATTGTTGCTCAGCTGATAGAGTTGTGCCCTTCCTGATGGCTTGTCGTACAGAACTTGTAAGTCGCTTTGGATAAAAGCGTCAGCTAAATGACTAAATGTAAATGTAAATGTAGATGATGTCTGCCTTTGTTAAATGTGACTCGGCACGGTCTAGGCCTGTCATGGTTTTTGCCTTATTTCACCTTTCTGTGAGGGACAGCTGTCTATTTTTGCTTTATTTCACCTCTCTGTGAGGGATAGCTGTCAATTCCTGTTCCCTGTGGTTAATTGCCTCATGGGTCGGCAGGTGTGTGGGCTTGATTGCACCTGATGCAGTGCAGCTGTGCCTATGGCCATGTGGAGTCTATTTAAGTTTGGAGATCGCAGTGTCAACTGCTTTTTCATTTTCCTAGTGTTGGCTGTCCTTTTGGTCACGCTCATTATATTGAAGTGTAGTCTGATCTCTGATTCAGAATTTAGCTTTATGGTAGTCATTCTTATTTTAGGCTACTCACGTGATTCTACACATAAACTCCCTTAGTGGAGGTTTATTGTTTTACTTTTTCCAATATAAACTCCTTTATTAGGAGGTGTCCTTGTGGCTTATTTACTTTTATACTATACCTCTTTATTGAGAGTAGTCCTGTTTTTTGGGACTTGATTTATTTTCTTAATTACTCACTTTGAGGTTTCCACCTGTAAAGGTTGTTTTCAGTTGTTTAATTTTTCCCCTCTCCTAAAATATCTGCGTAAGCAGTGTAGTGGTTGTCCATTTCATGGATAACTTTAAGAGTCCCTGTTATCTGCTCATGACCCACACACACACAGCCCTCACAAGGCCGGCATATGTTGGCAAAATTGAACGTGTATCGCTCCGTCGCATAATTGCATAGAATAAGGCATCTACTCCAGTACGCGCTCCGCAAGTCTGTAAGCTTGCGCATAAGAGAGTATAGAGAGAAGTCCCCAACCATCGGGTCATGGACCGGTACCTGGCCGTGGATCATTTGGTACCGGGCCGCAAAGAAAGAATAAAGTTGTTTAAAATTAAATGTATTTCATTTTCATTAGTCTTCCGGATATTTTATTTAGAAAAATTGCCACTTCCGCCCGCACCTCACTCTCGCGTACTTGACTCAGTTGCTGCTTTTTAACCTGTTAAGCCCTACCCCTATTTTCTGAAAAGCCGCCTAAAAGTACATACCCAAGTAAATGGGAGATTACTCCACTTCTATAAGGTCCATTTCCATGTTCTTGGTATCTAGGGACATCTATGGACCTCAGGGAATATATTCCCAGTGTCCGAAATATTGTGTATGTTTGTTACTATGCTTGAGTAAATTGTAAGAGGGCGATTCTAGGATTTTTGTGAAGTGAAATCATTTTTTATTTACATTTTTTATATATTTATTTTATACAGGTAAGTATGACCGGTAAGTATAAAGGAAGTTGGGTTTATCTAGAATATGCATTTTCCCAACAGGTAGCCTAAGTGTAGCAGGTAAGGTATAAAGGTAAGTATATTAGGTTCAGCGTACTAGAGGTAAGCATTACTGTAGGTAGGCTTGGGGTTTTATAAGCTACCAAAACGTTTGATAAAGCCGGTAGAAGAACGCAACTAACAAAAATAAATTAATTAATAAATAAAATCAGATAAGATGTTTATGTTGTATGTATTAACCTTATAAATAAAAATGTAAGAAAATGTAATGTATTTTAAGGCCTAATATTTGTCTAATTTAATACATTTCAATACTTAGACACCCTGTGTACTTCATGTTCAATATAGGCACCAAAAACAAACAAGCATATGAACGAACCTTTAACAAATCATAAGAGTCAGTTTCTTTAATAGGTCTGAAATGGTTATTGAAATACTGGTGTACTTCATCTACTACCATGTCTAGAATGCATTTTACTGTAGGGCATTTTCTCTAAACCTTGAATTGCTTACAGTAGCTACATTTCAATCACAATATGAAAACAGTGACATACCATCAGGTCCTGAAAGAGCAGCATGACATGTACTTGATGGGGTGGGAGGGGATCAGTGGTTCCCTCTGGATCACTTTGGCTGTCTGTCTGAGGTCTCTGGTTCATATTCCAAATTGATGTCCTTGGCCTGCTGTCGGCCCGTGTGGACCAATTCCATCCACCACAGCCTAGTAGCTAGTTTGCGAGATTAGCTGCAGATACACACACGAATAGACACATAGACCAAGCGCATAATCCTCCCCAGGCTTCACCCCGGGTGGAGTTAATTACACAAGGCTAATACACCTTCTGGGTTGCATGTAAATTCATTGTCGTGGGTTGGCAGCTTGCTAACAACCTTGGCTAATTTGCTTGGTACTGCCGGTACTATCCACTCCGATGCGGCTACTCCTCAGGCAGGGCGCTTGGAGTGTGCCCTGCATGCTCTGAGAGAGACACTATAATAATAATAATCTTTATTTATATAGCACCTTTCATACATTGAATGCAGCTCAAAGTGCTTAAGAGCAAAAAATAAATAAAAACACAATGTGACAATAAAACAAAATAAAATAAAGAAAACAGGAGTTTAAAACCACAAAAAAATTGCAAAACATGATTAATAAAATAGCTAAAAAGCATAAATGACAACAGGGATTTTAAAATCAGCTAAAAGCAAGAGTATAAAAATAGGTCTTGAGCTGTGCTTTAAAGCTATCCACAGAGGGGGTGGCTAGGTGGCGCAGTGGGCAAGGCGCTCGCCACCAATGCAGAAGATGCTGGGTTCGAGCCCAGCTCTCTGCGTTGCTACCAGCTTGGCTGGTCGTTCATACTAATACAATGGACCTGTCTCAAAACCCTGCCCTCTTTTCTTGATCCTCCAATCACAGCTGTCGCTTACCTCTGACTTCCTCGTACAAACAAAGTTTGTACGAGGAAGTCAGAGGTAAGCGACAGCTGTGATTGGAGGATCAAGAAAAGGGGCAGGGTTTGAGATAGGTCTATTGGCAGTATTAGGGGGTGGGAAGCTGGTGGGTGGGGATGGGACCTTGTGGACAGCGACTCCTACAGGTCGGTTGGTGCGCCTGCGCAGTAGAATCAGGAAGTGACGAGGGCGGCGTGTCTGTCCCCACGCAGACCCTCGCCGCTGAGAGATCGCGCTGTGCAGGTGAAAATATGCTACGGCTGCCTCCTCGAGTACCGGAGGGGACACGTGATGCAAGGCTTCGTCCACATTGCAGCCGGCTTGTGGGAGGCATGGCCAACAGCGTTCGAGACAGGGGAGGGTAGAATTGGACAATACGAAATTGGGGAAGGGAGAAAAAAATTTAAAAACGGGGAGAAAAAGTATATAAAAAAAAAACTATCCACAGAGGCTGCCTGTTTTATATGTAGTGGGAGATTATTCCAAGCCGTCGGCCCATAGAAACAAAAAGCTGCTTCGCCGTATTTTTTATATTTTATTGTAGGCACCTCGAGCAGGTCCGCACTAGAGGACCTGAGGGGGAGGTTTGGAACATATCTATGTAGGCAGTCGCAGAGGTAGGATGGTGCCAAACCATTAAGAGCTTTAAAAACAAGCAAGATAATTTTTGAATCAATCCTAAAAACAACCGGGAGCCAATGCAGCGAAGCTAAAACTGGAGTAATTATGTTCCCTCATCTTAGTTCTAGTTAAAACTATGGCTGCCGCATTTTGGACAAGTTGTAATCTGTCAGTTGTTTTCTTTGGCAGGCCAGAAAAAAGGGCATTACAATAATCAAGCCAGAGAAAACAAAAGCGTGGATCAGCATTTTTGCATCGTCCATTGGCTCTAATTCGCGCAATATTTCTAAGATGAAAGAAGGCAATCTTCGTAACATGATTTATGTGTGTATTGAAATTCAATTCAGAATCAATAATAACCCCCAGGTTCTTTACTGCAGTGTTATTTCTGCAGTGTTATTTTCTACATTCAGGTTACCCAGTCTACTTATGATCGATTATCTCTGCTCACTAGACCCCACTATGAGAACTTCTCTCTTATCCTCATTTAGCTTGAGCTCACTCATCCAGCATTTAATGCTGGTCAAACTGTTGTGAGGTCTGCTTCTGAGCAGGTACCGCAGCCTGTTGGCTCCCCCCTGAGGACGCGTTGCGCGTTGACACGACCCCGAGGCGTACGTCTCTCGAGACGTTCCCGTCTCACGGCTGGTGCTAATGAACAATTAGACTATAAACACCTGACCAGCAGTCGATGCAAGTTCGTTCTGTAGGAACAGTAGGTTTGTTGCGCCTTAATTTTTTCCTCTTGACATTTCTCTCTAACTTAGTTCTCGTTGATTGTTGTTATTTATTGTCTGCTACCTAACCTCATTGTTTTGATGCGCGTGTTCAGTGCTTGTAACCCTAACCTCGTTTCTTCTCCCCCTCCAGCGTGGATAGATGTTAACTGGTCAACTAATATCGTGTATCTTTTTCTCTCTTCCATCTAGTTTGGAAGACGCCGTCTCGGATACTTGTCGCGTTCATCCGCCCGTTAAATTCCCTTGTTATCTTCTGCTGAGCGCACCACTCTCTGTAGGGCCTTCTTGTCCTGTGCCGTGCTGTTTCCATACCAGGCAGTGATGTTTCCAGTCAAGATGCTCCCTACAGCTCCGGAGTAGAAGGACTGGAGGATCTTCCCAGATACTCTGAACTTCCTTAACTGTCTCAGGTGGTAGAGGCGTTGCTTCGCCTTTTTTACGACTGAGTCTATGTGTGTTGTCCATGTCAGATCCTCTGCGATGTGGACCCCCAGGTACTTAAAGCTGCTCACCCTGTCCACGGTAGCCCCGTTAATCCTCAGTGGTGTGTGTGTCTCCTGCTGTCCTCTCCTATAATCCACGATCAGCTCCTTGGTTTTACCAATGTTCAGGAGCAGGCTGTCAAGTCAAGAGTTTTAATTGTCACGGCATACAAGTATACAATGAAATGCGGGTGGTCTTGCCCGCAACGATGTGCAATACAGTGTTACAACATATAATAGAATCCAATAAAAAAACAACATTGTGCAATAAACAGGTAACAGGTAACATGGTGTGACATCTCGGTATCTGTACATAGTTATTTACAGAGCATATAGGACATGCTAGGTAGCTTTGGTAGTGCAATACACTGTTCCTGTTATTCTAATTTAAAGTGGCCTTTCCTTTTGGCCATAAGTGTGCGGCTAATCATCAGTGGTGTGTGTGTCTCCTGCTGTCTTCTCCTATAATCCACGATCAGCTCCTTGGTTTTACCAATGTTCAGGAGCAGGCTGTTGTCCTGGCACCAGCGTTCCAGTACCTCAACCTCCTCCTGGTAGGCCTTCTCGTCGTTGTCCGAGATCAGCCCCACCACCACCGTGTCGTCTGCGAACTTCACTATGGAGTTGGAGCTGAACTTGGCCACACAGTCGTGTGTGTAGAGTGAGTACAGCAGGGGGCTTAGAACACAGCCCTGGGGGGACCCGATGCTCAGGGTGATGGTGTTGGAGGTCTGACCCCCCACCCTGACCGCCTGGGGTCTTTCACTCAGAAAGTCCAGTACCCAGGCGCTCAGGGCGGAGCTCAGACCCAGCTCGATCAGCTTGTCCACCAGTCTGGTGGGGACTATGGTGTTGAACGCTGAGCTGTAGTCAATGAACAACAGTCTCACATAGCCCCCCTTCTGACGGTCAAGGTGGGAGAGGGTGCTGTGCAGTACCTGGGAGACTGCGTCGTCAGTGGACCTGTTTGTCCTGTATGCAAATTGCATACGGTCCATATCACTGGGGAGGGAGGCACAAATGTGGTCCTTGACCAGCCTCTCAAAACATTTCATGACCACAGAGGTGAGTGCCACCGGTCTGTAGTCATTTGGACATGTTGGGGAGGGTTTCTTCGGTACAGGGATGATGGTAGACATCTTGAAGCAGGCAGGGACCACCGACTCGGCCAGGGATTGATTAAATATGGCGGTGAACACCGGGGCAAGCTGGTTGGCACAGGACTTAAGTATGCGTCCTGTTATACCATCTGGGCCAGCAGCCTTCCTGGTGTTCACCTGCATAAATGCTCTTCTCACACTGTGTACCGTCAATGAGAGAGCGTCCCCGCCCCCCCGCGGATGCCCCCCCCCCCCCTCCACAACAGCCGGCGCACCAGTGACGTCACTAGCCGTTGGGCTAGCAGTGCCACTGTTTGCACCAAACCGCGCGTAGAAGATGTTGAGCTGGTCCGCAAGGGAGGCGTCGTCGCTCCCCATTGAGGGGGCGCTGACTTTGTAGTCAGTTATAGCCCTCAGTCCCTGCCATAAGCCTCTTGTGTCATTCTGTGCCATTTGTGCCTCCATCTTGTCGGCATACGTCCTCTTAGCAAGTTTGACAGCCTTGCGCAGAGTGTAGACTGTTGTCTTGTACTCTTCCATGTTTCCTGACTCTCTGCCCCGGTTATAAGCAGTGGTGCGAGTGTTCAGGGCTGCTCTGATGGTACTGTCCACCCATAGTTTCTGGTTTGGGAACACCCTCGCCTTCTTTGTGGGGACGATACTATCAGCCAGTGTTGTTATGAATGACACCACAGCGTCTGTGAAATCGCTGACGTCACTGTTACTCCTCCTGAACATTCCCCAGTCGGCGTCATCTAGTGCGTCCTGAAACGTGGCATCTGATTGGTCGTCCCATTTTTTTACCTCACGTGACACGACGGCGTCACGTGATCTCTGTTTATATGCTGGGACCAAAAAGATGGCGGCATGATCCGACGTGTTTGTTGCTCCCGCTAATGGTGGAGCCGGTACAGCCTTGTATCCGGCTCTGAACGGGGTGTAGCAGTGGTCGAGTGTATTTCCTCCCCTTGTGGAGCAGACGATGTGCTGGAAGAAAGACGGCATGACTTTCTTCAGATTCGCCTGATTGAAGTCCCCGGCTACGATCATGGCTGCGTCCGGATGCTTGATCTGGTGCGCGCTCAGATGGTCGTGTAGTTCCCCTAGCGCCCTGCCGACGTTCGCCTGGGGGTGGATGTACACTGCAGTCATGATCACTGCAGTGAATTCGCGCGGAAGATGGAACGGGCGACATTGGATCGTGAGGTGTTCCATGTCGGGAGAGCATGAACGGGAGAGTATCTTCACTTCCCCGGGGCTAGTCCAGCCGTTGTTGGTCATAAGGCATAGCCCCCCGCCGATGCTCTTCCCGGAGGCTTCTGTACGGTCCGCTCTGAAGATGGTGAAGGAGTTGGAGGGAGAGATGCTGTAATCGGGAGTCACTGATTTCAACCAGGTCTCCGTGAAACACAGGATATTGCATTCCCTCATCTCTCGCTGGAATCGGACCCGCGCACGTAAATCATCCATCTTACTCTCTAGCGAACGAGCATTCGCCAGGAAGATAGATGGAATAGCCGGACGGTAAGCAGATTTCCTTAATCTTAATCTGATCCCGCTCCTCTTCCCCCTGTGTTTCTTCTTTGTCTTGCGGCCGTCTTTGTCTCCCGCGTTGTCTTTGTCCCGCCTGATCTCCGTTGGCCATTCTTGGCATGATAAAGTGTCTCTAAACTCCTCTTTGAGTCCGGAGTTTAGGTCAATAAGTGACTGTCGTCGTATGACGTCCCCGCCAGTGATGCTTCGATAAAAAAAGTAGTAAAAACAAACATAATAACTATAAATGTGCACATTCGTTGCTGAGCAAAACCCATGGCGACTGACTCGGGGTCGCGCCAATGTTCAAAAGGTCCAGGTGAGAGAGGGTGCTGTGCAGTACTTGGGAGACCGCATCGTCAGTGGACCTGTTTGGCCTGTATGCAAATTGCATAGGGTCCATACTCACTCTCTTATTTGGGTCCCGTTCCTCTGTTCCCATAACACAAACAGGTCAACAGCGGGTCTAGAGCACAGGGCTCGTCTGGAGCTACGGAGAGGTATAGCTGGGTATAGGGGTGTAACGGTACACAGAAGCCACGGTTCGGTACGTACCTCGGTATTGAGGTCACTGTTCGGTACGAGTTCGGTACAACAGAAAAAAAATATTTATAATTATTATTATTAATAATCTTTTTTTTATTCTATTTAATTTTTTTTTAATTTTTTATATATTATATTTATGATAATTATTATAATTATTATTAAATAGAATAATTTTCTATAGGCTTACCATGGTAATTAGTGATATGTGTCATTCTGTGTTCAGGCATCCACTTGCTTATATACTGCCCCTTTAACAACATATCCTTGCTAAGTTTCAGTTTCACTTCCAGAGAGAATTTTACTTCACGACCAGACTGAATACTAGTTGTCTTGTACTCTTCCATGTTTCCTGACTCTCTGCCCCGATTATAAGCAGTGGTGCGAGAGTTCAGGGCTGCTCTGATGGTACTGTCCACCCATGGTTTCTGGTTTGGGAACACCCTCGCCTTCTTTGTGGGGACGATACTATCAGCCAGTGTTGTTATGAATGACACCACAGCGTCTGTGAAATCGCTGACGTCACTGTTACTCCTCCTGAACATTCCCCAGTCGGCGTCATCTAGTGCGTCCTGAAACGTGGCATCTGATTGGTCGTCCCATTTTTTTACCTCACGTGACACGACGGCGTCACGTGATCTCTGTTTATATGCTGGGACCAAAAAGATGGCGGCATGATCCGACGTGTTTGTTGCTCCCGCTAATGGTGGAGCCGGTACAGCCTTGTATCCGGCTCTGAACGGGGTGTAGCAGTGGTCGAGTGTATTTCCTCCCCTTGTGGAGCAGACGATGTGCTGGAAGAAAGACGGCATTACTTTCTTCAGATTCGCCTGATTGAAGTCCCCGGCTACGATCATGGCTGCGTCCGGATGCTTGATCTGGTGCGCGTTCAGATGGTCGTGTAGTTCCCCTAGCGCCCTGCCGACGTTCGCCTGGGGGTGGATGTACACTGCAGTCATGATCACTGCAGTGAATTCGTGCGGAAGATGAAACGGGCGACATTGGATCGTGAGGTGTTCCATGTCGGGAGAGCATGAACGGGAGAGTATCTTCACTTCCCGGGGGCTAGTCCAGCCGTTGTTGGTCATAAGGCATAGCCCCCCGCCGATGCTCTTCCCGGAGGCTTCTGTACGGTCCGCTCTGAAGATGGTGAAGGAGTTGGAGGGAGAGATGCTGTGATCGGGAGTCACTGATTTCAACCAGGTCTCCGTGAAACACAGGATATTGCATTCCCTCATCTCTCGCTGGAATCGGACCCGCGCACGTAAATCATCCATCTTACTCTCTAGCGAACGAGCATTCGCCAGGAAGATAGATGGAATAGCCGGACGGTAAGCAGATTTCCTTAATCTTAATCTGATCCCGCTCCTCTTCCCCCTGTGTTTCTTCTTTGTCTTGCGGCCGTCTTTGTCTCCCGCGTTGTCTTTGTCCCGCCTGATCTCCGTTGGCCATTCTTGGCATGATAAAGTGTCTCTAAACTCCTCTTTGAGTCCGGAGTTTAGGTCAATAAGTGACTGTCATCGTATGACGTCCCTGCCAGTGATGCTTCGATAAAAAAAGTAGTAAAAACAAACATAATAACTATAAATGTGCACATTCGTTGCTGAGCAAAACCCATGGCGACTGACTCGGGGTCGCGCCAATGTTCAAAAGGTCCAGGTGAGAGAGGGTGCTGTGCAGTACTTGGGAGACTGCATCGTCAGTGGACCTGTTTGGCCTGTATGCAAATTGCATAGGGTCCATACTCACTCTCTTATTTGGGTCCCGTTCCTCTGTTCCCATAGCACAAACAGGTCAACAGCGGGTCTAGAGCACAAGGCTCGCCTGGAGCTACGGAGAGGTATAGCTGGGTATAGGGGTGTAACGGTACACAGAAGCCACGGTTCGGTACGTACCTCGGTATTGAGGTCACTGTTCGGTACAACAGAAAAAAAATATTTATAATTATTATTATTAATAATTTTTTTTTTATTCTATTTAATTTTTTTAAAATTTTTTATATATTATATTTATGATAATTATTATAATTATTATTATTAAATAGAATACTTTTCTATAGGCTTGCCATGGTAATTAGTGATATGTGTCATTCTGTGTTCAGGCATCCACTTGCTTATATACTGCCCCTTTAACAACATATCCTTGCTAAGTTTCAGTTTCACTTCCAGAGAGAATTTTACTTCACGACCAGACTGAATACTAGAGAACAGATGACATATTACAACAATGGCAGAGGATTATTTGGATTTAAACTAGAGCTGGGCCGTTAACGGCGTTAACGTTCTGCGTTAACGCTATACTAGTATCGCGCGATAATATAATTAACGCATTAATCTAAAAAAAAATAAATAAAAAATCGATTTATTTTTTTTACCTTTATTTACCCAGGGTAGGTTCGCTGAGCACAGATGCTCTTTTTCAGGAACGCCCTGCTTCACATTCACACAGTTCCATTCACACCTGGGAGCTGCCCAGTACAACCACAGTTGACACCATTGGCCACTGAGCTACTCCACTGGAGCAGTTGATTCAAGCCATGTCACATAGTTCAAGTTTGAAATGATTCTTTCTGTTTTGCTCCTGAGAGTGTGCTAGATACTGTACTCAGGGCCGCCTCAGGGGGTGTGCGAGCAGTGCGGTCGCACAGGGCCTCGCGGGAAGGGGGGCCTCGCAAAAAAATAATAAAAAAAAAATAAAGAAAAATATTTTTTATTTATTTTTTTTTTATTTTTTTTTTATTTTTTGCGAGGCCCCCCTTCCCGCGAGGCCCTTTTTCATCACAGACCTAAAATCTAGTTTTGCTTATATGCTTATATATTTCACATTAGACACGTTTGTAGAATGTGTCTGACTTGTTCCTGGGTCTGCAGTCCTGCAGACATACTCACTATTGGAGCTCAGCCTCTGGGGTTCTGCAGCAGACATACTATTGGTTTCAACGAAGGGAGTGGTTTTACTTACATCATGTGTAGTACGCCGGCGTGAGTCAGCTGCGTTTGACTATTTCGCGCGTGCAGCTTTTGACTATTATGCTTAGTTATGCCAGCCAAGACGAAGAAAGAGGTCGGTCATTATCAGTCGGTCGGTCACCAAGGAACGTTGACGAAAGGCCTCTCGCTAGCGGGACAAATGGCCGGAGCCTTGTCATGGTATAGCCATGATGATGTCGGCTAGTAGCTAGCTTAGCTAAAGGCTAACTAGCGTTAGCTAACCTATTCAGAGGAGCGAGGCGAGGCGAGTGGATGTCTTTTCAAAAGAAGGAGAAGAGAACTTGTGAGCAGATAAATCTGTTAGGCAGCAATACGCCGAAAGGTGTCCAGTCTGCCGGAAAGTACTCGAAGAAGAAGAAGAAGAAATTACACCGTGGGCCAAGAAAGTCTCCTTCCAACTTTACCATTGGCGCCGCGTTGATACTGCGTTATGGTGAGTCAACCTATGATTAAATTCCCGCCGTGGACCTGACCTATCTCTCTTTCTCTCTCTCTGGAGCCAAACTGGTCGACTAGCTAATATAGTACTACTAGTAGCTAACGGTGTGTGCCTGGTGAGAGCACCTGGCTGTATGTAGCCGCATAGCTTGCAGAACGCAGAAGCAAGCTATGCGGCTACATACAGCCAGGTGCCTGATTGAGCTAACTGTTAGCCAGTTAGCTGTTTAGCGTCAGCTGGGAACGTTCGTTTGATGCTATCAGTTAGCCTTGAGAATAGCAGGCCCTGGCACTCTGACTACGACATCATCTTTGACAGAAGATGTAGTCGGGCCTGCACCATGACAAGGCTCTGGCCATAGCTTATTTGTCCCGACAGCGAGAGGCCTTTCGTCAACGTGGAGACCTGTGTTGCGGCCTTTCGCCCTGCGTTCCTTTTGTGCAGGTAAGATTAATGAAAATGTCATGACATTACCCCACTCTTCCTTCCTTCCCCTCCCGAATGTTTTGTTAATAACGATGTTTTTTTCCAGGCAAAACATATGCTACTTCACAACATTTGGAGATACGACATGTGCTGTGTGTGAATGGTCGTTTGTGTAGCTTGGGTAGCGTTGGGCCGTTGGCCAAAGCTGTGTGTGGCCTGGTGTCACAGTACCTGGCTAGCCTATTTAGCTGATGTCGGCCATTGGCTCCTTGCTGCTTTGGTTTCTCTGGTATAGACCCTCTTCTTGTTGGATTTAAGTGTTGATCTTTGTCCTTTTGGATCTCTCATACATGCTCTAGTCTCTCTCTAACACACACACACACATGACAAACACACATGTTCTCTCTCTCTCTCTTTCTAACACACACAGTCTGCCTATGGCGGCCTTTCTCGATGGCTAGGCTGTGCTCAAGGATCTTCAGTCACAGTGCTCAGGTATTCTGCCACTGTGTACTCTCTGTTTAGGGCCAAATAGCATTTCAATTTCTTTCCAATGTGTGTCTCTCTCTCTCTCTCTCTCTCTCTCTCTCTCTTGGATTTAAGTGTTGATCTTTGTCCTTTTGAATCTCTCATACATGCTCTATACTCTCTAACACACACACACATGACAAACACACATGTTCTCTCTCTCTCTCTCTCTCTCTCTCTTTCTAACACACACAGTCTGCCTATGGCGGCCTTTCTCGATGGCTAGGCTGTGCTCAAGGATCTTCAGTCACAGTGCTCAGGTATTCTGCCACTGTGTACTCTCTGTTTAGGGCCAAATAGCATTTCAATTTCTTTCCAATGTGTGTCTCTCTCTCTCTCTCTCTCTCTCTCTCTCTCTCTCTCTCTCTCTCTCTTGGATTTAAGTGTTGATCTTTGTCCTTTTGAATCTCTCATACATGCTCTAGTCTCTCTCTAACACACACACACATGACAAACACACATGTTCTCTCTCTCTCTCTCTCTCTCTTTCTAACACACACAGTCTGCCTATGGCGGCCTTTCTCGATGGCTAGGCTGTGCTCAAGGATCTTCAGTCACAGTGCTCAGGTATTCTGCCACTGTGTACTCTCTGTTTAGGGCCAAATAGCATTTTAATTTCTTTCCAATGTGTCTCTCTCTCTCTCTCTCTGTACACTGTATATTGACTGTAGAACGGGAGCTCTCTCTCGCTCTCTCTTTTGCTATATGTTGACTGTATCATGCCCCGCCTCGGGCAGCGCTATTATTTAAGAATATGTTGACTGTATAAAAAAAAATATATATATATATATATTTTTTTTATTTTTATTTTTTTAACCTTTTGGGGGGGGGGGGGGGGGGGGGGGGGCTCGCGTTAAATCTCGCACAGGGCCTCGCATTTCTCCCAGGCGGCCCTGACTGTACTGTACTGGTAATATTATTTATTTGTGTTAACTTCTGAATAAAACAACTTATTAAACACAAGTACATCTTATTGAACATTATTTTGATATTTCATTACCAATTATCATAGCAAAACAGCTTTTTCAAACAGTCTGTAATGCATTTTGGAAACGGGAGATGGGCTCATGGTGTAATGGGTCACCTGGCCTGAGAAACATAAGGAGGAAAGAAAAAGTAAGGACTTACTTCTGGTCATTATTTGGGTAGAACACACATATTTTGAATGCCTTCGGCAGGTTTTTTTTTTTTTTTTTTTTGAGCCATTTTAATCTAGATTAATCTAGATTAAATCCAGGATTGCAGATAGATTAATCTAGATTAAAAAAATTAATCTATGCCCACCTCTAATTTAAACACAGTGGAGCTCAGATGATCTGTCCGGAAAAGTAGGTTCTTCTTTTTATTTGATTGTGCCTGTGAGTCCGGCGGGGGAGAATGTTGATGTGTGTGTGTGTGTGTCGGCGACACGTGTGTGTTTCTTTCCATTGGTTTCATTTGGGCGCACAAGAAAACAAAAGAAAACTGTAATGACCCTGCAGCTGTTCCAATGTATGTGCCTTTCTCCTCCGTGCACTTTCGCCGCTCTGAAGTCTGAGCTCAGTGTGCCCGGCCACGCGCGCTGCTCTCGCACGGACCTTGCGAGTGCCTGCATGTGGGTGTGTTTGCGCTGTGGGGCATATTTGTCGCATGGGTGGGCGTACCGCACCGTGGCGGCCGTACCGTAAATTCGCGGGACGAATACACGTACCGTTACACCCCTAGCTGGGTATCATCAGCATAGAAATGGAAGTTAACTCTGTGGTATTGGTAATAAGTCCACCCAGCGGCAGTATATACACGGAGAACAATAAAGGGCCAAGAATGGAGCGCTGCGGGATACCAGAACAGATGTCGTGTTTGTCAGAATCATAATCCGCTAGATTGACAGAGTAGCGAATTCTGCCTGTTAAGTAGGAATAAAACCAGGACAAGGCCGTGCCTGACAGACCTATCCAGTACTCGAGACGGTGCATTAAAATTGTGTGATCAATTGTGTCAAACGCAGCCATTAAATCTAGGCGTAGGAGAACGGATACCTCTTTATTGTCCACAGACACCCTAAGGTAATTAATTACCTTTACAAGTGCTGTCTTAGTACTATGGCCCCTCCTGAAGCCAGATTGGAATTTGTTATGGACCTTTTTTTCTGTAAAAACACATCCAGTTGATGAAAGATAGTTTTTTCTAAGACCTTGCCCAGAAAAGGGAGATTAGAGATAGCTCTATAATTACTCAACACAGAGGGATCAAGGTTGTGTTTCTTTAGTAAGGGCCTAACTACAAAAGTTTTTAGTGAGTCTGGAAAGACGCCTGATTGGAGAGAACTGTTTACAATTTTAAGGATATCTCCAATCACACAAATGTCTAAAACCACTTTGAGGAAGGGGGTGGGAATAGCATCCAATGAGCAGGAGGATGATGACATTTGCGATATGGTTTTGCGGAGTTCCTCTTCATCAATTGCACAGAATGATATTAGACTTCCCCTGGAGTGATTTACACTGTTGCATATAGCACCACTAGCAGCATTTGCAGTTTGAGAGTTTGTGCTAGGAGCATCACTCATAATTAGGGATGTTCGATATTGGCTTTTTTTCCGATATCCGATATACCGATATTGTCCAACTCTTAATTTCCGATACCGGTATCAATTCTTACTTGCTTGTGTAGTATATTTTTGGACAAATATACATATTTTAGATGGCTATTGTAAATCTTCTTGTGACTTCTGAGATCGAGCGTGTACAGAATGGCATGGCTGTAAGCCATTACGACAGTGCTGAGTAAAAACATACCCAACCAGGGTCTCCATAGCGCTTAACCCTGTGACACCCAGACCGACCTGGCATTTTTCCCCCTGAAAAAAGCCCAAGTCCCTCAGGGTACCAGAACAGCAGATCTGCATCCCCGGCGGACAACGGGTTCAACTGACCTGGACCAGCGTGACCAGAACCAGTCCCGTGCCCTAACCACGCCGACATGCCTACTCCAGGAGAAGGGCAGATATGCGTGTCGATCTTAACATGAAAAGAAGGCGCCACCCAGACGTTCGGGCGAACCGCGCCTGGTGGCCCACCCCAAGGGCGTGAGACCCCTCCACATATGTTCAGATCCATTCCGTCATCATCCCCCAGACATGAACGAGAATCCGTCGACAACCCACCCAGGTCATGGGATGTGGTCGTCGGAAGAGGAAAAACCCCCATCTCAGTTGCTTTATAAAAACGCTGTTTCAACCACAAGCAACCAAGGCGTGCCAGTCAATCGCCTGTTTACAGCGAGCTAGCACTATACGTGCGTCGGGACACACCCCCATCAATGAACAGGCTATTTAGACCTGTCATTGAATCCCCAAGGCGC
Organism: Notolepis coatsorum; assembly: GCF_963971535.1. NCBI lineage: Eukaryota > Metazoa > Chordata > Actinopteri > Aulopiformes > Paralepididae > Notolepis > Notolepis coatsorum. The sequence continues at coordinate 58,327,620 of NC_140168.1, read as the reverse complement.
CCAGGGGAACGACAAGAGGGGTGTGACACTCCCTAACTCCAACACTTCTGGAATAGAAAAGAAGGAAGCATCAACAGTATGTATCCCAGTCTACACAGCTGGGGTAAAAAATGTTCAAATTTTTACATCCCACCACCCTCCCATAGGAAGGAGACGGGGATCCCCAGAGAGACTTCCCACGCGAGCTGTACAGATTGAAAGAATATATTGCACCTTGAGCCATGTAAAAAACTGGTTTTAGGGCTCTCCGGGGAAGAGGCACTGAACCCATACACACTCAATAAACGAATTGAATCGAATACACACACAATAGAAAAGGACCCTTCTAGAGGGTCCACTCACTTTGACAATCTGAGGAGGAAGGCTCTGTACTCTGATGGAGGCTTCCTCACATGGAAGAAGGAGTCCGAACTCACAGAAGGCCTGAATAGGCGCTTGGTGAGGAGGAGCCCTGACCACCCCCCCTGAAAACAGATCCATCACATGGACCTGAACAGCACACGGAAGTCCTACCAACAGAGACGCGCACGGTGACGTACTCTATGGCGGGGGAATTCCTGCGGTGCACACGCCCAATATACCAGGCCGTGGGACCAGGAACTCCCTCCCCCCCCCGTAACGTGCCGAACCGCCACGTGACGGGAACCTTGAAGGACAGGGGGTGTACCCCTGACCGACAGAAACAATGGGGAGAGGAAAGGTTACCAGTTCACCCCTTTACGACCCCACACCCATGATACGATGTAATGACAAAAAGAGAATATGACACAGTCATAGTCAACTCTATGAAGCGTTTTACAGCTCCACACAGCGCATGAGCTAACCTGCTATCTGATTTTTACTAAGGAAAAACACAGAATAGAGAGGGCTCTAAGAGCCCCGGTCCAACATACACATGTGCTTCTGTGGCCAGTCCAACCCAGTTGTAGGTCACATGACACACACAACCCATCATCACCTACAAAAAATGGCAAAAACACTCAACAGAGGAACGCCGTTTTTTTCACAATGAGAGAATACATCATTCTCGATTAGTATCGGCCACAGGCCTTGCTAAGCACACATGACAGCAACCAAACCATTTTCTTTTTTTAGGAAAATAAGTCTCTCCAGCAGATTTAGCACAACCTCAGCAATCAAGCTAAGAGTTACATCGCATCCCTACCACACAAAAGACACAAATAGTGCACAAACATGTCTGATAGGAGGATGAAAAAGTCCCCAGGGAACCGGGGGGGAAAACACAATCCTCCTATTTTACCCTCAATACGGCCAGTTAAAACAGGAAAACCTGTTAATATGTGAACACACTGTTCATTGTCATCACAGTCTGAGAAAGAACATTCTTTTACTCACTTGTCACCAAGCATAGCTTCATAGGTTAGTTACCTTAGCTGTGAGTACACGGTACATATAAACACCATGATGTTTCTCACACAACAACCAGATCATTACATCCCGATTTGCACGGAGAAGCTAACTGCCAGTGACAAAAACAGCTCACACATAACCCGCAACGTATCCTAAATGCATTGTAGCAACACACGTTTTGGGAAAAACACCGTTATTCACAATACATTTAGCAAAGTAAAACCAGAAGACGTGTTATGAGGTCTGGTCAACCCCGTTCCTACCCGGAACGCAGATCAGCGAAGTGCAGTCACAGACACCGTAGGAACACAGCCGCTCCTGTGTTGTCCGAACTGGGCAGCGTCACCGCCCCAACCCGCACTACAGTCCCCTGTTGATGCAACCTTGCCGTCCTGGCTCAGGGCAGGGTCGACGAAAACATCCCCTGTCAAGGATGACGTCGTGGTCAAGAGTGTAAAACATGTTAAAATCAAAGCACGTTCAACAGAATAGCATCAAGCTAATGGCCGCTCCAACCGTTCGGGTGCTACTGCTTCTGCTCGCGAGACGCCGAGCAACGACGCACGCGATCAGAAGCGAGCTCACGGCGGCGCGCGAGAAGCTAAGCTACCCCGCGCCAGGCCATGGCCTATAGCAGCAAGCTAACGTTACCTAGCGACCACGACATGCTAGCCCCGCAGCTAACAGCTGACTGGCTAATAGTAGGCCCAACCTAAGCAGGCCATGCAGCGATCCAGCAGGCTAACGCAGCAGTTAACAGCTGACTGGCTAACCGCAAGCTATGAACATGTAAACAATGACATAACACTCACCCAGACAGGCCACCGTTCTGAACCTCTCCTCACTTTTTAAGAGAAAAGAGAAAACAAGATGTCAACACCGCTTCACAACGGTGATTGTACCACACCCGACGGAATCAGCACAATACCAACTGGCCTGTGTAGCTGACTTTGAACATGAATCTGCCGCTACCGCACATTCATGCACATATCCCCTCGTGAAGGAATACTCTCATTTGGATATGAAAGATGGGGCCTTAACACGGTGACAGAGAGAATCCACTCGTCCAAAACACACAGGGATCACCAGTGTCAATGGTCGCGGCCCACTAGTTAAAACTATAATGGTCTTCAGACCAAGGTCTCCTGTCGCCTAGGTGGCTGAACAAAGGACCCTAGCCTGGGGCCGGTTTCCATAAACATTGTCAAGTAGCCCCCATAGCACTAACAGACAAGTGGAGCCTGCCAGCAAACACTACTCACCCAACCTGGAACGCACCGCTTCTCACAACAGCGGCATGTCCGACAGTTCAGCTGTGGCCTGACAGGTTTCACCCCAACAACACAGCAAGGAACTGCAGTTGAGAAGCATGCAGCGGCGTGCTCCCAATACGAAAACCGGTGGAGGGTTTTTAGAATGATCATCATCTTCTAGACACTCCAGTACGAAGACAATATCGCCGTATTTTCTCGAAAAATAGTGAGAGAGAAAATAAAGATATGATGTCAACGTATCCTTGTTTCCCAAAGCTGTTCCTAATCCAATTTCTTCCATCATGGTGTCAAGTGTGGGGATCTACCGAGGCACTTATTCCTTGTGGTGAAAGCGAGAAGGAGGAGAGCAGGTGACCACACACCTGCTTATGAAGGTAAGCTGATGAGGGGTGTGGTCAGACTAATACTGGTATTAGAGGTTTGATTGATTGATTGATTGAAAAGTTTATTAACAGATTGCAGAATGGGTACAGTACAGTACATCTCAATACATACAATTGTTAAGGGGATGCAGACCAGAGAAAGACTTTCGTCTTGTTTCCACCAGGGTCCCCCATTTTCAATTCATCATAACATATATGACATACATGACATACAGATAGACAGTACTGCTACATCTATACATTTATGACATATCAGATTTGCAAATACAGTACTGTTTGTGATACAAAAGTGTCCAGAAAAGGAGTGTATATACATTTGGCGTAGAAACTGTACATTGGAGGAGGTTGGTGGGGTGGGGTTGGGTGGGTTGGGTGAGGGCTGTACATTGGAGGTGGGGGGGGGGGGGGGGGGGGGGGGGTTGGGTAGGGGACACACACACATTTTACACTGTACATTGGAATGTTGACAAAGCCTTACTTGGTCATTTACTGTACAACTAGGTTAGGTACATTTGTGGAATTTATTCAGTACGCGTGCACGTACGCGAGATAGTGCAGTGTGATGCCAAGCAGAGCCTCTAACGGCACAGAACTGCGACCACACTAGCAGAATGTCACATTGCTTACTGTAGTAGGAAAAGCTTTGACATCATGTAACACAAAGTCCCAAATGTGCCTAATATATTTTTGTGTTATTATTTGGTTGCAGTGCAATGTTTGGTCACTAAGTAGGGCTCCTTGTTTGTACTTGATGTAACAGGTTTCCTCCAGTAACAATTTGGCTCATATCTGTGAATATGTCTGTATAAATGTATGTTGAAAGAGTATAGACTATAGAGCTCTATGACCAGGCATCGTATGGTTATAAGCCTAACGGTATTTTGACAATAAATAGGTAGGTGTGAAATGCAGAAGCACTATACAAGAAGGGCCAGAGCCGACTCTACTTCCTCAGAAGGCTGAGATCCTTCAATGTCTGTACAAGGATGTTGAGGATGTTCTATGAGTCGGTGGTGGCGGGCGCCTTCTTGTACGCTGTGACCTGCTGGGGCAGCGGACTGAGAGCAGTGGACACAACCAGGCTGGATAAGCTGGTCAGGAAGGCCAGCAGCGTGGTTGGGGTTGAGCTGGACTCTCTAGCGAGGGTGGCGGAGAGGAGGAGCCTCGCTAAGCTCCAGGCCATCAGGGAAAACCCCACCCATCCACTATACACAGACTTGGCTGACAGGAGGAGCATGTTCAGTGCTAGGCTCACACTACCCAAATGCAGCACTGAACGGCACAGGAAGTCCTTCATTCCAACAGCCATCAGACTATATAATGCATCACTGTGCCTCACTGCATCACTGAGCACAGAGCGGCAGCTCAATAGTGGCAGGAGGACACGACTAGCGGCCTCCAGGCTCCACAACAGGGGGCAGCGACGGCTGCCAGACATTGATCTAAGTCTTATTGGAACCCAAGGAGGACAATACACTACCTAAAGCATACTGCACCTAGTTACACTGAATACTGGAATATATATTTCATATTTCATTTAGTTAGATTTAAATTATAATTATATTGACAATTGTTTACCCCATGCTCAGTATGCTCAGCATATTCTTACTGTATTTATTTCTGTATATTTTATTTCATTTCATTTTATCCTATTTTATTTTACTCTACTCTTATCCTAGGCAACTTGATTTGATTTGTGTTATTATTCTAATTTGTGACCTGTCCTGTCTAAATGTTTAAATGTTGAGCGATTTGCAGTGTCTAATTTCCCACGGGATAATAAAAGTATTTCTATTCTATTCTATTCTATTCTATAATCCCAACAGCAACGTCTGACTATAGAGCTCTCTTTCATGCTAAGCTAAGCTATCTTGGTGCAATCCTTTTCTGCTAACAAGTTAAGGTCATCACACAGCCAGACATGTTACAGTCACCACAAGCTAACATCCTTTTAACTTCCAAACTGCCAGCTTACAGTACCTAAATCAATTTATTTATTTCTCAACCTGAGTGCCCCCCTGAGCTGCTCTCAATAATATAATAATAATAATAGAATAATTCCAGAACTAGTTTCAAGTTTGTCTCCCTCCGTCTGACTTTTTGTCCTTGAGAAGACCACGTTGTCAAAGCTTGTTTTGACGGATTTCCTTGTTCACAGTGACACAATCAAGGTGATATATAGTCTGACTGTGATGAATGGAAGTCACCAGCTTTGCAGACAACAAAGAAAAGGGGGCAGCAGTAAGAAGCTTTTTTTTCATTCGTTTTTTTAAGCAAATTGTCCCCAAGGTGAGACAGATACAATTTTAGCATCTTTGAAAATGTACTTGAGACAGTATTTCTCTTTTTCTAGACTTTAATGGTCAAGTAGAATGCATTTGGAAAAAAGCCCCTTGAATTTCATCACAGGAAAACCATGTATTATCACATGAAAGCCATGTAGCACATGAAAGCCATGTATTATCACTTTATCAGATAAAAAACCATGTATTATCACATGAAAACCATGTATTATCACATGAAAACCACATATTATTACCACATGAAAACCATGTATTATCACATGAAAACCATGTATTATCACATGAAAGCCACATAGTATCACATGAAAGCCACATATTATTACCACATGAAAACCATGTATTATCACATGAAAGCCATGATGATAACATGAAAGTAGAGCTGCCGCGGTATTGATGTTTTCCTTACCGCACAAATTTGCAAAATATTTCCTAGTAGTAGTCTACTCTTTATAGCATATAGCCTGCCTCTAGTCTAAATGTCTATCTTTAGAGGATGACTTTGCAGCATGAATATTGTTTGGGATTCGGCAAGCACGCATTAGTTATTGAAAGTGAAACACGGATTCGAAGTTTCCCCTCTGGTCGTGCGCCGTTCACTCGGTGTCGCGGGCAGGGGTGGTTACCCCCCTGACCCTTTCTTATTATTATTACTATAAAGTTACTACTTTATAATAAAGGCATTCGTTTTGTGGCATTAACATTATATAGTTATACGTTCAATAACATCAGCGTATTTACCGGACCATAGCAAGGCAAGCAATACTCAATTCATATCTCAGTTCCTTTATTTGCTCAGAGCGTGCTGAGTTGTCCCATTCTGCGGTCTGTTAATAAAGTTTTCAATCAGACAAGTGTATAGAACGAAGGGCTTTTATTATAACATTCGTTTCAGACAGTCTCGTTTAATACTCCTGAGGAGCGATGGTAGTCCACTCCGGCGGGGAGCTAAAGCTAACGTTATTAGCCGTATTGTGATGAGCTCTGATCAATGGCTGACATTCAGGACGTAAAAAAACTGCAGGACGCTCCAACGCGTCTCTCTTCTGACCAATCAGTGGTCTGCAATGTTTCACGTGACTTTTCTGGTACCCAATAGGGTCGCTTGGAACCTCGATAGAGGAGTAGGGTATATCTGCAGAGCCGCAAGCCCAACGAGAGGAGGGTACTTTATTATTATAAAAAACAGCGGTGATGCGGTATTCAGCCTACTCTGCGGTGGCCCTGATGTAACAGCGATACCGCGGTAATGCGGTAATCGCGGCAGCTCTACATGAAAGCGTTCATACGAGCAACATGTGATGACTTGGTTTTATGTGAAGTTTTGCACGTGATACCATGACAATGACACATGTTGTCATCATGTATAAGCACACCTGGAATCACAGCTCAATCACATGTCCAAGTGTTTAAAAAGAAAAAAAGAAGAAGAAAAAAAACAGTATGTGATAACATGTAGGAAAGGTGTGATTTTGTTGTATGTGAAATTAATATGGCTGTTTCCTGAGGTTGTGTAAAGGAACACATTTGCTATGTAGGAGAGCATCCAATGATCAGCTGACACCAGAAACCACACAAACCCTTCTTCAACCACTGCTATAAAATTGACTAATTTAAGGAAAATGGAAACATCATCGAGGCCACATACTCATCACCAGATGACATAATTTTAATAAAACAATCAGAGAGATAAGCTTGTGTGAACACCTGGATATTTAACAGGATGTCTTTTCTTCTTGCATTATTCATTGATGCGTACAATGCTCTCTGTTCCAAAGAGAATTACAGACCAGCAAAGGGAAACAGAGAGCACATTGCTGTGAAGTGGAAAGTGTGTGTGTGTGTGCGTATGAGTGTACATGCATGTGTGTGTGTGTGTGTGTGTGTGTGTGTGTGTGTGTGTGTGTGTGTGTGTGTGTGTGTGTGTGTGTGTGTGTGTGTGTGTGTGTGTGTGTGTGTGTGTGTGTGTGTGTGTGTGTGTGTGTGTGTGTGTGTGTGTGTGTGTGTGTGTGTGTGTGTGTGTGTGTGTCTGCCTGCCTAACCAAGTCAACATCCCTTCAAGGCCAATTACCACAATAACTACCCCTTTAGCCAACATTGGCCATGGGGGCAGGTGGATGCACTCCTTGTTTGCATGGCTTATCGACTATCATCCGTGTGTGTGTGTGTGTGTGTGTGTGTGTGTGTGTGTGTGTGTGTGTGTGTGTGTGTGTGTGTGTGTGTGTGTGTGTGTCTGATAACAGAGAGTAAAGAAGGACTGCCCTTTGTGAGTTGCCTTGCGGACATTGTCTCAGAGTGATCGGAGTGATTCAGAGATTAGCTCCGTAGCTCTGAGAGTGTGAATAGTTTGAAAGTGGTATTTAAAAAGAGAGGCAGGCAGGGTACACACAAGAGATCTGTATTTTGAACCATGTTTGCAAAGTAAGTATACTTGGTCTATGTGTTTTGCATCTATGTTTACGTGTGCAAATTGGTTAATAATCAAATCAAATCAAATGTATTCGCATAGCCAGAGATCACATGGAATTGCCCCAATGGGCTTTACAAGTCAAGAAGAACCATCACAATAGATCCAGAACAAAAACCACCATAAAATCCATATTATGCAACACCCCCAGACTTTCCCCAATGAAGATAAGGAACGACTCACTAAAACCTAGCAATAGGAAAAAAGCACCACAGGCGGCGTGGAGGAGAGAAACCTCAGATGGGCTGTTCAAAGGGGATCCTCCAACAGGATAGATGGATGGAGAATAGAACAGGCGAATAATTGGTATGGATGTATATATACATGTAATGAAACACATATACATACATGGTAGCAATAGTATCTAAAGTACATAAAAACATTTGCAAATCTTTATAAATAGTAAGAACAATAGTCCCCCCGTTCTGTTTCTCTGGGGACTGTAGTGTCGAATTTGATGCCATTTGGCCAGGTGGTGGCGCTATAACAACAAACATTACGCATATCTTGAGAACCGGTCATCTGATCGACTTCACACTTGACGGGTGTATTGCTGAGGACCAAAAGGAGTGCAAACAAATTTGGCGCAACATTTCTTTTGGTCGCTAGCCAAAACTACCTTAGAATTGCAGATCAGGTCACCCAATGTTACCAGTGTCAGTGCGTTCTCTGCAACATCTGGTCATTTTTGCTTTAAAAAATTGGGACGCTAACAAAACATAAATATTTTGGTCAAACGCAATTTCCCCATGAACTCCACATGCAGTATCAATGACAACAATATACCTGCAAGCAGGGATGTGGGGGCCAAGCATAGGCATACCTTTCTTTGTACATGCAGATTGGTGAAAATATGTAGGAGTAGCATTTTAAGTGTTTTCCACAGGAAAATTGAGGGCCAGTGAATTTGGCTTGAGCCAAAGAATTCAACGGGACCTAGTTTTTCAAAAACGGATGAAGTTGTGCATGGGGCATAACAGTAATGGTTCACCACAGGGACGGGAGATATTTGAACACTGGACCTACTGTTTTGGAGATCGATGTGCTGCCAACTGAGTTAAACTTCATCTGCTGAATTGAATCGACCCTGTGGCATCTCGGCCTTCACACAGTTGCTTCATCTTGGTTGAGTGAGAGGGGGGGTGTCGTCATTTAAATTGGAGATTCTCAGATGCTTACTTAACTTAACTACTCCTCAAACTGGGGTCTCTAGTCTATGGACAACCTGAGAGCAAAACAATTCCCTGAAATGGTCTGAAACTGAAATTAACTTGATATGTAAGGTAAAGAATTAAGATACAATTAAACATTGTGGTGAAATAGCAATATATATTTTTTTTACAGCAGCCATCTTGAGAAAGAGTAATGTAATTAAACCCTTGATTAATGTTATTAATTACACCTGTTCTGGTCTGGCAAACTATATAACTTGAAGCAGGTTTTATTGTGTTGAGAGAAACAGTCCAGGGAACTCTGGACCTACTGTTTTGGAGCTCAACGTGGTGCCAACTGAGCTAAATCTCATCTCTTGAATTCAGTCGACCCCGTGGCATCTCAGCCTTCACACAGTTGCTTCCTCTTGGTTGATTGATTGTTGTCATTTAAATTGGAATAGGGCGAAAAGTATACATAGCATGGCTTAACCATTTGCAGCTTCCGAATCCGGACAATCACGCGGACATTTTGAAGTGTAATATGCCTTTCTCTCTTCAAAAGTGTAGGAGAGGTGACGAATTACAAACACAACATTGATCCGGTCATTTTCTGCTTAAAGTTAGAGAGTGGCTCCATTGGTCTCAATGGAGGGGGGGGGGGTCGTCATTCAAACTGTCACAGGGTGAAAAAAATTATACATCAGAGCCTATTTTTTGGGGGGATTTTACGAATCCCAAGAGTCATGTAAACGTTTTTATATATAATAATTATGTATATGAGTGGTGAAAAGAGGGATGGCAAATTAGAAAAGCAGCAAAAGTGTACCTTGCATGCTGCAATCCAAAAATAAGAATAATAATTAAACCATGGAGTGTTTTGAACTCTGCATGAGCCAGGGAATCCATTGCTACAAGAATCAGACATACAGTTCAACAGTTACAGGCATAAACGTGACTCCAAATTTGACACGTTGATGGCGCTAGAGTGCACGAGTTATCAACATGCCATTTGGTGACAGAGATCACGTGAGGGTCCCTAAACAGTCTGCCAAATGTGGTTTTGATACATTAACCTCTTAACAAGTGGGCAGAAAAGTGGCAATTTTTGAACTTGAACTTGAGGACTGCATACTTTTTTTTCAAACCAAAACAACATACTTTATACTTATAGCACATGCATGAGCCTGGTCTCTTTTGAAAGATGATGTGGTGGAATTCTCACTTCAAAACTGTCTAATTATTATGGAAATATGAGGTTGGTTGAATATTGAGTCCCAGAGGGCAACAGCGGCTGGGAGATGGTAATCGGTATGATCAATACACCACACGTAGTCTAGTCTCATAAAGGTTAATGGATAGATACTGTGTGATCTGTTTTCTCTGGAGAACCACGAGGGGGGGGGGGGGAAGGAAACCCTTTAGATTTACATAGGCTTGAGATGATTAAACTTCCCCCTCGCCTGTATACGACAGGACACTGGTCACGTGGGGCGGCCAGAGCAAACACAGCCTTTTGTCTTCTCCCCTATGTGGGAACTTAGCATACAGACGGGAGTTTTGGTTTATAGCCGGCTATAGTGAAACATTCTCAATAGAACAATAGGTTACAGGAGGTAACGCCCGAAAGGTTGAGTGGAAAACCCCCCCAAGCTAGTTTGGGGACGCAGACATCTGGTCAGACCTGAGTCTTGACAACAGGAGGTGATCATTTGGCTGGTCTCCTTATTTTATCCTCTAAGGAAAATTAGGCTCAACTCTTTTAACATAGGGTATTAGTTAAGCAAAGAAAGACCAAACTCTTATTTTACCTCTGCACAGTATACGTAAGCTAGAAATAGCCTCTAAATAGATAGGGTTGTTTACTAAAGCAAGACCCCCACAATAGGTTGTGAGTTGGGCTACTCAACAGCCGGCTGTAAAAGATAAAGAACTGTTTGAGTAAGCCCTTCGGGGGTTCTAGAACAAAAGAGCCACCTGGTTTCTTCAGGGTGTGGGACAGGAAGGGTTTTAGATAAGCCCTAGTTAAACACAGAGGAACACCATTTGGTCTCAAAGTAAGTAATCATAACTAAAACCCTTTTATTTAATCCCATAGGACCGTTTAAAGTTGAGCTAAATAGTAAAATAGTATAGATTCCCACATATAAAATAATAAAGAGGTTAAAGAAATACCTAGACTCTTATTCACCATTTGAAAGTTAACTTAAGAATTATTAAACACAATAGAAGTGTCTTAAAACCAAAGAGAAGATCTTATACTCAAATAAAAGGTTAACATAGGTATTAAAATATGGCAAAAAAGCTAAACTATTTAAGTAATTAAAGTTATGAGTAATCTTTGGGTTTTAGTCAGTAAAATAGAAATGCAGCATGTTTTAAAAACGTTAAAACCAAACAGTAGATTTGTACTTTAAAATAGTCAAGACAGCCCCCAGAATTCAAAGGTCTCCATAGTGGCCTGCTCAAAATGGCCGCTATTAGGGTTTCACCCAATCAACCGCTCTCTCTTCTAAAAAGGTCCACCCCTCCTGACGTAAGACATGGGGAGGAGTTAAGCTTTAAAGCTAGTGGTTTAGGGAGAGAGAGCGGAACAAGAAGGAACAAGACAGAACGAACACAAACGACCGGACGCATGTTTTTTCCCCTACTGGACGTGCAGGACGACGAGTTGAGATGGACACCATCGAACCAACGAGGAGACGAGACGAGATAGATACTTTGCTAGTAGCGACTTAGTCTGGAACACAAGCTGAGGGCACAGTCTCATGCTTTGATTGTTTCATAGCACCATTTTTCATTCAAGCCTTTTGTTATTTCACTTTGCTTGTGAAATAAAAAGTGAACTTTAGCAAAATTCTCTGCCTCCTCATTTCACCCGCCATCTCTCTGCCGTCGAACAAGGCCATTTCCTGGCCTTTTGAAAGTACAAGGGAATTGGTACCGGATAAACACACAACGCAGAGTAGATTTAAGCTGGTTCTATATATCAGAACAGAACCATAGACCCCTTGATACTTCAATGACATTCTGATTCTGATTCCAGAAAAACAATTCACTTTTAGTGCTAACGTAATAGAGTTACAGGTCTGAACTTGAGTTGTAAAAAAACTTGTTACTCAAGTTTTGCTGTAGTAGTTAGTAGTCCAGAGGTAGTATTTCCCCAGAAGGTGGTCTGGCTTACAAATCCAGACGGAGCCATAGCCTGAAGCCTTATGTTGTACATATCCAAATTTCATAAAGATCCATTCAGAAATGAGTGATTAGGAGAGATTTTGGTAAACTGTGTACAAAGAAAAACTCAGTTTTCTCATAGACTTCAATTCATTCGGCTGTTTTGCTCTTCCTGTTTTCGTGTTTCCATGTGGGGTATCATTGGAAAGCCACACTCATTGGTTACAACGATCCACAATCATTTTCGAGATCGGATCTAGATTGACGGAACTACTGCAGCCTGAGTCGGGAGTGGTATTTTGCGCAATACCGTGTACTTTGCACAAGCCTCAAATACTGGCATGTACAAAAAACATCCGGCTTCGACATGGACGGTCGCATTTCAAACAGCTCCCGGCAAAACAAACGCTACAGATCGACAAGGTATTTTGCGCATTTTTTACTTTCACTCCTGTGGATTATGGACTTGTACATCAACTCACCACTGAATCAACTCCAGACAGAAGTGGAAAGTAAAGAAGGCGCAAATAAACAGTCCCATTGTGACTTTTACTTGCTGAAAGGCTCGGAGCAAAAACACCCAGCGATTGGAATAGCAGCTGTTCACAGAGTCTTAACAGCGAACCCGGACCGAAAGAAACTACCCCCGACAGGCCAGTTTAATAGAAAATCTATGTTTCTATTATACTTGCTCCTGTCGGGTGACATTCACCAAAACCCGGGACCGGTTTTAACACGCCGACAGGCGAAGAATCAACAGCTCCTCCTCACATCGACGCCGGCCGTCGACAGCAACATCAACAACATCCACACAGATTTCACAACAGCCAGCGGATGCACCAACCGGCCAGCAGGCGGCGACATGCCCTCACCGAAGCCCCTGCAGATGAGGCGAGATGCGAGAGGCAGATAGCTTACAACCAGGGGACACAGAACGATGCAGGACGTCGAGATCACCAGGGACCCGCCGGCTGGCTTGGCTAACCCCGCCATGCTAGCTAGGCTACCTGGGCCAGGACAAAAGGCAGACCCACCCCCCCTCCCCCACAATGGAGGACTTCCAGACACATCTGTGGACAGCGACCAGCCCCCCCCCCATGTCGCAGGCTTTCACACCTAGCAATACAGACACCAGCAGAGGACAAAGGATCATCCCCACCCCCCCTCCTAACATCAATGAACACAGGACCCCATCCCCCCCTCCCCACCTACCGCCACAAGATCAACCACACACCACAGTGGAAAAACAATTTGAACTTGACGACATTAATGAAATAACAAACTCAAATGGACTTCACATATTTCACTTAAACATTAACAGCTTGAAACCGAAATTGGCTGAAATCAGACATTTGTTTTTAAACGGTAAGGCTAATATATTAGGTTTCACAGAAACAAAACTTGACTCATCTGTTCAGGATCCAGAGATAGAAATCGAGGACTATTCAATCATCAGGAGGGATAGGAACCAGTATGGAGGTGGTGTCTGTGTGTATATACACAAAGATACCAAATTCAGCAACCGTACTGACCTTAACCATGACGAGATTGAAACTGTATGGATTGAAATCTTATTTGAAAGGGCAAAATCAGTACTAATAGGCACAATCTATAGACCACCAGAACAGAGTGGCTTTTATGACACACTTGATGGGTGCTTAACTGGGGTGGAGGGCGTAGAAAAAAATCCTTATTGGGGACTGGAACACGGATATGCTACGTAAAGCAGCACCCGTCTTCAAGGCCTTCAGTAGATTTTCTGATCTGCACGGTTTCAGCCAGCTAATCACTTAACCCACAAGGGTGTGTGAATCAACCCAGACTACCATTGACCTCATCCTGACCTCCGACAAGTCCATGATCTCCAATAAAGGGGTGATAGCATGCAGGTTAAGTGATCATTATATGATATTCTGTTCCCGCAAAAAGCCAAAGCAAAAGGCTGGCTGTCACAAAATGGTCACATCTAGAGACCTCAAAACGTACTCTAGCGAGGCCTTTAACCTTGAACTGAAGAGCCTGGACTGGTCAGATGAACTCAATGGTACACTGGTTGAAGAAACCTGGCTTGGCTTCAAAACCAAATTCTCAACAATACTAAACAACATGGCCCCCCTAAGAACCACCAGGGTAAAAAATCACGCTGAGCCGTGGATGCACACTGAAATACTGACCGCTATGAAAGCCAGAGACAAAAAATGCTCTGAATTTCATAAAAGTCAGTCAAAGCTTACCAAAAGCACGAGCAGTGAACTCCAAGCCCACGTGACTGAACTCAAACTAGAAAGAAACAGACTAAGAAATGACGTAAACTCCATGATAAAAACTGCAAAAAAAATGTTCATCAATGACAAAACTGAGGAAAACAAAAATAAACCACGTGAACTTTGGAAATTACTCAATAATCAACTAGGCTGCAGTAAAAAACTTAAAACCAGGTTCTCAAACATAAACATAAAGACGGACAACACGCTCATCACAGACAAACTGGATGTAGCCAATTACTTAAACACTTTCTTCACAAACATAGCCACAACACTGGTAAACAAACTACCCTCCCACTCAGGGCAGTATGGGGTAGATCACATAGTAGCATACTACAAGGACCTAGGCGTCCACAAAGACGATTTCAAACTGGAAATGGTAACTACAGATGAGGTACTCAATAAACTGAGCGCCCTCCAACCGAACAAGGCCACTGGCCATGACAACATCCCCTCCAAATTCCTCAGAGACTCAGCAGCCGCCATCACCCCAGTCATCACACACATAATAAACCTCTCCATAAAACAGGGACACGTCCCCAAGGACTTCAAAATAGCGAGAGTAACACCCCTGCACAAAAAGGGCAGCAAATTAGACCCAGGCAACTACCGCCCTGTTTCTATCCTTACATCCATCTCGAAAGTCATGGAAAAAATAGTATACGAACAGGTCGAAAAGTACCTTACGGATAAAAATCTAATCTACGAATTCCTATCTGGCTTCAGAACATCCCACTCCACTGACACATGCCTTCTCTATTTGAACGACCACATCAAGCAAGAGGTGGACGCGGGCAAATACTGCGGCATGGTCATGCTAGACCTACAAAAGGCCTTCGACACTGTCAATCACACCATTCTGATTGACAAGCTAAAAGCAATTGGTTTTGATAGTTTATCAGTGAGCTGGATACAATCCTACCTGGAGGGGAGAGAACAGATGGTGGAGGTAAACGGTACCCTATCCCCCCCCCTCACAGTGAACTGTGGTGTTCCACAAGGAAGCATACTAGGACCACTACTGTTCCTAATTTATGCAAATGACATGTCGTCAGCTTGTGACTGCAACTTGTTCCTGTTTGCGGACGACTCAGCCCTGCTGGTCTCTGACAAGAACAAGTTACAGGTTGAAAAAACCCTCAGCTCGGAACTAGGCAAAATCTGCATATGGCTCGCCGACAACAAAATATCATTACACATGGGCAAAACAGAGTCCATTCTCTTCGGTTCAAATAACAAACTCAGCAAAACAGACGGCTTCTCAGTTACAGTGGGTGACAATATTGTCACAAGGAAAGATGAAATGACCTACCTGGGTTCCATCCTAGAGGCTAATCTTTCCTGTGACAAAATGGCATCCAATGTAATAAAAAAAGTCAATCAACGAACTCGATTCTTGTACCGGATCTCCTCCCTGGTAAACAAGAATACCCTGAAGACTCTGGCAGGAGCACTCATTCAAGGGTACTACGACTATGCTTGCACCTCATGGTACCAAAGCACCTCAAAGGCACTAAAAACCAAATTACAAACATCTCAAAACAAACTAGTCAGACTACTGCTTGACCTGACTCCTAGAACCCACCTCACCCCTGCACACTTTGCCAACCTAGGATGGCTTAGAGTAGACAACAGAGTACAGCAACTTGCAATGGGCCTGGTCTACAAGATACACTACACGACCAAGGTACCCATGTACATGTCAAAATACTTCCCAAAGGTCAGTGAATACCACGATCACAACACCAGAGGGAGCTCCACAAATCATGTAAAACCCAGATTCGGCTCAAACAAGGGACTAAACACGTTTCGCAATTATGCCACAACAATGTGGAACGCCCTACCCAAAGCTGTAAAGGAATGTAAATCACTACCCACCTTCAAAAACACTCAAAGAACACCTACGGGAGACTGCAATTCAAAACTGGCCCCTACAAATGTCCTAACCCAGTTGTACAATAAAGACCAAGCATGGCTTTGTCAGTATTCCAATGTACAGCCCCACCCAACCCCACCCCACCTACTGTTGAGTTAAAACTCATGAGTGGAGCATGTCAAGAGACCTCAGACAACTACCAACTACATCTCCCAGAGTGCATCAGCTGCAAGATGGCTGCCGTTGGCTGATTGAACAGCTGTTAAAGGCTGGTGGTGGAGACACTCACAGAACAAGCAAACAAAGCAAGCTGAAGGTGGTGGAGACACTCACAGAACAAACAAACAAAGCAAGCTGAAGGTCGACCCAAGGAGCTCTACCCCCAAAGACGCCAATGGTCGGTTATGTTCTACTTATTCTACTGTTTATTTATACTTCTGCTTAAATGTGGTTAAAATCAGGCTAATTCAATTGTGTGTTTAGTAGCTCCAACTGTTTCAGTCTACACATTCACTTGCTTGAGAGTTGGTTTTCATTTATGTTTAAAAGTATCTTTACAAGTTAAGACCAAGTTAGAAATGTTAAAATGATTTAAGAATTTGAAAGACTACTAAAAAGGTCGACAACTCATGTTTAAAGGTTTAAAATGCCTTGTTCAATCAGAGCTGATCTACAAGCTTAAAGTTTAGCTATATTTCTTCACTTATTCAATTTAAAATACCAAATGTTTACTTGACTTGAATCAAATGTTTACTAACTTGAATCATTTATTAAAGGTTACAATTCAGAAATGATTCATTGAAAATTACTTTAATAATTGGGTTAAAATGTCGAGTTAATTTAAGACTGTGTTAAAATGTCGACTTTATAAGGTAATTTAATACTTTACATTTTGGCATTCATTGTGTAAACACTATCGTTAAAAGACGTTTGATTATTTAAAATATATATTTAATGTTTAAAATCAACCATGTTTAAAAAAGAACTTATTGGTTTGAAAAGATGGTTATTGTTGTTTATTGTTTATGTTTATTGCATTGTTAAAACCTTTTTCTTTGTTTTCGAAGGTTTTCAACCTATATGAAGAACCAACCAGTCAAGAATCAACTGCAACTAAAACTGTTGAAAAGTTGAAAATAAAAATTGACTTGGAGTTGGAACTTGGAGTTGTTTCCTTATGTCCTTTGGAGTGGAAAGCAAGAGTTGACTTTACAGTTGAAAACCAAGTGCTAGCAGTGGAGGACGAGGATAAAACTGCTTCGACCCAATACTGCTGACACGGAAGGGAAAGATGGCTGAAGATATGGCGGAGGTCAAAGAACTAAAGAAGGAGAGGACCACAGCAAAACGCCGCTTCACCAAACAAGCCAACCACATTGCCAGAGGAGCAGACACCATGCTGCGATCCGAGCTGATGGATGAGTTCAGCACACTCTCACTCTGTTATAGAGCCGTGCTTGAGGCAAATGATGAATTCAGGTTTGGGCTGGAGGCTGAAGTAAAACCTGAGGATGAAGGACTTGACGAGAAGGAAGAGGACGACCTCAAACATACTTCAAAAGAAGCCGAAACAAAGATGGGAGAGATCAAAGACATTGTGCAGCTAATCCTGTGGTCCAAATATGGAAAACATGAGCTGGAAACAGCTATTGATGGAGCTGAGAAAGTAAGTGAAGCAGCAGGAACTGTGCCAGTGAGGGCTGAATCCTTAGAGTGCTATGAACAGCACCCAACGCTCTCAGATGAGATGGGAGACAAGGCCATCTCTATAATGTCCACGTGGGAGAAATGGATACCTGACGAATCCAGAGATGAACTGAATGCGAGGCTCAAGAAGCTAGAAGACACCCTTCTCAGGCTGAAGATGAGGAAACCTCAGTTTACATCTGCACGCAGCCTGAGGAATGCTGAGCAAGGCACAGGAGTTGCACCACACCATCCGACGACACCGTTGGTGAGGATAAAGCCAACCACCCTACCTACCTTCTCTGGAAATAAGAGAGAATATCACAGATGGAGAAAAGATTGGGAAAGCCTGCAAAGGCAGGGAGAGCCATCCGGATCCCCTGAAGTTAAAAAGATCCAGCTCTTGGACAGCGTGGAGGAGAAAATCTCCAAAGAACTCAGACTTTCTACCTACACTACAGCCAGAGACATTTTCAGAGTCTTAGAGAACAGGCATGGAAATAAATCAAGCATCACTGTGGAAATCCTTGAAGAGCTCGACAGGATACCATATGTAAAAGGAAACCAGCCAAGAAAGGTCATCGACCTTATACAAACTGTGGAGAAGGCTCTGTCAGATCTCACTGAATTGGGCAACTCTGGGGCCATGAACAACGCACTTGTGATCAAATCAATTGAAAGCAAGTTACCTGACTTTATCAAGAGAGACTGGTTGATGTTCATGGTAGATCCCAGCAGCAATGTCACAGCAGAGAACCATTTTGACATGCTCTTGAAATATTTGAAGAACCAGGAAGACGTACTGGAGAGGCTTGATCAACTAAGAATTGTGGAGAAGACTGACAAGCCAGATCGCCCGGACAAAAAGAATGAAAGAAAGTTTGCCTCGACAAAGAACACAAAGAGACTAGAGCTTGACGTATGTGTTGTCTGTGGCGACAGTGGACATAACCACAAACTGTTCTTTTGCCGGAAGTTCAAGGGACTGAAGCTTTCGGAGAAGACGGCTGCCTTGAAGAAGCTGGGAGCATGCAGGAAATGTCTCGGATGCCATGACGGAACTGCATACTGCAGAGAGACATTCCTATGCAGAAATGCAGACTGTAAGAAGGGAGGAAATGCTGCAGACCACCACTATATCCTCTGCCCAAAAGGAGAATTCAAGCCTCGATGGGAAGAAGGAAGAGGTGGAAGAGACGGCAACAAAGGCAAACTCACAGAGGAACAAGAGTCGTTCTTGTCTGAACTCTCCTCTGAAATGGCAGATCGAGGCAGAAGGGCTTTTACTAACAAAACTACAGTGGCACTCAAAACCTCCGGCCAGTCTGAACTACTGCGAAGAAATGGTCTCGCCGAGCTTCCTGTCATCATGATGCTGATGAAAGTCACTGCAAACGCTGGTCAGAAAATTGGGACATTGATTGACCTAGCGTCAGATACAAACTACATCACCCATAAGGCTGCTGAAAGACTTGGGTTGAGAAGAGAGAAGATAACATTGATTGTGCATGGGGTTGGAGGAATGGCCATGAAGGTGGACACTCAGAGATACCTCCTCAAAGTTAGAGTGAAGACTCCTACAGGCACTGAAAGAGCCCACAAACTAGTCTGCTACGGCCTAGATGAAATCGCCAAGGTCCATCAAGTGATTCAACCAGAGAGGTTGCAAAGGTTTTTCCCGGAGGTCAAGCTTGAAGAGCTGGAAAGGCCAGAAGAGGTTGAACTACTCATAAGCCACCGAGAGGGAAGACTTGCTCCCCAAAGAGTAAAAGTAGTTGGAGACCTTGTCTTATGGGAGAGTCCACTGGGGAAGACGGTGGGCGGAGCACATCCTGATCTGCATGAAGAGGTGGACGTGGAAGCATATGAATCAAGAACTCACTTTGCTCGCTCCATGAGAACAGCAGCAGTCAAATATCAAGAGACATTCACAGTTGCCAGTAACCGTGAGTTCCTTGAGTGGTGGCACTGGGACAGCATCGGAGCTGCATGTGAACCAAAATGTGGAGGATGTCGCTGTGGAAACTGTCCACCAGGAGGAAAAGAAATGACCCTGGCAGAGGAGAGGGAGTATGAAATCATTAAAGGAGGCCTCACCTACAAAGAGGAGGATGCTCACACCCCATCTCCACACTGGGATGCAAAATATCCTTGGACCGTAGATCCTGTCTCTCTCCCCTATAACAAAAGTGCAGTCCAGGCCTGCTTCTTAAGGATGGAAAAACAACTGAGCAAAGAACCAGACTGGAAAGTCGCATACACAACCCAAATCCAGGAAATGGTCGAACGAGGAGCAGCCATAAAACTCACCGATGACATCATTGACAAGTGGACTGGACCAGTGTGGTATGTGAGCCACCTGGTGGCGCCAAACCCCCATTCAGTGACAACACCAGTTCGTATTGTCTGGAACAGCAGCCAGAAGTACAAAGGCGTGAGCATGAATGACATCCTTCTTAAGGGACCAGATGTACTCAACCCTATTAGAGCTGTACTGCTACGGTTCAGAGAAGGTGTGCATGCAGCTCTAGGAGACATAAAGAAGATGTACAACTCTGTGTGGCTGGAGCAGCGTGAGATGCATCTACACAGATTCCTCTGGAGAGACAGCCCAGAAGAGGAGATCAGTGAATATGCAATCACCAGAGTCAACATCGGGGACAAACCTGCTGGTTGCATCGCTCAGTTGGCTATGAGATAAACGGCGAGCCTGCCCAGCTTTGTTCACTTGGAAGATGAACGCAGAGTCATTGAAGAGGACAGTTATGTGGACGACCTCTTGACCTCCCACAATAACCTGGATCAACTCGACAAAATCACTGCAAAAGTTGAAGAGATTTTGGGAGCTGGAGGCTTCTTCCTCAAACCATGGGTCCGGTCAGGGCAAAGTGGGAGGAAAGGAACAGAGAAGGAAGTCCTAAAAGAGGAACAAGGGAAAACCTTCATTCTCCCAAATCAAATGAGGGAAGAAGACAACAAAGCTCTAAGCAGATTGGCAGTGTACAAAGACGTGAACTCTGGACTCCTACTTTGTGGAGGCAGAATCCAGATGTTCAACGAAGTGAAGACTGCAGTGCCAGTCTTACCTTTTGAATCGTGGGTGTCTACATTGCTGGCACAATAATCCCACAAAGCAAACCATGAGGGAGTAGCAGGAACCCTTCTTCGCATGAGGAAAAAGGCTTGGGTGATAAAAGGCCGGAGACTTGCCAAGAGGGTGGTTGACAGCTGTGTCGTTTGCAGAAAGAACAATGTAAAACAGTGTCAACAAATCATGGCTGACCTGCCTCCAGAGCGAACAGGCCCAGCTGCACCCTTTGAATTCACCACCATGGACCTGTTCGGCCCCTATGAAGTGAAGGATGAGGTCAAAAAGAGGACCAGACTCAAGGTATGGGGAATCGTCTTCTGCTGCATGGCTTCCCGAGCCATGCACACTGAAGTGGTGAGTGACCAGTCATCCGAAGGATTCCTGCTCGCCTATCAAAGGTTCACTTCGCTGAGAGGACACCCCAGGAAACTCTGGTCAGACCCTGGCTCTAACTTTGTGGGAGCCAAGCCTGCTCTGGAAAAGCTTTACAAATTCCTTGACCAACTGAACAGGCCTGAACTTGAAGGAAGAGCTGCCAAACATGGCACAGAATGGTCGTGGAAGATCCACCCCGCAGACTCTCCCCACAGGAACGGTGCAGCAGAGGCAGCTGTCAGAATAGTGAAGCGGGCCTTAAGCAACCTTGGTGGAGAAGGTGTTTTCACATGGGGAGAATTCCAAACGTTTCTCTTCATGGCAGCCAACCTTGCTAATGAGAGACCCATCGATGCAAGAACTCAAAGCAGGGAAGACTGCATAGAGTACATCACTCCAAACTCTCTGCTTTTAGGACGTGCCCATCCTAAAGGTGACCCTGGAGACTTTCAGTTTGATGGCTACCCATACAAAAGACTTCAGAATATTCAGGCAGAAGTCAGCAAGGTCTGGAAGAAATGGAGCCAATTGGCCGGTCCTAATTTGTTCATAAGGAACAAATGGCACACCAAAGAGCGAAATGTTGCTGTTGGAGATGTGGTCTGGTTGGCTGACCAAAATGCCCTGAGAGGACAGTACAAGCTGGCTAGAGTAGTCAGTGTCAACGCTGACCGCAAAGGCATCGTAAGAGATGTGCTGGTGAGGACCTTTCCCAGCTATCCTGTCCCCATCACGAAAGCAAATGACAAAGGAAAGCCCACAAAATCAAATAGTGAGAACCAAAATCCCGGCCACAATTCTGCATCGAGATGTCAGACGGCTGGTCATTCTACTTCCTACTGAAGAACAACAGAGGCGTGAAGGACTTGAGTGACCTCTGTGGTTAAGAACCCAGGAGCTCAAGTGGGAGGTGTTGAGTTAAAACTCATGAGTGGAGCATGTCAAGATACCTCAGACAACTACCAACTACATCTCCCAGAGTGCATCAGCTGCAAGATGGCTGCCGTTGGCTGATTGAACAGCTGTTAAAGGCTGGTGGTGGAGACACTCACAGAACAAGCAAACAAAGCAAGCTGAAGGTGGTGGAGACACTCACAGAACAAACAAACAAAGCAAGCTGAAGGTCGACCCAAGGAGCTCTACCCCCAAAGACGCCAATGGTCGGTTATGTTCTACTTATTCTACTGTTTATTTATACTTCTGCTTAAATGTGGTTAAAATCAGGCTAATTCAATTGTGTGTTTAGTAGCTCCAACTGTTTCAGTCTACACATTCACTTGCTTGAGAGTTGGTTTTCATTTATGTTTAAAAGTATCTTTACAAGTTAAGACCAAGTTAGAAATGTTAAAATGATTTAAGAATTTGAAAGACTACTAAAAAGGTCGACAACTCATGTTTAAAGGTTTAAAATGCCTTGTTCAATCAGAGCTGATCTACAAGCTTAAAGTTTAGCTATATTTCTTCACTTATTCAATTTAAAATACCAAATGTTTACTTGACTTGAATCAAATGTTTACTAACTTGAATCATTTATTAAAGGTTACAATTCAGAAATGATTCATTGAAAATTACTTTAATAATTGGGTTAAAATGTCGAGTTAATTTAAGACTGTGTTAAAATGTCGACTTTATAAGGTAATTTAATACTTTACATTTTGGCATTCATTGTGTAAACACTATCGTTAAAAGACGTTTGATTATTTAAAATATATATTTAATGTTTAAAATCAACCATGTTTAAAAAAGAACTTATTGGTTTGAAAAGATGGTTATTGTTGTTTATTGTTTATGTTTATTGCATTGTTAAAACCTTTTTCTTTGTTTTCGAAGGTTTTCAACCTATATGAAGAACCAACCAGTCAAGAATCAACTGCAACTAAAACTGTTGAAAAGTTGAAAATAAAAATTGACTTGGAGTTGGAACTTGGAGTTGTTTCCTTATGTCCTTTGGAGTGGAAAGCAAGAGTTGACTTTACACCTACCCAACCTCCTCCAATGTACAGTTTCCATGTCAAATGTATGTCAGTATTCCAATGTACAGTGTCCCCCCCCCCCCTACCCAACCCCCCCCCCCCCCCCCCCCCACCTCCAATGTACAGCCCCACCCCACCTACCCAACCTCCCCCAATGCACAGTTTCTATGTCAAATGTATATACTCTTCTTCTGGATTCTTTTAGTATCACAAACAGTACTGTATTTGAAAATCTGGTATGTCATAAATGTATAGATGTAGCAGTACTGTCTATCTGTATGTCATGTGTGTCATATGATGAATTGAAAATGGGGGACCCTGATGGAAACAAGACGAAAGTCTTTCTCAGGTCTGCATCCTCTTAACAATTGTATGTATTGAGCTGTACTGTACTGTACCCATTCTGCAATCTGTTAATAAACTTTTCAATCAATCAATCAATCAACCTCGAGAACCGCTGAACGGATTTTGTCGGATTTTGTTTCGGAAAAACAACCTGTGTAGGCATTGGTCTACAGATTATGTGTACCACGTTTCGTGCAGGTTGGGGAACAACTGTAGGAGGAGTAGCATTTTTAAGAGTTTTTCACAAAATGCTAAATTGCGGCAATCCAATATGGCGGCAAATGACGTTGAACTCGTCTTGAGCCAAGGATTCCAACAGTACCTTGTTTTTGATCTGACTTACGCTTCAAAAGTTGTGTGCATAAATGCACCTCCAACTTTGACACGTTGGTGGCGCTAGAGTGTTGGAGCTGGGGACATGGGACTTGGTGACAGGGGTCAGGGCACTGTCCCGAATTAGTCTGCCAATTTTCACAACTGTCTCCCATATTGTTCTATGGGCTGCCATAGACTCCAATGGCAGAATAATATTAAGAAGAAGAAGAAGAAGAAGAATTACTATATTACTGGTAAACGGGAAAGAAAAACACTGCCATAATGACGTGAACGTGTGAGAGATCTACTCTGACATGCAAACCGGATGAATAATGAGTGACCGGACATCCCCTGAATGTCTTATTTCATTATATACATTTTCCTAATGGACTTTTGGATTAAACCAAGTTGTATACATTATGTGGTAATGAATTGTCTTTCCCAGCAAAGCAAGGTACATGTAGGCCTACGTATGTATTTCTGACTGTAGCCCCTACCGATGCATTTTGCTACATATTTCACATTTGTAATTATTGATTGCCAGCCATAATAAAAACAGATGCCGGTGCAGCAGCAGAGAATGCTGTACGATTGAGATGTCCAGAGTTTGGTGCACACTGCTGTGCAGTGAGGTGCGTTTTATTTGTATTGTGGACCAGATGAGTTGTGGCATGATCAGTCTGCAGGCCATAATGTGGGGGATTGCCTTGTAGCTAAGTTTAACACTTAACATGCTTAATAACCTACACGTGATTTGGACTGAACTAATTGTTTTGTGCTGTGTTTTGATCACAGGCCAAATCAGGCAGGTAGTTGTGGTAGATCCCTGACACATCTACTGTATCCTTGCTGGCCGAGCCTGAAATCCTGGGTATTCCCTGTCTGCCTCCCTGCAGTCCCCTGGGCACATATTTATCAAGCATCTCAGAGTGGGACATTGATCCATACCTGCTCCAAAATGATCAGTGATACAAATGTGGCTCTTCATTTAGGGCACAAGGGCAAAAGCATGTCATCAACCTACTCAACCTTGGAAAATATCCTACCACCACCAGTATTTATGAGAGCTCGACAGCTGTGTTAACCCATTAGGAGTTTCCAGCAGATGGGGGCTTAGGCATGAGAGATGTGTTGGTAAGTTTTGACGACAACAACAAGCTTATGAAACCATGTTGTTTGGATCGTACTTTTTAACCTGTGCCCTCTCAATTGACATCAGTCCTAACAATTTTATTATTTTTGGCAAATGAGAAAACGCAACTATATGCAGCAATGATTTGGGTCCCTTATTTATAGCCAACCATCTGTATAGTCATAAACCATCTGTATGGTCATAAACCATCTGTATGGCCATAAACCAAACTTTGATTGCCTGCTCCGATACTATGCGGATTGATTAGGTTCTCGACCTATCAACATGGTGTAATGCAAAAACAAGCTAGGTTTATGTAAATCTATGGTTACTGTAGTCTGTGTCATACACACAGTTGTCTGTGTCATACATTACACACTTTAAAATCATTGTAGATGAGGAGCATTTGACAAATGCAAGCATTAGCCTAAATCAGCGGTTCTCAAACTACGGGTCGTAGTTTTCCACCTGGAAGCTGTTTGTATTTGCCATGTCTCGCCCCTTCATCAACGGAGGCCGACACAGTATTCCAATACACATCTCACTACATCCTGCACATATATAATTGCAGAGACCATGTCTCATCTTTTGTGTGTAACCTTGACACTCGCAATGGATAGGTTTGTTGTCAGAAGCGTGGAGAGAGCGTTTTTCCTTGCAGATAAAAACAACCCATTGCCATTAGCAGAGAAATTTGCTGATAATGAATGGCTGGCAAAGCTGGCATATCTAGCCGAGATCTTTGACCACCTCAATGAGTTGAATCTGGGACTACAAAGTTCGGACACAGACCTGTTTGGACTTGCAACTAAAATGGAGAGCTAGATTAAATTAAACAACTCCGTTTGTGGCACTCCAGGATAATCAGCGGAGATTTTGTGGTATTTACTCAGCTTGATGGCTTTTTGGAGGAACAGAATGTTGCAAAAATTATTTGAAGCCCATCATCTGTAGCCACATAGAAGGGCTCATTGAAGAATTTCTGAACTATTACACGGAGAGCATGGACAATTTGGAGAACTGGATCCTAGATCTGTTAATTACAGGCCTCCCACATGAGCAGGAGGCGCAAATTGATCTTTCGTGTGACGAGAAAGTCAAGTTCACTGGAAAGGCCCTCGCAAATCAGTCTGGAACGAGTACCCAGTGTTGTGTAATGCTGCACCGAGAAAGCTTGTCCCCTTCGCATCAACATACATCTGTGAGACCGGATTTATGGCACTGACATTAAAAAATAAATACAGATCTCGCCTCAGAGTAGAAGCGGATCTGCGCCTTTTTCTCAGCACAACGCAGCCATGTATCATGGAACTGTTCAAATGTACAAGCACACCCTTCCCATTAAGTCTTCCAAGTCATATGAGTCTCCCAGTCACACAAGTCTCCCAGTCACAATGACTTGGAGACTTGTGTGACTGGGAGACTTGTGTGACTGGGAGACTTGTGTGACTGGGAGACTTGTGTGACTGGGAGACTTGTGTGACTTGGAGACTTGTGTGACTTGGAGACTTGTGTGACTGGGAGACTTGTGTGACTGGGAGACTTGTGTGACTGGGAGACTCGTGTGACTGGGAGACTCGTGTGACTGGGAGACTCGTGTGACTGGGGGAGATGTGGTAAATACACAGGTCACAACATGTTTACAGGAACGTTTTGGAGTTGTATTTTGATTTTATTTGGAGTGTATTTCGTGACTGTAGGGAACTCGGGTAAATGTCTGACCCACTTCCAGTGATGAAGCTAAGCTAGGCTAACGGTCCAGGCGTTCCCTAAGCCTAATGCATGCAGAGAGACAAAAAAGGTATGTATCTTCTTGTCTAACTCCAGGGAAGATGTTAATTAAGCTAATTTCCCAAAATGTTGGAGTTTTCCTTTGAATGCTACTCACTAGTCACTAGGGCTGAACCATTCATCAACATTTGATGGAAATTGCAATATGACCTAGTGCAATATCCAAATTGCAGTAGGTGCAATATTTATTAAAGAAAGCATCTCTGTTTGGTACAGATCCTTGCAAAGATCACGCCATGATAATTGTACTACGTTTTTCAGTGAAAATAAGAGAGTAATGACGCAAAATCATTCCCTCTTAGATATTCTTTCCAAATCGTTCAGCCAATACTCCACAGTGGTGGGTGAGGCCATTTCCTTTCTACATTGAGTGTAAAGCGCTATATTTAAAGTGATTCATGATTCGTTCATTCATAGTGGAGAACAACCTTCAGGTTATTATATTAAGTTTATATTGGTACTCCAAAAGCACCCTCTATAGGATAGAATATAAGTCATCAGTGTAGTAGGCTAGAGAGAAGATTGTAGCTCACACAAGGATGTTGTTCCCTGGATATGAAGGCTGGTACAATCATAATAATTACATTCATCCATGTGGTTTCAGTAGACTTCTCTGTGTGGTTAGGTAGGTAGAGATACTTCAAATGCTGCACCCGGCCCCCAATACCCTATAAAAATTGCAATGTGCGAAGACACAGGGGAATGAATGAGTCCTTCAGTTTGCCTGATAGAGCTACTATGTATCGCGGCTGCCTGAGTCGCTTAGATAGTTGAAGACTGTGATAGGCAATTTGAAAGGGCTCATTATTCTGATGTAAACTGTATGCAGAACCCACTTGTTCTCCATTTCCACTATAATGAAGTGAGGGCTAAAACTGGAACAAAATGAACCCTCTCTCTCACAGCTGCTGTGATAAGTTCAAACAAGGTGACTGTACAAAGTACAAAATAAAATTTACGACATGGTTACAAGTGGCCTTTGTCTTCATTGAGACATCTGTTCTCTGTGTTTTGTAATGAACATGGATCTCAAGGGGCCAGGAGAGTTCAGCACAGTGCAGCAGAAATGCACATATGGCCAGTGGCGACTGGCAGAGCCCACCTAGTGTCACCAAAAAGAACTGCAGACAAAATGTTATTCATTCTTAACACTTTCACTACCCAAGTTTAATTTCTTATTAGTCCCTTGAATGCCCAGGGCCACTTCAATGTTAGCGTTAATATCGCCTAATCTATGTTTTAAATTATGGCTATGTGTCCAATCTGCCCATCGCTTATCAAAGACACATTTTCCAGTCAACATTGTCGTAGCAGATTGTTTTTTTATCGGTTCATTTCCGTTTTCTACCATTCTGAAAAGCACTCGGTTTCACGGAAAAAAGAAGAGATTCCCTGATAATCGCCTTTTCCTGGAAATATTCTAGAACGTTGTAATTTTTCGGCCTATTTATGAATAGTTTTCAAATAAACGCTAGATTATCGATAGTATATGTGTACGCATGCACGCTCTTGCGGCAAGCCAAAAATCTAGTCTCCTATTTCCTGACGGCGCGCACAGTCAAACAGCGATATCACATAATCACATAATCACATAAAAGCTTATATATCCGTGAAAACGGGTCTGATTATCCTTAGACTGGTAACATAGATTCCTTACCTGAGATCAGATGGTATCCAAATGGATTATTCCAATTCCTGATCGCCATTCGAAAAAATCGCTCCTTTTAGTGATACACCGTGTATACTGTAAAACACAATCTCCGCTGCTCCGAGACTCCAGCATGAAGCTGGTAGACGCCGGTTGCATGAGTGAGAAGTAAAATGTGGAGTGCGGGTTTTTTTTTCTCATTAATTTTCATTGAGTTCAATCCAAAAGGGTGAATTACCATCTGGGAGACGATAGGGTGCGCTTTTTTTCACATCTGAGCGCCTGAGGTAGCTGAATTTCCAATGGTAGACACGGTTGATGAAATACCTAGCTAGTGACGTTACGTGAAAATGAACAAGGTCGATTATTTACTCGAGCACAACTTTGAAACCCTGAATTTGGAGGAGAAAATGTAAACGTCTGGGTCCACACCAAGCCACTGGATAACGTTATAACTCAAACAGCTTGTAAAGGTAACAAAGGTTATCCTATAACCCTAGATATATGAATACTGGCGGAGCGTCTCGCTCTGCCATATTGAGATATCATCTCCATGCACATATTGTGCACGTGAAAAAGTTGACACATGCACGTCACTTGCACGTGACCACGCCTACTCCTGTGTGTCCCTACAAAACACAGGAAGTGGTCACGCTTACACCCTTCTAAGTCTGAATTCCAATGCGTGAAAAACATCCAAGGGTCCTCAGGGCGCTGAAGAGCGAGACGCTCCGCCAGTATTCATATAACTAGGGTTATAGGATAACCTTCATTATATTACATCTGGCTCGCGTCTCGCTCTGCCATATTGAGATCAAAGGGGCAGAGCGGACGCGTGGCCACGTCAAATGCACCCCCTGAGTGCCCATAAGCCCCTGACCAGGGAGGAGGGGAGTCCCGTCCGGCCAAAGTGTAGCAGAGGGCAATGCCCTCGCATAACCAATGTGACAGGCGTTGCTTGGACAGCGCCTTACCCGCGTGAGAGCCACCGTAACAAACAAACAGTTGATCAGTAGCCCTGAGATCCTGCGTGCGACTAAGGTAAACCATCAGCGCACGGACAGGACACAACAGGTGAAGGCTCACCTCCAACTCACTAGCGTGAGGAGGAGGGTGAAACGCCTGGAGCACAATATCCCCGGAGCGATAAGAGCTCCGGATATTCTTTGGCACAAAGGCCGGATTAGGCCTCAGAGTCGCACTGTTATCAGCCTGAATAGACAGGCACTCGGACCGCACTGAGAGAGCACACAGCTCACCCACGCGTTTAGCGGAGGTGATGGCCAGAAGAAACGCGGTCTTGAAAGACAATCGATCCAATGGCGCCTGCTCAAGAGGCTCAAACGGGGCCCCCAACAGCCTTTCCAGGACCAGTTGGAGGTCCCAGCTTGGAGACAGAGCACGTTCCACAGGCTTGAGACGCCGTGCACCAAGCAGGAAACGTCTCACGAGAGGGTGGCTGAACAGCGTTCTGCCCTCAAAGCCCACATGACAAGACGATATAGCTGCGGCGTATACCTTCACTGTTGAGGCCGACAGCCTATCCAGGATAGACTGGAGGAAGGACAGAACCGAGTCCAGGGGGCACGACACCGGGTCCAGGCCCCCAACCTCACACCACTCTCGAAACATACGCCACCTCCCTGCGTAAACCGCGGTAGTGGACGAAGCGTGCGCGTTCTGGATGGTGTTAACCACAGTAGAGTTAAGACGCATCCCCTCCAGATTCACCCTTTCAGCCGCCAAGCCATTAGAGGCTGCCCCAGAACAGGAGGCAGAAACAGTGTTCCGCGTGCCTGAGAGAGGGCCCGCGGTGACCACGGAACAGGCCATGGTGGAGACGGGGGGCGCGTACTCCTCCCTGTCTGTTGATATACAACACCGACATCGTGCTGTCCGTCCTGATCAGAACATGCTCGCCCACCACATGATGGCCAAGCTGTTTGAGGACTAGAAGCACTGCCTTCAATTCCAACACATTGATATGTAGTGCAGACCGCGCAGCATGGTCTTGCCAGCTGCCCCCTACTGCGTCGGTCCGACACGCCCCCCCCCCCCCATCCCGTGAGGGAGGCGTCGGTGAAGACCGTGACGTGTGATAGCCTGCTGCCCATGGGGACCCCGCTGGTGAGGGACCCAGGCCCCCCTCCAGTGGGCGAGGTCCCTCAGTACTGACGTGGGAACCTTCAGCCGCTTCCACTTGCCTCTCACAGGGTCTATTTTCATACTAAAAAAAACCCTCTGTATCCTCCTCATGAAGAGGAGGCCAAGAGGGACCACAGTTTGAGCAGATGCAATCATACCGAGCAGGCGCATCACGGGCAGCGCCGTAACCGTCCTGCCAAAACGGAACCTCCCGAGCGCACCGGGAATATCCTAGAACCTAGAACTAAGCCCAATTACTCCACCTGTTGATTGGGAAGAGGAGTACTCTTCTTCCAGTTCACAGCTAAACCCAGGCTGGTGAGGTGTTCCACCACCTGCCTGGTATGAGACCTGGCGATCTCCTCTGACCGGCTGAGAACCAGAATGTCGTCTAGGTAGAATAAAATTCGTATCCCCTGACGACGCAGAGGTCCCAGCGCGGTCTCCACGCACTTGGTGAAGGTGCGAGGAGCCAGAGAGTAGCCGAACGGCAGCCTCTGGTACTCGTACGCTATTCCCTGAAAAAGGAAGCGTAGGAATTTCCTGTGAGGAGGGAAGATCGGGATGTGAAAATACGCATCCTTCAGGTCTATAGAGGTGAACCAGTCTCCCACTCTGACAGCACATAACAGGTGTTTGACGGTCAACATTCTGAACCTTCTCGCCACAATCAACCCATTGAACGCGGACAGGTCCAGTATGGGTCTGACACAGGCCATGTGAGCGGATCGGAGCGTGAGCGGCGCGGGGCGCGGAGCGGGCGGTTTTGACGTGAGCGAGGAGTGGGTTTTAAAATGGGTCGGCGCGACGTCCGGAGCGAGAGTTCTCCTCCGCTCCAATCCACTCCAGGTCGCTCACAGTGGTTTAACACTGTTGATGTAATATACATGCAGTACAATGCCAAAGCAACAGATGGCGATGTACAAACATGAAGGCCATTTTCAACCAATGAGAAGGGTGAACCTGTGATATCCGGTTCAGGCTTTGTCACTGTAGAGACGCCCACACTCACTCCTGTTAGAAAAAGTATCGACGCCATTGTTGTTGACGTTAGCTTACATGCTAACGTTAATGGCAGCGACCATAGCATTGTGGCTCGGCTAGCCTATCATCGCTTAATAGGGCTAGTGAATGGATAAACAACGTTATTTAACATTGCAGAATGGGTACAATTACAATGCGGCTCAATACAAACAATTGTTAAGGGGCCCAGGGGGTGTAGACTGTTGTAGTTTGAGCTAATTTACACCATGCTCCAAAAAAAAAAAAAAAATCTGCCGAGCGATCTGGCGCGGGGCTCGATTCAAGGTGAGCGGGGAGCGAGCGGAGAGCGACTTGGGGGCAGGGTCAACATGATCGATTAGCGGAGCGGACCAAGCTTTAAAGAGCGAAGAGCGGATTTCTCTGCCGCGCCGATCCGCTCACGTGGCCTGGTCTGACACCCCCGATTTCTTGGGCACCAGAAAATAGCAGGAGTAAACGTCACTCATCGCGTCCTCCCATGGGACCACGATGATGGCCTGCTTCGCCAACAGAGAACGGATCTCGTAGGCCCGAGCTGTCAATGCCGCGGACTCTGACAATATAGTCCGTATCAAACCCAAGAACTGAGGGTGGGGGTGTGCAAACTGTAACACAAGCCCCGCCCTCAGCGTTCTCTCCATCCACACCGACATATGGCACTTCTGTAGCCATACGTGGTAAAATTCCCAAAGCGCCCTCGCTGCCAACTGGCGCTGGTCCGCTATCGTAGATAGGTGGCCCGTCCCTCCCACTGTGCATTGCAAACTCCGGTTTCCCCAACCGCGCGAGCAAGGTATCTCGCAGAGTCGGGATTTTGCACCCTGACTCTACCAACGAGGCAATTGCACCCAAGGGGGGACCCCGACAGAAAGGGGCGGTCTGACACAGAGGGAACGACAGTCAACACTCCTGGTGAATGAGGTAGTTCCCCCGCTGAGCATTGTCCCGTTTTTGCACAGAAATTAACTTGCTGGGGATGGCCTGCTCTGCGGCTGGACATGCATGGTGTGTGGTGAGCCCCTACACACCGTAGCCCTGTAGTGATATTACTACCACCCAAATTACGCGTGCCTGACTCACTACCGCTGCTAGGATTGGAAGTCCGGATGGGGGAGGCACTAATGTAATACCCGGCCTGGCGAGGGCGGGGCTAGGGGAACCCACGCTGCGACCTCCTGGGCCTAGAGTTCCCACTCTGACAAAAAAAATTGATACAGGGAACCCTGCTCCGTCATCACATACAACACCAGGCTCACCAAATGCACACGCAGGACGTGTGGTGCGGGAGCCTCCTGACAGTACAGCATTCTCATAGACAGACCCAGGCCTAGCTAGCAGCTGGGTGTCAGCCCCTGTCTTCATGAGAAGCGATATGTGGGGCTTCTTGCGCTTCACTGGAAGAACGCGGCCCGCAGCCAGAGGGGACACAACAGAGCCCTGAATCCCATAGTGTAGCGGGGGGAATGAACGGAGAGCGTGCTAGACACAGTTAGATGGTGACGGTTACTCCTCGCGGAGGCGTGCCCATCTAATTCAGCCGATCCCTCGGGCTGAGGGCTGTCAGCACCGTGATAGCCTGTCTCTTTGTTTCCAGGTTACCTCAGGCGGGGGACACATGGTCACCAGTCGGGGGTCTCGCAGCAGCCGCTGGCGAGACCTTGCTCTCACCTCTGACTGCGCGGTGTGGGGCGGCGTGGGGCCCCGGTCAAAAGCCGCCCGCGTTTCCGTCGACAAACCAAAAAGTCCATCCACGGAAAGGGGGGCCCTGAGGAGGAGAATTCTCCTCTCCTCCTCCAGCGGAGACTGCTCCAACCACAGATGCCTGTGAATAAGAGTCGACAGCATCCTAGCCCTCCCTGCGGTTATAGCTTGCGGCTGGGTCAAAAGCTGTCTCGACCGCAGAGCGAAGTCCGTCGGTCCACTGTCAGGAATCGAGGAAAGTCCAGTATAGGGCCGCCGTTCCGTCTGGACGCGCCGAAGAGGATCAGGGGGCTGGGGAAACTCTGGCAAAAGTCCAACATTCTTCAATTTCTCCCTTCGCTTCATAATAACGTTCCACTGGTTGAAAGTGCATATGAACAAGCTCATGGGACAGCCGCAACTTAACGCAAATTTGGCCAGCATCAAAAGCCAGTGCTGCCTTTCTCTTCAAGTGAGCCCACAGCTTTGGTGAGTGATATTTTATCATCCTAATGTATATAATGGTCCTGGTCCGTGCTTTGGCAATACTGTTGTGTTGAATCGCTAGATGATGGTAGTGTCATGTTTAAAGACAAGGTTGTTGTCATAATGTGGTTGTCATCATAGAATCCCTAAAAAGTTGTCTATGTGTGTTTTGGTGTGGCCTTCAGTGGCGTTGAGCTCTATAAAAGCCAGTGCTGCCTTTCTCTTCAAGTGAGCCCACAGCTTTGGTGAGTGATATTTTATCATCCTAATGTTATGGTCCTGGTCCGTGCTTTAGCAATGCTGTTGTGTTGCATCGCTTGATGATGCTAGTGTCATGTTTAACTCATTCCCCGCCAACAACAAGTATACTCGTCATTTGATAGTTTTTCCTTTTTTTCGATATTTGTATTCATTATTCATCCAGGGACCTTGGTGTTACCATAGTGTTAGATTTCGGGATATCAGCCAGTAATCACCTCGTCACCTGTGGTTCCGTGAAGTTTCTGCGTTGTGTTTAACTCTTACTTATCGTACTGACTGATACCCTCTCTCCCTCCCTGTGATACATTCGTCTCAAAAGAATTAACGACACACAGGAAACAGGATACCTCTCCTGGATGTTGATGTTTATTCCATAAACATCTTCTGTACCAGATGGAAACATTTCTGAAAGGTCCTTGAAAAGTATATTAAATTCATTATCTCTACCGTCCCTTCTGCTATTAGTCCGATGGTGGTTGAGGCGTTAGCCAAAGACCTTCCCTGTTAGCTGACGCTAGCCCTCATGGCCTAGGAGGGTGGAGGAGGCCCTAACCCACACCCTCCAGCTATTGCAGTCTCTCCGTCCACCTCCCTACGTGTCAGCCTTGTGTCCTAGTCTAACTTAAACCGGAAGAAACTCACAGCTATAACGTCTTTCCCCTAGCAACCAATGGCCATCCCCGTAGCCACGCCCTTCTCTCGTTACTAAGTGACACGATGCCATGGCAACGGTGCTATTGTCACCTCTGACACACTTTAACGCCCTTTCGCTATCTCCTCCCCATAGCAACGGCTTCTCTGTTGATATTAACTCCCTTCTCTAGCCGACCAGCTATCTCGGGGGATGCGGTCAATGACCTTGGCACCCACACCCTGCCTGCTGCTCTCCCACTGTCTACAGTGGAAACACACACTGGCTGCCGGCTACTTTTAAGATCTATAGATCCGTCTGATGCTGTCATCTACAGATATTTACATTATGTACACATTGAAAAAACAGTGCTATTCTTTCAATAGGGAATGAGTCTGAGATCGTCAAAGTGCAATAATTGGAATATTCTTTTTGGGGTACATCCTAGTGAAGGTAAGGGCTATATGATATCAATCCTGCGTTGATCCAACCATGTATTTACCCCGATCGCAACATGTCTGTGTAACTTTACTCCACAATGTATGCCATTGGTGATGATCAAAGCATCAAAAAACGACCCCCCCCTTCCTTTCATGCATTCATGATGAATGTTATGTGTGGGTCTATGTTTGTGCCCTGATCAGGCGCTCCTAATGTGATTCGTCATGTCTAGTTGTAGTCCCTATCGTTCTCTCCCCAGCTGTACCCATTTACAATTAACCCAGGTGTGTCTTGTCTCGTCATTCCCTCATGTATAAGTATCCTGTTCTCCCCTTTGTCTGGTGCTGATCCTGTCTGTGTAGTTTTGTGTCCTTGTTTGTCGTTACTTTAGGTTTCCTCATTTCTTCAATCCATGGTAATTATTTTATTAAATATTTCCTATAAACCTACTTTGACTGCCGTCTCCTTGTTGTGTTGCATTGACTCGACAGCGAGCTTAAAGAAGGTCAATGACAAGCATAACATGGGGGCTCGGGCCAAACTAGATTGAGCAAACAATTGACGGTGGCCGTAAGGCTTGACCCACACTGTGAAGTATGGTTGGCAGTGTCGTGTGTGTGACCCATGTTTTAGACCCCTTGGCAAATGATTCACCAACAGTGAGCGTTCTCAACCAGCTAGGGCAGTTGGACAATTTTTTATGGTGCCTTCCGTCGCCTGGGGACACACCACATGCGGTCGGGGTTTTAGAAGAATCCTGTCAGGCTCCTCCTAGGCCGGCTTGTGTCTAGCTTTTAGTTACATAGGGGGCAATATAGTGAGGGGTGAGAACGTTTGGGGATGGGTTTAGGTTTTCTTTTGACACACAACAGTTGTTAATTTGCGAATACTTTTAGGTGTGGAGGTGTTAGGCGGTCATGCCAGTGCTCTTCTATATTTCTTATGTGCAGTAACAGTGTTTTGTGGTTGGTGGTTGGGACTGCCCTAAGCACTGCGGTAGTGGAGCGGTGGCCAAAGTATGTAGGACCAGACTATACAGATGTATAGGGTGAAGCCGTTTTTTGTTGTTTTCTGTGTGTTTATTGTTTCTCTCTTTTATATAGTGCTTGGTCATATTCAGTGGTAGGGGCAGATCCGGTTTTGTTTTTCTTTCTCCTCCCCTGTTTATTCCTGGGTGGCGCAAAAATGCCGGTAAAGGTAGGAGACTTTGTGGATAGGCCAACAGTGGGCTTGTTGGGCGTATGCACAAAAGAGGAGTTGGCGGGGATAGCAGAGCATTATGGGGTTAAGCTTGCCCCGGGCATGAGGAAGGAGCAGCAGCGGGGAGTATTGGTGGATGCTCTGACCGCCCAGGAGGTGTTGCAGGGCTCTGTTGACGATGAGGAGTTAGACCCAGCCTCTGATGGCTCACTAGGGCTGCGGAAATTAGAATTAGAGTT
This sequence comes from Notolepis coatsorum, assembly GCF_963971535.1. Lineage (NCBI taxonomy): Eukaryota > Metazoa > Chordata > Actinopteri > Aulopiformes > Paralepididae > Notolepis > Notolepis coatsorum. The sequence continues at coordinate 58,290,898 of NC_140168.1, read as the reverse complement.
TAAGTTTGAACAGCTAAAACATGCGGAGGTGGAACGTGTGCACGCGGAGGCGGAATGGACTCGTGCGCATGAGTTGGAGCGTGTTGACCGTGACCAAGCCGAAGCGGAGCGCACTTGCATGCACAAGCTCGAACTCAGAAGGCTTGGGGTAGAGGCGCGGGCGGCACACCCTGAGGATAGGTTCAATGTAACTAAATATCTACGTCTCGTACCACAGTTTTTAGAAAAGGATGTGGATAAGTATTTTTCCATGTTCGAAAATGTAGCCACGACAACACTGGATGTTGCTGCTCCAGAGCGTCCTTACGGGTAAAGCGCAACATGTGTATGCGTCGCTGTGCCCAAACACCCAGGACTACGCTATGGTCAAGGCTGCGATTCTCAGGGCATATGAGCTGGTGCCTGAGGCATACAGGCAGCGGTTCCGTGCTCTGAGGAAAAACAGCTTGCAGACCTATGTGGAGTTTGCGTATGAGAAAGAGTTATTGTTTGATCGGTGGTGCGCGTCGGAGAAAGTGGACACCCTACGTAAGATGCGGGAACTCGTGCTCCTTGAGGAGTTCAAGTCGTATTGTTTGCCCGACAATATTGCTATGTACATGAATGAGCATAAAGTAACCAAGTGTTTGGTGGCTGCGAGCCTGGCGGACGAGTTTGTACTAACGCACAAGACACTCTTTGACAGGCCAAGTTACCCTGTGCGCAGTGTGGAGAGTAGGCCGAGGTGGGGTTTCGGCGACAAGACTGCGGGCCCTGGTGGTATCAGTGGGGGTGAGGTGGTTGAGCGGGGTGTGAGGTCTGAAACACACAAGAGTTTTATCCCCAGGCCATCAGGCTGCTAAACGAACAATGAACACTACACAACAACAACCATCAAACGCACATAGCACACACATCCACACGCACACACTCACTTTAAACAAACACACTGTAGCACCCACTCCACACACTTTATAGCACACACTCACTTTAAACAAACACACTGTAGCACCCACTCCCCACACTTTATATTTATTGATGAAGGATTGCACTACAACTCGTACACCTTACTGTAAATTGTACCTAAATTGTACCTCATCCCATTTCTGCTTTGCACTATATAGTACTGTACATTAGTACACTGCATAGTATTGTATATTATATGGTAACTCAGTTACGTCTATTCTGCATCGAACATTGTACATATGTCTATACTGAACACTGTGACCTCATTTTCTACTTCTAAATTACATGCTATACTATGTTATTTGATACTATCTTGTCTAGCACAGTCTCTGGAGCGTAACAGTAAGAAGCATTTTGTATGAAAGTATTCTGTACTTCTGTATGACAACTATTAAAGAAACTTGAAAAACGTGAAACTAACTGTGGCAAAAGAGGCCATATAAATGAGAATTGTTTTGCCCTTACTCGCCCCAGTAAGCAGATTTCGTTGGTGATGGCACCCACACACACATCGGTTGAGTACGACAAAAGGGGTGAGGATATTAAAGCTTACCTACAGTTTATCAGCGGGGGGTTTGTATCTTTATCTAGCGATGGGGTGAGGGTTCCTGTGACCATATTAAGGGACACAGCTGCATCCCAGTCGTTTATTCGGAGAGATGTGTTGCCCTTCGACAGTGGTTCAGAGGTGGATGCTGGGATAACGGTTAGGTCTTTTGGGATGCATGTGATGAAAGTCCCGCTTCACACTGTCCACCTGACATCTGAGTTTGTGTCGGGCCCAGTGGTAATTGGGGTAGAAAGTTGCTTTCCAGTCGCGGGGGTGTCACTAATTCTCGGGAACGATTTGGCAGGGGGTAGGGTCCTTGTGAAGGCAGATGTGACTTGTGTGCCAGCACAGTCTGGTGCGGTAGACGCCCTGGCAGAGGCGTATCCGAGGGTGTTCTCCTCATGTGCAGTAACGTGGGTCATGGTTGTTAAAGCTCGGGCAGAGGAAAAGTGCGATGTGGACTTGTTCGACACCATCGTAGCGGCTGACGACGGGGTGCCTGAGCTTAGTGGCCCACTTGGGGATGATCTCCAGGTTGTAGTTCCACGGGAGCCTGAGAGGGAGGGGGCGCTCCCGGGGCAACCTGGCTTGTTGTCATCGTATCAGCTTGCTCCTACAATTGACCAACTTGAGTCTGATGATGTTGTTTCATCTATTTCAGCCGGTCTTGATTCGTTGCTGCCCATTATTTCCTCGGCTGAGGCTGTCAGTAGCACGGCTGGGTTTTCTTTCGCTCGCGAGGAAACTATGGGGGAGAGAGAGAGTAAGGGTCTTAAGAGTTGTTATATCCTGAGAGACGGGGTGTTGCTGCGTAAATAGTCTCCTGACCTTCATGCGTCATTGGAGAATGATTGGAATGTGGTGACGCAGGTTGTGGTTCCTTTTAAGTACCGTCATGATATTCTTTGTTTGGCTCACGATCATAGGCTCGCAGGACATCTGGGGGTCAACAAAACATTTGATAGAGTGCTGCATAATTTTTTTTGGCCAGGGTTGAAACGACGGGATGTGGTGCAGCACTGCTTGGGGTGTTCCATGTGTCAGGTGGTGGGGAAACCTAATGACGTCATTCCACTGGCACCGCTCTACCCTATCCCGGCAGTGGGGGAACCCAATTATTGATTGTGTGGGTCCGCTCCCTAGAAATAAAGCAGGTAATAGTTTTCTTTTGACCATTATGTGTGCCAACACACGCTTTCCCGAAGCGATTCCGTTGAAACGGATAACGGCCAAGACAGTGTCAGGTGAGGTTCTTCTCTGTGTTTGGTTTACCTTGTGTGGTCCAATCCGATCAAGGTACGAATTTCTTATCTCGTATCTTCTCGCAGGTTTTGAAACAGCTGGATATATCACATAGTTTCTCTAGTCCATACCACCCGGAGTCACAGGGGGCGTTAGAAAGGTTCCACTCCATGTTAAAGACTATGCTTCGGGCGTTCTGTCGTGACACGGAGGATGATTGGGATGAGGGGGTTCATTTGATGTTGTTTGCCGCAAGGGAAGTGGTGCAGGAATCTTTGGGTTTTAGCCCTGCAGAGTTGGTATTTGCGCATTCAGTTAGGGGGCCGCTCAGGTTGTTGAGGGAGAAATGGTTGGGAGAGAGTGAGCTGAAGAACCTTCTATCGACCCCTAGGGTTAAAAAGAAATCCGCCGGCCACAGAGCCTTTGTCTACCGCGCTCCCTACCTGTGGAACAAATTACCTGCCGTCATCAGGGGCGCCTGCTCTGTCGAAGCTTTTAAATCCCTGCTTAAGACTCATCTTTTCTCTCTCTCCTTCAACCTACCTTGATCTCACCTGGTCGGGGACTGACCTTTAGATTAATCTGTGTAGTTTAGTTAGGGTACAGGGTACTACATGGTACCACAGAGTACTACATGGTACTGCATGGCATTACAGGGTACTACATGGCTTACATAGCTCTACATGGCACTACATGGAACTACATGGCACTACGGGGTACTACATGGTACCACAAGGCACCACAGGGTACTACATGGCACTACAGGGTACTACAGGATACTACGGGGTACTACATGGCACTATGGGGTACTATAGGGTACTACATGGCACTACGGGGTACTACATGGCACTACAGGGTACTACATGTCTGCTCCTTTGCAGCACCACAAACATGGGAACTCTCTAACTCTTCCCCCCCCCCCCTCTCCCCCCCCCCCCCCCCCCCCCCCCCTCCCTCCCCCTTCTCTCTGAGTACCCGTCTCCTGGCGCTGACCAAGGTGATGGATGCCTCGGGGTCTTGGCCAAGCTTGTAGTGACTGCTCTACATGCACCTCCGAGGCCTTGGATCAGTTATTCTCCGCCGTCTGTCCGTGGTCCTGTCAACTGATTAACAGACTGTTAACAGATTAACAGTCAACGCGGTTTCATTGCTGGGTTAAGTACTTCTATTCTATTCACATAATACGCTTACTTCATATATCTACTCCATTCACATATATGCCTACCACTTGTATCTATTGCTATGTCCGCCTACTACAATCTCATGAGCTGTCTAACGCCTGTCCTGTCTCCCTGTCTTCCTATGACTTGCTGTCCTGGAGTGTTGTCCGGAGTGTTGGACGTCCCGTGACGAAGACCGGGAGATTGCGACCCCCTCTGCGTGCCCCCCTGTCTCCGGAGGTCTCGTAGTGGTGACCGGAGTGCCGGATGTCCCGCGATGATGTCGGGGAGTTCGCGACCCTCTCTGCGCCACCCCCTATATCCCTGTCTCCGGCTGTCCCTGAGCAACGACCGGAGTGTTGAATGTCCCGTGACTAAGACGGGGAGGACGTGACCCTCTCTGCGCCGCCCCTGTGCCTCAAATAGATCCGCTATCAACTCTATCTTTAATCTTTCAAAATGTTCAGTTGCTATCGCTATTAGCTCTATCTTTAATTTTTCAAAATGTACAGTTGCTATTGCATGCACTCATCTGTGTTTCACCACACACATGAGTGCATGCTTACCAACTGTCCGTCTGCAACACTACTATCACCAACATCTAAGAAGGGAGATCCCCCCTTGAACGGCCCTTCTAAGGTTTCTCTCCTCCACACTGCCTGTGGAGCTTTTTTCCCTATTGTTAGGTTTTAGTGAGTTTTTCCTTACCTTCGCGTGGGGTATGTCTGGGAGTGCTTGCATTCTTTCATTTATTTGCATTCATCTAAAAAATGTTTGGACCCTATGGTGTTCTTGTTCTGTTCTTGACTTATTGTTATGTTGTCTTCTTGACCTGTTTAAAGAAGACCTGTACGGCCCATGGGGACATTAACGTGTGTTGTCGGGCCCTATAAATAAATTTGATTTGATTTGATTTGATTAGACTACGTCTGTGGCTTTAGGGAAAAGCTGAAGAGGGCATGTGATCTGGCGAGAACAAATCTTATTGACACACAAACAATTTTATACAAGGGATCCTCTAGTGGGTCCTGTTGACAGTACTATTGTGCCCGCTGTGCCGGTGTCGGCTTGTGTGTTGGCCCCATCTAGTGTTGATGTGAGTAATGACAGTCTTATTTTTTCAGAGGGTGCTGGTGGACTGGAAGATGACGTAATTATTCCGTCTAAGGCGGTCGTGGAGGGACGTTGACAAAAAGTCTTTGGTCACTCTTGGCTGTCGTCTGGGCCATTTATCAGAGCTACAGCAAGATGATATCATGAGTCTGGTTAGGTCTCATGGTGAGCTTTTCTCCGATATCCCTTCGCGCACGAATGTATTGCATCATGACATCAATGTGGGGGAGGCATTGCCCATTAAGCAGCACGCGTATCACGTGAATCCACATAAGCGGGCACGGTTACAGAAGGAGGTGGAATATATGCTCGCTAATGAAATCGCTGAGCCCAGTTTCAGCCCGTGGAGCTTGCCATGCTTATTGGTGGATAAATCAAATAAGACAGATAGATTTTGTACTGATTTTCGCCGGGTAAATAATGTGACTAGGCCGGATAGTTTCCCATTGCCCAGAATGGAGGACTGTGTCGACAGGGTGGGGAGCGCGTCTTTCGTAACTAAGCTGGATTTGCTGAAAGGGTACTGGCAGGTGCCACTTACGAACCGTGCTAAACTAATTTCTGCGTTTGTGACACCTGACAGTTTCCTGCAATACACGGTGATGCCGTTTGGGATGCGCAACGCGCCTGCGACCTTTCAGAGGTTGGTGAATTGTGTGCTATCGGGCGTGGCTAGTTGTGAGGCCTACCTCGACGACCTCGTCATTTATTTTGACGATTGGGAGGGGCACATGGCTAGTTTGCGGGAGGTGTTTGAACGGCTTGTTAAGGCGAACTTGACATTGAACCTGGCCAAGTGCGAGTTTGGCAGGGCGACCGTCACCTATCTTGGCAAGGTAGTGGGGCAGGGGGGAGGTCCGCCCTGTCCATTCTAAGGTGGAGGCTATACTTGGCTTCCCAGAGCCAGCTACACGTCGGGATCTCCGGTGCTTTCTGGGGATGACGAGGTATTATAGAGGGTTTTGCAGGAACTTTTCGGCGGTAGCCTCTCCCCTTACAGATCTGTTGAGTCCGAAGATCCCGTTTCAGTGGACGCCTAGGTGTTCCTTCACGTTTCAACAATTGAAGTCCATTCTGGTCAGTGCCCCTGTCCTTGCAGCGCCTGTGTTCACGAAACCTTTCAAGTTGGCTGTGGATGCTAGTGAGTTGGGCGCCGGCGCAGTGCTCTTACAGGATGATGACATGGGTATTGAGCACCCAGTGTCATATTTATCCAGGAAGTTTAATGTACACCAGAGGCGCTACTCGACAATCGAGAAAGAGGCATTGGCTTTGGTTTTGGCCCTCTCCCATTTCGAGGTGTATGTTGGCTCCTCTCAGTTACCGGTTAAAATATACACAGACCACAACCCATTGGTCTTTATAGGCAGGATGCGGAATTCGAACCAGCGGCTAATGCGCTGGAGCCTTTTCCTGCAAGCCTTTGATATTGACATGGTACACGTCAAGGGCAAGGACAATGTGTTGGCTGATGCGCTATCACGGCTGTAGTCAGTGGTTGGGGGTTTGTGCTGTTTGCTTATGGGGTTGTGTGGGCAGTATTGTTGTTTTTCTTTTTGTTGATAATGATTTTGCTCTGTCTTCTAGGAGTCGGGAGTGACGAGGAGTGAGGCTGCTCACCATTGTTTCCCCTACTGAGGCTGTGCCCTGTAATTTTTGGGGGCTGTGTGGTCACACAGAATGTGTTGGGGGGGTTATGGCCATCTATATAGGGGCTGTCGGTACAGTTGATATCAGTATCATTGTCTCATGATCTATTTATGTATATATTCCTTTTTTGTGTCGGGTTACTTCTCTGTTTATGTCCATTTCCCCTTTACGACTTGGGGTTGTGGCCATAAATTTGAGGGGGGGGGGTGTTATGTGTGGGTCTATGTTTGTGCCCTGATCAGGCGCTACTAATGTGATTTGTCATGTCTAGTTGTAGTCCCTATCGTTCTCTCCCCAGCTGTACCAATTTACAATTAACCCAGGTGTGTCTTGTCTCGTCATTCCCTCATGTATAAGTATCCTGTTCTCCCCTTTCTCTGGTGCTGATCCTGTGTGTGTAGTTCTATGACGTTAATGGATTGCTCAGCACCTGTTCTGCACTGTACTTCGTGCACGTGCACTGAATAAAAAATTCCACCATGTACCTTTACAGCCCAACATCCGTCTGACCACAACCCCTTCCGCTTACCTTCATAAGCAGGTGTGTGGTCACCTACTCGCCTCCTTCTTCACTTCCACCACAAGGAAGTGCCTTCGGTAGATCCCCACTTGACGAGGTTGTTAGTAGAAGAAAGTTGGAAAACAAGAGATACGTTGACATCATATCTTTATTTTCTCTCTCACTATTTTCGAGAAAATACGGCGATATTGTCTTTGTTACTGGAGTGTCTGGGTCAATCCGACCTTCAGCGTTTCTTTCGTATTAGGAGCTCACGCCGCTGACATGCTTCCCAACTACAATCCTCCTTGCTGCGGCTGGATGGGGTAAAGACCCTCCAGGAACACAGCTGGACTGTAGGACGCACCGTCTATTGTGAGAAGCGGTTTTGAACGTTTTCTGTGACTATAACATGCCTTAAACACTCTGACTACGACGTCATCTTTGACAGAGGATGTTAGTCGAACCTACCGGGAGCTCGGCCGGCGAGGACTGCGTCAACATGGAGAACCGTAGCGGCTGGGTGGCGCAGCGACGCTGCCCTTGTCGTCAACACAGGAATGCTGTGTTTACGGTCGGTGCCCCGTTAGCCAGACTGCAGTTCGCTTGGCCTGCGCTCACGGTAGGAAGGTCCCGACCAGACATTAAACACGTCTTATTCCTTCCCTTCTAAATGTTTTGTAATAACGATGTTTTCCAAAACTGGTGTTGCTGCAATACATTGAGGATACGACGCGTGTTGTGTGTGAATTGTCTTGTCACTGGTATAGCTTCTTCTCCATACAAATCGGGTTGTTGTTACATGTGTACAAATTATCTGGTTAGTTGTGTTGAGAACATCATGTGTGTTCATGTACCGTGTACTCACAACTAAGGGGGTTAATTGACCTATAAAGCTATGCTTAGTGACATATGAGTGAAGAATGAATTCTTTTCTCAGCCTGTAATGACAATGAACAGTGTGTTCACATATTAAACAGGGTTACCTGTTCAACTGGGCCATATCAAGGGTAAGGTAGGAGGGGTGATTCCCCCAGTTCCCTGGGGCTTCCCCACCCTCCTCTCAGACATGTTGTTTACAATATATTGTGTCACTGTGTTTGTGGGGATACGATGTAACCCTTAGCTTAGTTGCTGGGGTTGTGCTAACCGCTTGAGAAACTATATTTTCCTAAAGAAAAGATTGTTTGGTCGCTTTTTGTGTGTGCTTAGCAAGGCCTGTGGCCGATACTAATCGAGGGTTCTGTATTCTCTCATTATGAAAAACGGCATTCCTCTGTAGCAGGAGTGTACTTGCCATTTTTTTTTGTGATAAAGGGTTGTATGTGTCTTGTGATCTACAACTGGGTTAGGTTGGCCACAGAAGCACATGTGTAAGTCTGGTACCGGGGCTCACCCTTAGGAGTCACGCTGGAGCTTTGAACCCGTCGGCGGACAACAAAAGAAATTCGAATCCCTCTTAAATACTCAAAAAAGACATCTTTTCAGAAATCGATAAAAATAGAAAAATTGCCATTTCTAGTGCTTTGACATGTAAGGTATAAGTCCCCCAACTTGCTAAACCTAATACGACTTGTAAATACGTTTAATTCTTGCTAGATGGTATGCTTGTAATAATCTCCATTTGCGATAAAAACTACATCGCGCGTCACATCCATGGACGCGCGCACACACCAACAGCGCATAGGTGTTAATCACTGAGTGATCTAATATGCATATTCTTCAGCGCGATAGGGGGGGTTGTGTTTCTCACTGTCTGTCGTTGATAATATAATCTGGTCCTGCATTATTATTATTATCATTCTCAGAATACACGGGACCCGACAGAACGTTAATTTATGTATTAAAAGTAGTCTTATGCTTTTCATCCTCGCCCGTGTATATACCCATGTCGCGCTAAAACAACATAAACTACTGTATGGCAGACAGAGTGCGTGTGTGTACGAGTTATGAGTTATCTCGCAGTTCATTCAAGCGCGCATCACGGTTATTATTATTATTATCATTCTCTCTCGAGAATACACGGGACCCGACAGAACGGTAATTTATGTATTAAAAGTAGTCTTATGCTTTTCATCCTCGCCCGTGTATATACCCACGTCGCGCTAAAACAACAAACTACTGTATGGCAGACAGAGTGCGTGTGTGTACGAGTTATGAGTTATCTCGCAGTTCATTCAAGCGCGCATCACGGTCATGACAGCTCTCTAGAGTAGAACGGTGCACTCACAGGGGCGTAGCTGGAGATTCTGGGCCCCATGAAAGAAACAATTTGTGGGCCCCCCAATCTATTAAAAAATGTGGGGCCCCCAATCTATAAAAAAAGTTTGGGGCATTTGCTGGGCCCTTGGAATCATCCTAACCCCCCCCCCCCCCCAGCTACTCCCCTGCACACACACACACACACACACAAACACACACACACACACAGGCTAGGCCTCCTGCTGGGTCCATTCACTGGAATAACAAAGGAATGACTAGTGACAATGATCACATTGAATTCTGGGAGTGTAGTTCTCTCATCAGATAGCTGAATGAACTTGGCTCTACTTCAAGTCCTATACTGAAAAGGTGTTAGGATTTTACCAGAATGTTTGATAGGACATTGATTGAAAACTATCGTCTCAAATTTGACAATTGATGGCTTATTTTGAAGGTATGAATCTGTAATTTTATATTATGTAACAAAAAAAAGGGGGGAAATTCTCAGGAGGAGGAGCTCTTTAGGTTAGACTCCTAAGGGTTAAGGGGGCCCTCTCTATTCTGTGTTTTTTCCTTAGTAAAAATCAGATAGCAGGTTAGCACATGAGCTGTGTGAAGCTGTTAGACACTTCATGTAGCTGACTATGACTGTGTCATGCTCTTTTTTGTCATTACATCGTATCATGGGTGTGGGGTCGTAAAGGGGTGAACTGGTAATCCTTTCCTCCCCTTTTGATGGGCAGGGGTTAAAACCTCCTGTCCTTCAAGGTTCCTGTCACGTTGCTGTTCGGCATGTTACAGGGTAAGAGGGGGGGGGGGGGAGTTTCCTGGTCCCACGCCCTGGAAAATTGGGCTTGTGCACAGCAGAAATCCCCCCACCATAGAGTACGTCACTGTGCGCGTCTCTGTTGGTAAGACTTCCGTGAGTTGTTCAGGTCCATATGATGGATCTGTTTCAGGGAGTGGTCAGGGCTCCTCCTCACGAAGCTCCTACTCCATCTGTGAGTTCGGACTCTCCTTCCCTGTGAGGGACCCTCCTCAGAGTTCAGAGCCTCCTCCTCGGATTGTCAAGATGAGTAGAACTTCAAAAAGGAGTCCTGCTCTATTGTGTGTGTATTCGATTCAATTCGATTATTGAGTGTGTATTGGTTCAGTGCCTCCTCCTCGGAGAGCCCTAACCCAAATTTTACATAGCTCAATGTTGCAATATATTCTTTTCAATCTATACAGCTCGCGTGGGAAGTCTCTCTGGGGATTTCCGTCTCCTCCCTATGGGAGGGTAGTGGGATGTAAAAATGTAAACAATTTTTACCCTCAGCTGCGTCACGAGGGATTCATGTCAGTCTGTGTTCTTTCTTTTTTGAATAAAAAGAGGAAGGTACATGAAGCACGACGGCTCCGTGTCGTTCTCCCAGGCGACTTGGAAGAACAATGTTTGGTGTCTTGCTTGTTTCAAGTTTCAAGTTTCTTTAATAGTTGTCATACAGAAGTACAGAATACTTTTGTACAAAATGCTTCTTACTGTTGCGCTCCAGAGACTGTGCATGACAAGATAAGTATGAAATAAAAACATAGTAAAAATTAGAAGTAAAAAAAGAGGTCACAGTGTTCAGTTTAGACATATGTACAATGTTCGTAGACGTAGTTACCATACAATATACAATACTGTGCAGTGTACTAATATACAATACTATATAGTGCAAGGCATACATGGACGAGGTGCAGTTTAGGTACAATTCACAGTAGGTGTACGAGTTGTAGTGCAAATCCTTTATCAATAAATATAAAGTGTAAGTGTGTTTGTGTGATCTAAAGTGTGGAGAGTGGGTGCTGCAGTGTGTTGTTTGTTTGAGTGAGTGTGTGCGTGTGGGTGTGTGTGCTGTGTGCATTTGATGGTTGTTGCATAGTGATTATTGTTCGTTTTGCTAGACTATCCATTGATGTGTTTGGGTCTTGACGCATACATAGTGCTGGCTCGGTGTGTTTTCTGTTACAGAATCACACAGGGGCTATCCATTGATGTGTTTGGGTCTCGACGCATACATAGTGCTGGCTCGGTGTGTTTTCTGTTACAGAATCACACAGGGGCTAAGCGCGCCTTGGTTGCTTGTTAAAACAGCGTTTTTATAGGGCAACTGGGATGGAGTTTTGTCTCTTCCGAGCGCCAGTTACTAGGTTGTCTCGATGAATTCTCGTTCATATCTGGGGGATGTTAACGGAATAGATCAGAACATAGGTAGAGGGGTCTCACGCCCTTGGGGTGGGCCACTGAGCACGGTCCTAATGGGACCGTCTGGGTGGCGCCCTCTTTTCATGTTTTAGATCGACACGCATACCTACCCCCTCTCCTGGAGTGGGCATGTCGGCGTGGTTAGGACACGGGACTGGTCTGGTCACGCTGGTCCAGGTCAGTTAACCCGTTGTCCGCCGGGGATGCAGATCTGCTGTTCTGGTACCCTGAGGGACTTGTGCTTTTTTCGGGGGGAAAAATGCCGGGTCGGTCCGGGTGTCACAGGGTTAGGCGTTATGGAGACCCTATGTTGGGTACATGTTGTACTCGGCCATACCAACCTGTCCACGCCCGATCTCATCCAATCTCGGTAGCTAGAGCAAGTTCGGTCCTGGTTAGTACTTGGTTGGGAGACCGCCTGTGAATACCAAGTGCGGTGTGCTTAGGGCTGGTTCTCCATTATTTTCGCTCCTCTCTCACGCGTGGCGAAGAGAGGGCTGTTGGGGTGGTCTTGGACCTCCTCTGGTAATCCTGTGCTTCTCATGCCACCGGGCCCGGTCCGAAGTAAAGTTTTGTTTGTACCGGAGGCCTGGGATAACCCTTTTTTGAAAACTGAAACACTTGTACTGCCGTATAGCCAGTGTATACCCGCAGGTGTGTTTTGGAGTTTTTTCTTGAGGGGTTATAGGAACAACCACCATCTGTACAGAGCGGGTGGTTGATTCCCTGGTGTGTTGGAGCAGAGTCAACTCCCGGGTTACCGGTTGAGTGTGCCCCTGCACGTTCATGACGTCTGCCAATCATGTCAGCCTTCTCTGCACGGTGGTGCAGTGGTTAACACTGTCGCCTCACAGCAAGAAGGTCCAGGGTTCGATTCCCGCTTGGGGACCAGGTTTCCATGATGCCAGGTACTCAGGTGGGGTATCTCCCAGGCCTTTCTGTGTGGAGTTTGCATGTTCTCCCCGTGCTCGCAAGGGTTTCCCCCCCGATAAGATAAACCCAATGGAAAAACATGCACAACAACAGATCGCTAACGCTGTGGCGTCCTTGACGAAGACGGACAGTAGCACTTGGATTGGTCCCACGGCACGGCTCACGTTGATGCCTGTCTGCTCCCGGCTGCCCTTGGGGGGGAAGGACGACGGGATGGGTTAATCGCAGAGACGAATCGCATCGCGATTCTAAAGAGACAATGCATGCGTGTGTGTTCCGGTGTGTGTGCTAAACTAACCGCTGTGTGTACCGCTAAAACATTGAGTGTCGTTGCATGCCGAATAAAGACCTCTGCAACAGGTCCTGCATTATTATTATTATATTATCTGCCTCAACCCCTCTGGGTGGGTTTTTTTTAATGGAGGCTTTGTCATGGTGATCAACAACGCCAGCATACGCCCCTTCCGCCGGGGCGGCTGTTTTCAGCTGACTCCTTTGGCGCCTGTCTCGTCCGCAGTGCTCCAGGCTCAGGTTACAGCCTGTTGCCTGGTTTCCCCGGTGCGCTGCCTGCTTCCGTTGGTTAACCTTTTTGTGTGCTTACGGCCATGCTGACTGCCTGTTCTGCAGGGTCAGTGTGCCAGGCGGTGTGCTATTGGGGGGAAAGGGCCCGCTCTTGGAGGGGCCTTATCCGAATACGCTGGCGATGTGGGGGGCGGTGTCACTAAGTGACCACCTGGTGGGGTCTTGATGCCTGGCGTCATTGACCTCTCCGGGCCCCCGTTTTCCAGGGGATCCAGTCCCTTCAGTGGGTCTGGGTCTTCCTTCGCGCTCCGCTGCTACGGCCTTGCCACGGGGTTGGGTTTGCTCTTAACCCCGTGATTTATGGGGGCAGTAACGAGGTTGTTCCTTCCGTTCGTTCCCGGGTGGCATGCGGGTTCTGCGTGTGTGTAGTCGTGTGGTCAAGCCACGGTCTGCTCACCCTGTGCGTTGAGTTGCTTGAGTGCCTCTTCGCACGGTCGGATCCGTCGCACTCCCCTGAACCTCCAATAGGGGGGGTATCCTCCATTAGGGAGGGTCGGGGGGGCTCGGTCCTCCCCGGTCTGATGGTTGTGGGGGGCCTGAGCGGGGTACATTGGTCGGGCTATGGCTCCCGCTCAGCCCCTGTTGCAGAACAGGTGCTGAGCAATCCATTACCGTCATAGAACGGAAGGTTATGTATATAACCTAGTTCTATGAGTTAAATGGTGGGCTCAGCACCTGAACGCCGCTGCGGCCCTTGATCTCACCTTGTGGTGAAAGTTTGGGAAGGAGGCGAGTAGGTGACCACACACCTGCTTATGATGGTAAGCGGAAGGGGGTGTGGTCAGACGGATGTTGGGATGTAAAGGTACATGGTGGAATATTTTATTCAGTGCACGTGCACAAAGTGAAGTACAGTGCAGAACAGGTGCTGAGCACACCATTTAACTCATAGAACTAGGTTATATACATAACCTTCCGTTTTGTGTCCTTGTTTGTCGTTACTTTAGTTTTCCTCATTTCTTCAATCCATGGTAATTATTTTATTAAATATTTCTTATAAACCTACTTTGACTGCCGTCTCCTTGTTGTGTTGCATTGACTCGACAGCGAGCTTAAAGAAGGTCAATGACAAGCATAACAATGAAACATAATACTTATGATATAGATTTGATTTTGGAATAATAGCCTGTACAGGCAAGAAACAGCAATAAGGCTATTACTCAGCCCTTCTGGAATTACCCCAGACCATATAACCATACTTATATTCACCACGGTATAACACGGGAACGTCTGGATGGAGAACGGGGGCCGACTAATCGCTGGCAGTCAATGAGTTAAAGACAAGGTTGTTGTCATAATGTGGTTGTCATCATAGTTGTGTGTTTTGGTGTGGCCTTCAGTGGCGTTAAGCTCTCTAATAGCAGTTAATTTAATCCATCACAAAGTGCAAAAGGAATAATCAAAATGCAATAAATAAGGTGTTTTTTTACACTAAAAACGTCCACTTTCACCCCACAATTGACCATATTCAAATGGTGGCCATTTTTCTCTTGTGTCATGCTCAGGTTGGGATTCCTTTTCACCCTTTTCCCACCCAGGTTGAGTAAAATATCTTTCTTATTGTAATGTTTCTTACAAGAAATGTTGGGTTCAGCAAACCTATTAATACTGTAGGCTACTACAGCATTCTGGTCAAAAAACATTGTCAATACAAACCATTTAATTTATGTATTTGTTATGTCCATGTCCATGTGTCCAATATTCCATGTAGCAATATCTGTGTTTGTTTGTTTTTTTCCAATATAAATGGATACAGAATTATAATTTGTTTCCAATATACAAGGAATCGGGAATGGTTTCAGTTGTTTCACTTCAAAGATTCAGTCTGTCAGGTGCTTTGTCAGTGTGTGTTGACCTTCTCAGTACAGGTGGTGATGGTGATTGCTTAGCTGGTGGCTCAGCTTTTTTCAAGTTTGCTGAAAAAAAAAGAAAAAGAAAACGTTGGGTTCAGCAAACGTACTTCTTTATTGCATGGTTCACTTGCACAGTTCAGGAGTAATATTATCTCTTATCACTATACCTCTCAGAAGGCAAAAGAAGGTAAATATTTCTTAACCCTTTTCTGGGGTTGCAGGCATATTACATTTTCTATCCAGTCATTATCTGTATCTGTTCAACCATCAAAATGATCTATATCCATATATGTATTAGGATAGAATACTAGGAGTGGGCGTGGCTTATACATTCAGTTTTTTCTTATTTTATTCACATATTTTTGGTGGCGGATCATCGTTGAAGTGACCTATACACTGTGATATAGGGGTGTAACAGTACGTGTATTAGTCCAGCGACTTCACGGCATGGACGTCACAGTTCGGTACATCCAGCCATAGTCTCATACGACACTAGGTGAAACTAAGGTTGCACATTTTACAAGTCTATGCTCAATATCTTTACTTTACTTCACACTGGCTTACTTTGATCTTAACGTTGAATATTAAGCTTGTATTGCCAAATTTAGATGACTAATAAAATGTTGAAGCTTGTAAAGGCATGATGACAAGCAGACAGAACAAATTAACAACGCGCAGTGACACTGCACTGGGCTGTTTCTCCCCTCCTCCCCTCCCGTTTACTACAGGTGTCCCTGAAACAAAACCATGAATGAATGATATGTTTGTAACACAGCAGGGTCATTACAATTGTACAGTTTTCTTTAGTTTTCTTGTTCGCCCAATAATGTTAACCAATGGAAAGACACACACACACGGCAATTTTTTTCCCGTGGACTTTCCCTCACAGCTGATCCCAGAAGAAATAACGACGCACTACATACTTTTCTGGACTGATCATCTGAGCTCCTCTCCAGTTGAGCTGCTACAGTGTTTAAATCCAAAATATTGATAAATCCTATGCCATTGTTGTGTATCATGACATCTCTTTTCTCGAGTGTTCTTTCTCAGCTTCACGTGAAGTTAAATCTACGAAGTGAGACTGAAACTTAACAAGCTGTTGTTAAGGGGGCGGGAGGCAATTAATTTACTCAGTGGATGCCTGAACACAGAATGACACCGGTATCACTGACATATTTAACCTGTCCTTAGAACAGGCTGTCATCCCCACCTGTCTGAAGAAGTCCACCATTATCCCTGTACCCAAAAAATCTACGCCCGCTTGCCTCAACGACTACCGCCCTGTAGCTCTCGCCTCCATAGCCATGAAGTGCTTTGAGAAGCTTGTGAAGGGCTACATCTGTTCCTCCCTCCCCATCAACCTGGACCCCCTGCAATTAGCATATCGCCCCAACAGGTCCACGGAGGACGCCATAGCCCATGTGCTGCACACAGCAACATCACACCTGGACAAGAGGCAGGGGAACTATGTGAGAATGCTGTTCATTGACTACAGCTCAGCATTCAATACCATAGTCCCCTCCAAACTCATAGCCAAGCTCAAGGACCTGGACTTGAACTATGACCTCTGCCAGTGGGTCTTGGACTTCCTGACGGGTAGACCCCAGGTGGTGAGAGCAGGCAACTGCACCTCCTCATCCATCACCCTCAACATAGGGGCCCTCCAGGGCTGTGTTCTGAGTCCCCTCCTCTACTCCCTGTACACACACGACTGTGTGGCACAGCGGAACAACAACACAATCATAAAATTTACTGACGATACAGTAGTGGTGGGCCTGATCTCTGCAAACGATGAAAGGGCCTACCTGGAAGAGGTAGAGAATCTGGCGCGGTGGTGTCAGGAGAACTGCCTCTCCCTGAACGTCTGTGTGTGTGTGTGTGTGTGTGTGTGTGTGTGTGTGTGTGTGTGTGTGTGTGTGTGTGTGTGTGTGTGTGTGTGTGTGTGTGTGTGTGTGTGTGTGTGTGTGTGTGTGTGTGTGTGTGTGTGTGTGTGTGTGTGTGTGTGTGTGTGTGTGTGTGTGTGTGCACACTAAAAACAGATTGGTCGAATTTGACCCAATTTGGGTTATTTTTGACCCAATTCACTGGTCAAAAAGGGCCCGACCAGTGTGTGGGTTAATTTGACCCAATATTATTGGTTATTTCATTTGACCCATAACTTGGGTCAAATAAACGAATACTAACAACCCATTTTAAGGGTCAAAATAACCCAACCTCCAAGGTGATTTGACCCCATATTGGGTTATACCAACGACCCATTTTAAGGGTCAAAATAACCCAACTTCCAAGTTGATTTGACCCCATATTGGGTTATACCAACGACCCATTTTAAGGGTCAAAATAACCCAACTTCCAAGTTGATTTGACCCCATATTGGGTTATACCAACGACCCATTTTAAGGGTCAAAATAACCCAACTTCCAAGTTGATTTGACCCCATATTGGGTTATACCAACGACCCATTTTAAGGGTCAAAATAACCCAACTTCTAAGTTGATTTGACCCTGTATTGGGTTATACAAACGACCCATTTTAAGGGTCAAAATAACCCAACTTCCAAGTTGATTTGACCCCATATTGGGTTATACCAACGACCCATTTTAAGGGTCAAAATAACCCAGCTTCTAAGTTGATTTGACCCTGTATTGGGTTATACAAACGACCCATTTTAAGGGTCAAAATAGTTGCTTTGACTGAATCTTGGGTTACATCAAAAGGGTCAAATAGACCCTATTCACAGCAGCCATCTTGTGAGCCAGATTGACAACGATTGACCAACAGATGGACACAGCAACATGATTAGTTACACATGTGTCAGTCTGGTTCACAGGATGTAGGTTTACCCTGCTGTGTCAAGATGGCTGCTATGAAAAGGGCCTATTAACACAACTGCTATAGTTAGTACACTACATTAGGTTGGCACAGATGCTTGATTGAAAGGTATAACAGTCTAAATGTGCTGAAATCAATGAAAAGAACAGACCAAGGCGTAGAATACATTTAACTTCAACATTTATTACACTTGTTGCATATACATGTCACGGCGTGTGGACATCAAAAAGTGCTTTCATGTCAAACTGATTAAAATATTTAACATGATTAATCGCATGATTGTCCATAGTTAACTCGCGATTAATCACAAATTAATCAAATTTTTTCTACCTTAAACAGATCTTTTTCAAGTTCCAAGTTTTAATACTCTCTTATCAACATGCGAGTCAACAAATGCTTTCGTTATGCAGTCATTTAACACAAAAGGATGACCCTCATGCATTGCAAATTTGCATCAAATTCAAAACAGAGTGATGCACAAAATAACTTAAAAGAAAGAAAATTCATTAAAACAATGAATAAAGTGTACATGAAATAATAGGGGAAAGAAAACGTTGGAACTTGTTACATTCACCCACACAAGGGCTGAGTAATCGCACACACCCCCCCCCCTCTCTCTCTCACACACACTCTCCCAGCTCTCTTTCTCTCTTGCCCCTTCCCTTCTCTCTCACCCCCCTCTCTCTCTCTATATCTCACACACACACACACACACATTTCAGAAACAAACATAGTATCAATGAGAGCATCAATAATACACCTGAGTATAAAAAATCTTAAAAGTTAATCGTGAGTTAAAAAAAATAGTGGCGTTAATAGAATCGGGCGATAACGTGTTAATACCGCGTTAACTTTGACAGCCTTAGTATATATGTGTTTTTATCTATCAATATCTGGGGGAGTGTTCCAACAGGGCAGTAAAGCAGTACAAAACCTTGTAGATGCAATATGTTACAGTAGATCCATACCATGCCTGGGCTGGTGAGGCGAGGGTACTCCGTAATGACCTCTTCTATGTCCTTGGAGTGATTTCCCCAAATCCACTTGGCTCTGTAGAGGACGGTGTCCTTCATGTACTCCTGAACTTGAGTGAAGGGCTCCAGGTTATGTTTAAGCCACTCCGTTTGCTGCTGGGCCCTTTCTTCTGGCAGGGTCGATTCTATAGAAACATATATACAACACATTGTAAATTAACTATCTAAAAATGATCTCCAATTTCGTAACCCATTTTCACCAGTAGGACTTAGCACATTATTACAATCAGATCCTTTCCCTCCAGTCAGGCGCCCCGGCTGACCAGAGGGAGGTGCTATTGCCCAGCATTGTTGCATGTTTTGGTGAGGGGTTCAACAAGGTATATTAAACGAGGTAAAGTCAGGAATCAGCCATTTTTGCTCCATGGAGCCCCCCTTGAGGATTCATGTGCAGTAAGCTCCCCCTGGTGAAGAATATAGTTACCCCCTGGGGACACAGGAAAACATGGCCCTTTTTGCCGACCCCAGGTATTACCTGGTATATGCCCTGGGTGGCTCGTTGGCTTCAGGCATTCGCTGTCTGGACCCAGAACCCCGCCTCTTTCGGACATTCCGAAGCCTTTCTTCAATGAATCCAGTAGCTGGATAGTAGAAAGGTTTGCCATTCTTCATTCCCTTCCGGCCTTTGATGCACCATATGTCCTGGAAACGATAAGACAAGATAGAACTCTGTCACCCTTTGCAATGTTATGCTTAAATTATGGAAAAAGTCCTGTACCTGAAACAAAGAGCAGGGAGGGGGGGGGGGGATAAAATGCATCAACCCTGTACCTGGAGTACAATCAAATTGGATCTGATTGATTTTCGTGCAGGAATGGAAAGTGTTGTATTGTAAAATGCCATACATTTTTTTTAAACAGCTATTTACAAACACAACACAAAATACTATACTTTATACTTATAGCACATGCATGATCCTGGTCTCTTTTGAAAGATTACATTCTGAAGTTTCTGATACAATAAAGAAAACTCACTTTTAGTGCTACTGAAATAGAGCAACATAGGTCTGAACTTGAGTTGTAGAAAAACTTGTTACTCAACGGGTTAACATTGGGTGTCCTGTATGTGATGCGAGAGAAAAATGACTCCTTATTTTCTACTAATATTACTACTCATCAAATGTTCCATTTCTCTATGAACTAGGCTGGAGGAAGAAAACGTACATAGCCACGGTCTAAATACTGACAAGAGTATAGATGAGTTAGTTTAAGTATTGAAGTTCTGAGATATGTACTGGCTCCAAGTGCTTCCAGATCCATCCATGCTTCTTGAACAACTTACAAATAGTGGAACCGGTCGTAGAATCACAATCTGGTCTGCTGCCCCCGATTCCTCTACGGTGGAGACCTCCTGGCTTGATCCAGAAGCTGCAGATTCCTCCATGGGGGATATGGTAGCAACAAGGCTTGTTGCAGGTGGCTCAGCATTCGAAGCCTTTTGCAGCAAAGAAAGGTTATCAGCTTAGAGGCATTTTAGGTTAAAGTGAGTTGTTGTGTACAGATACAAAATATATTTGCAGTCAGCAGTGTCGTTTTCCATTTAACCGATTGACACCCAAGATGGCCAATAGCCTACACACATGGACAAATTTAAATTCTGGTGAAGATTTATTTTGTCATAGGGTTTAAAGTGGTTAGTGTTTAGTTGTAGAACTATTTTAATTAAACACATTCTTACTTACAACAATTAATGTCATCTCAGTAGTCCAAGGAGTTTCCCCATCCCAGCAGTCCAACAATGTATCTGTGAGGATTGGTTCTTTCCCCACCACACGCTTCTTGGGGTGCTGTGATGATTGGTCCGTTGCCTAACGCACACTTCTAGGTTAAGTATCAATTACCATCACGCACCTGATGTGTGTGCTAATCAGCGCCCCAGAGGGCTTTATATACCGGGACCTTCCTTCTATCGTTGTCGGGTCGTTCTGGAATACAACTGCATTTGCCTGTTTTTCCCCCGTTGCTGTTCCTGGTCTACTTTCTCTCCAGGACCATTCTGTGGAGAACCGCTGTTGAGAGCCTTGTTCCCCATTTGGAGCTGCGCCTCGTTTTGCCCGCTTTACGCGTTGCGCTTGGGTGAGTGGAACCAAACCCCTCTGGATTATTCTGATTGTGTGTATTGAAGAAACACTGAAGACTGTCACTATCGTTTGGTTCTGGATTATTCTGATTGTGTGTATTGAAGAAACACTGAAGACTGTCACTATCGTTTGGTTCTGGATTATTCTGATTGTGTGTATTGAAGAAACACTGAAGACTGTCACTATCAATTGGTTCTGGATTATTCCGATTGTGTGTATAGAAGAAACACTGAAGATTGTCACTATCAATTGGTTCTGGATTATTCTAAATTGTGTGTTGTGGGGAACACTGAAGACCGTCATTGTCAATTGGTTCTGGACCCAGCTAGGGAGGAGGGATCCACACTGCCTCTGTGTTTCGTTGGACTGTTTCTGATATGTCTCTCTCTCCGTTTTCCACCTTGAGCGAAAGCTGGGAGTATCTGCAGAGACGCTACAACGTCACATGCCAATTCCCCACGACTATCTGCTGGGAGTATCTGCAGAGCCGCTACAACGTCACATGCCAATTCCCCACCACTATCACCAGGAGGATTCTGCAGAGCGGCAGATGACTCTGCCGATGGCAGTCTCCCTATTTGTTTGATTATTGTACTTATCCTTCTTTTGACTCTGTAAATAAATACGCCCTAGCATTTGGCTAACTCTGAACTTCCTGTCTGTGCCGTTGCGTTTGAGGTCGGTTACAAACCATAACAGTATCTCAGTCATCGAAGAGTTGTAGCAGAGTAAGGCAGTCCACAGCATGAAACTAAAGACTAACTATTCAAAATATGTTCGGAATATATACTGTAGGCTATCACTGTTTCTAGTAAATCAAGGCAGTGTTTCTTTCCTGATTTTTTTCCTCACTATTTACAAGTGGCAGTGGCCATTCAGACGTCTATAGCGCAGAGAGATGAATAAAGTGTCAACATCTCTGTATGACTGGACTGCATGTAGTGGGTGATGATCAAGCAGCTCTTTCACATCGATAGCCAACAAATCTTTGGTTTGGATCACACTGTAAGCAAAGAAATGCTTCTCAAACCCCATTGTCTCCCACCTCTGAACAACTAGCTTTACAGATGGCTCTAAAACCAAAATGGCTTTAATAAGCCCAAACTGAGGCTCTCCATCTTGGTCATAGGACATAAACACTGTCATGCCTGGTCTGTATGTTGTACCCTTAACAGTGACCCTGGTCGGTACATACAATTCAGCGAAAAGGGGTATTCCTGTGAGACCACTTTGAATTTCATTATAGTCTTCAAAATGAGCCAGAAAGGTAGCATACCCTGGACCAATTTCTGTGTTGTGGCTTAACACAGACCCACACATGAAACTGTAGCATTGCATTATCTGATGTCGATAAGCCATGGAGGAAGATGAAGATAATGATGATGAATGGGACGAACTAGAGCAAGAGGGAATCACAGAGAGAGTAGCCCATTTTATAGCTCATCTTAGATCAAAATCTTCCCAGACCTTTACAAATATAAATGTTGTGGTTCAGCAAACCTCAAGTTTAATTGGAGATTTAGTGAGCAGACTACAAACAAAGACCATGTCGCTTTTCAGTCAGTTTGGGCATGATCAAAACCCACAGGTAGAGGAGCTCAGGCAGGACTTTTTAGATGCAGCTAACCCTTTCGAGGGTCTGGAGACAGACTATAAACAGATTAGGTATTTTACTAACTCTGGGAACTTCATCCAGCCAATTGAGGAGTGTTTCTCCGATAACCAAACCTTTGTACAACGGAGAGACTCTGCCACTGGCACCGTTCGACAAGTTGCTCTGACTGATACCTTTCAGCGTATTCCACTAAAGCGTCTTCTGGTCAAGATACTGGAGCTTCCTGGTGTTTTACAGGCCATGATGGAATGGCAACAGAGAGAGAGTGATGCTCTTCAGGATATATTTGATGGAGATTTCTGTAAAAATCCTCCACTCTTTTTGAAAGAGGTGTCAATCCCATTGCTGTTATACAATGATGATTGTGAAACTGTGAACCCCCTCGGGTCAAAGACTGGGGTTCACAAGTTAGGATTTATATATTTTATCTTGAAGAGTTTGCCACCAGACATCCTATCCAATTTGCAGTCACACTTCTTGTTGGCAGTCTATAAATCAGATGATGCAAAAACCTATGGCATTGATGCAGTGTTGCGCCCTATTGTGGAAGAACTAAAGTGTCTTGAGAGGGATGGCATAACTGTTAACACGCCTAGCTTCCAAGGCGTTGTCAAATTCGCCGTTGTTCAGGTAGTGGGAGACAATTTAGGATTGAACGCAATACTTGGTTACATAGAGAGTTTTTCGGGGAACCATGTGTGCCGTTTATGCAAAATACACAGAGATGTCTTGAAAGTACAGACACAGGTAGACGATACGCTGTCCCGAGATGTGAATACTCACGCAGAGGATTTACGGACAGACAACCCCTCTCAGACAGGCCTTAAAAGAGACAGTGTCCTCAACAGTCTGTCTTTTTATCATGTTACGGACAATATGGCACTGGACATAATGCATGACATCCTCGAAGGGGTAGGGCCATACGAATTTAAACTTGTGTTAAATGCACTCATAGAACAAAAGCTTATCTCACTAGATAAGCTAACCAGTGGTTCTCAAACTGTTTACACCAAGTACCACCTGAGAACGTAGCTGGCTCTCCAAGTACCACCATATGACCGGCGTTAAAATACAGTCTATTCAGCTATGCACAGTTCACGCAGGGGGCAAATGTATTCCTAATACCATTATTTATTGTTAACTTTTGTCAGACACAGCCACAATGTACAAAGGGATAGCACTAGAACTAGCAAACGCTTCCACACAACTCATACAATTCAAGGGGCATTGAGAACATAATAACTAACATTCTCACATAGCAAGTGAGAAAATTAAGAACAACTGTATTTCAGCAAATGTACTTAATTCTCTCTCTATCTATCTCTCTCTCTCTCTCTCTCACAGCAAGCAATTGTCCGTCATTCTCTCTCACACACACACACACACACACACACACACACACACACACACACACACACACACACACACACACACACACACACACACACACGATTATTTTGTTACAAAAACTTAATTTCCTGCATTCTGGTGCAGGAATTTTAGAATTTTTACCCTTTAAATGCCAGTGTTTGTGATGGGCATCACAAATTATTGTAAAAAAGAAAACAAACACATATTCAATACATTTTTGAATGTTTACCCTTTAGATGCCAGTTTGTGTGATGGCATCACAAATTATTGTTAAAAAAAACACACAAAAAGTTAAATATTTACAATATATCAAATGCAAAGTACATTTTTCTGGGGGGGATTATTACAGGCTAGGCATGTGTCAATGATTAGCAGCAACACATATTTTGATGGATTTTTTGTAATGTCAGATTTAACACCAACTCTTTTTAGAAAAGTGGGAGTATTTCATTTTTTATCTGACATTACAAGAAATCAAAAAATAAATGGTTATGATCAGGGCTGAAGTTGAATTAAAGATTTATGACTGTTTAGACTGCATTACTCTCTGTCACAGTGATCTCCTGGTTGTTCCCCACTTAGATTATCTAACTATCATGCTGCCGCAACCAGAAACACTGGCCTGGCCTGCTTCTAAGTTCAGTGGCCTGACTGCAATTTTTTTTTTTTTTTTTTTTTTAGCTTTTTTGGAAATGTTTTCAAGTACCACCAGCAGTACCACCAAGTACCACTAGTGGTACGCGTACCACAGTTTGAGAACCACTGAGCTAAACTATCGTATCACCAGCTTTGATTATGGCTTTTGTGATGTGGGAAACAAGCCCTCTGTAATAAGTAAGAATGATTTAAAGAACCTTGGAAGCCCTCTGCATCAGTCTTGTATTATATGTGTGCTACTCGTAAATGTGAAAAGAGAGACTTGGCATCACCAGGAATTAGCCTTTTGCATTTAAAGCATGTATACGCCATCTGCCTTGATGTTAGAACACTTAGTGATCACTTACAAATTCTCTGTAAAGTTTTGAGAACTTGAGCCTGGGGCCTATTTTGGGGATGAGGTTCCGGATTGTTTCGCCATCTAAAAGGTGAAACGCCTCCTCATCGATATCTTGATCTGAAAGACAAAGACAGAAAACAAAAATACTTTTACAGTAATTTCAGTGCCATCCAGTGGCAGCTAACTCCAACACAGGACCAGGCTGGCAGGACCAGAGAACCAAGATGAAGAACAGAATAATGTGTGTGTGCCTGCATGTGTGTTGAAACCCTATACAATACTGCTTTGTCATGGAAACATTTTCATGGTCAAGAAAGTAAAAATTCTCACCTTTAAAACTGTCTGTGAGCTCTGGCAATTGCCACTCAATAAGCTTTTCTGCGACAAAGCTGTCCATCAAGACTGGCCTGAAACAAAAGAGAAAGCAATGTGGAAATGAACACATCTGCAATTAATTAATGCCTCATGCCCAAGTACTCAGCCACGTGTGAACGATAGGCCAAGTATACTTGCTGACATAGCAGCCTAGAATATTTAGCACTGATTTCAGGTGTAAAAAGCCTCACCACATGTCTGGCTTCCGCAGTCTACTGCTTAATTTAGTATAGGATGTTGTAAATTGATGCCCGAATCGCGGGACATTAGAGAGATGATGGAAATGTAGACCTCAAAATGGCGCTAAATCTCAGTATGTAGCTAGCTAGCGAACCAGCTATGTCTCCGCATTGAGAGGACAACAGCTTTATTACACACATATGGTTAATAAAGATATCAATCATATAACGTTACACAGCTATAGATAGTCTCCAGTTAATCTGGTATCATTACAACCCAAAACACGGTAAAATTAGCAATAACAGTAACGTTACTAGTACTGGCTAACTAGGCCTAGCTACTAGCCAGAACCTTTGTAATACTAATAGACTTGGTCACTTTCGGTAGCATGCTTGAACGGTAATGATTTATGTGTCGTGTCGTGTGGCTTATTTATTAATAGAGGTTACCACATATTTTTACAAGGTTAGAGATGAACCGATTATAGAAATTAGTAGCTAAGTTGCAACTTGCGGTGGCTAGCTAGCTAGCTAGCTGATGACGCAACAGATAGCTGTGAAGAGCTAGCTAATTTAGTTCCACAACGTTCACAGTGCATGGTTAACACAACGCAATAGGTACAATGGATGGGTTGAGATATAAATACTGTGCTAACGAAACGAGATCTTACCTTGAGTCAGTGAAGTCTTTTCCGCGATCGTGAAGAGGGTTTGTTGGACCGTGTTGACTGTGAACGTGGGACCGTGTTGACTGTGAACATGACCGTCTGACTGACTGGAACAAAAGGGGTGTACGATAGTTCCCAGTGGGGGAGGGGTGTAGCTTTGCAGATCCCGGCGGAAACACCCAGCTCTCTGACCCAACACATGGGTTATGACTCAGAAAATTGACCCATAATTATTATAACTCACAAATTGGGTCAAAATTGGGTCAAAATTAAATCTCAATAACCCAAATAATGGTTATGCTCAGAGAATTAACCCATCATTTTAACCCAACACGATTAACCAAGAAATTGGGTTATAGAATTGACCCATCTGTTTTTAGTGTGTGTGTGTGTGTGTGTGTGTGTGTGTGTGTGTGTGTGTGTGTGTGTGTGTGTGTGTGTGTGTGTGTGTGTGTGTGTGTGTGTGTGTGTGTGTGTGTGTGTGTGTGTGTGTGTGTGTGTGTGTGTGCGTGCGTGCGTGCGTGCGTGCGTGCGTGCGTGCGTGCGTGCGTGCGTGCGTGCGTGCGTCAGAAGGATACGCCCCTTCCTGACAAAAGAAGCCACCCAACTCCTCGTCCAATCAACAGTCATCTCCCGCCTCGACTAATGCAATGCACTGCTCGCTGGCCTCCCGGCCACTGCCACTAAGCCTCTTCAACTCATTCAGAACGCAGCGGCCCGCCTGATCTCAAACCTACCGAAGTCGGCCCATGTCACCCCACTTCTTAGGGACCACTGGCTCCCCATTGCTGCACGAATCCGCTTCAAGGCCCTCGACCTAGCATACCGTGCGGCAAAGGGAACCGCTCCCGCCTACCCCTCCGGTCAATGGTCTCTAACTACACACCCTCAAGACCCCTACGCTCTGCATCTTCTGGCCGCCTCAGACCTACTCCTATCCAAGCTCCGGGAGGGTCATCAAAGAGAAGTCGCCTATTCTCAGTCCTTGCCCCACAATGGTGGAATGAACTACCCACCCCAGTTAGGACAGCCGAATCACGTCCAATCTTTCGCCGTCGACTAAAGACGCACTTCTTCAACCATTATCTGAATTAAAAAAAAAAAAAAAAAAAACAATAAAAAAATCTAACCCTAACTAACCGTACTGTCATGCACTTGTCCTAATAAACTAACCTACACTGTAGCACTCAACACTTTGATGAACATTGTTGCTCAGCTGATAGAGTTGTGCCCTTCCTGATGGCTTGTCGTACAGAACTTGTAAGTCGCTTTGGATAAAAGCGTCAGCTAAATGACTAAATGTAAATGTAAATGTAAATGTGTGCATATTTCGGTGTGTCTCTGTGTAAGTGGGTCAAATTGATCCGAACATCTTATGAAGGATATACATGTGTGGTTGTGGTTTCACATAAAATAAGCCAAGGCCATGGAGTTTCAGGTTTAAAAACTGTATTCTTGTATAATTTTTCTTTCAGCAAACATTTGAAATGGGTCAATTTGACCTGTACTGAACACCACATAAGGGTTAATATTAGCATATAATCTATGAAATATAATAACTTTTAACTCTAGATTAGGGTAAGGCATGTGACGCAGATGGTAGTTGCCCCGCAAAGGGTACTGTTTACAGGCAGTAGTAGTACCGAACTCCTTACAATGTAAGAGTGTAGGGATATAGAAAAAAAAAGTGTATCTCTCAAAGAGGAACTCCGAGTGGTGTTTGGGGTTCAAGTAAGAAGCTTTGCCTCCTCTCACCACTCCTCTCTGATTTAAGGGTTGTTTGTGTCTAATAACTAACTCCTCATACTGTACTTTTCATCTCTCTCTCTCTCTTTCTATTTACATTTTAACTAAACTATGTTTTGTGAACTGGCCAAACCCAACCACCCATTTGTTGCCTGTTTCATCTCTCTCTCTCTCTCTCTCTCTCTCTCTCTCTCTCTCTCTCTCTCTCTCTCTCTCTCTCTCTCTCTCTCTCTCTCTCTCTCTCTCTCTCTCTCTCTCTCTCTCTCTCTCTCTCTCTCTCTCTCTCTCTCTCTCTCTCTCTCCTTTTTTATATATATATTTTAACTAAACTAATATTTATTAACTATATCTAGCCAGCCTACTGGTGCAGGGCAGACTGTTCTTTTTGTACTTTAGGTTGTACTTTAGTTCTTAGATTGTACATTTTGTATAGTGTTTGGACTTTATTATTTTTAACAATTGTTTACTGTTTGAAGCACATTCTGAGGGGGCTCATACAGAACCAAGAAATTCACTGTAATGTACAAGTACTTTATACGTGACAAAACAAAACAAACTTGAAATTTGAAACTTGAACTGCGGGAATTCATCCAAGGGGAAAGTTTGATTTTGACATTTTGTTTTGACAGTGTTCTGTCTGCTCAAATAAAGAAGACTGCACCAAGTTCATTTTTAATAGATGTAAGACAATTATTCTGATAATGATTTAGCCTACACAATTAAATGCAAATGAGAATGAGAATAATTGTATTCAACCTAGAAGCAAAATAGGACAAACGCCACTGGGAGTTGAACATTTTTAATTAAATTAGCCTACTCTTGCACCGTAAATCCTCCTTTCATGACTTTTCCTTAATCATTTTAATTTAAATGCCGGCACTTTCTCAGTAAAAAAAATAATAAACATATTTTAAATAGTAACATACATGTTTCCAGTATTTTTGTCTTTCTTCCCACAACGCATCTGTGAGGATTCGCCTGTTCCCTGGACCTTTATTCCCTGTCTCCTCACCTCACCAGCCCCCACCTTTGGACTTTCCCTGTCTACTCTCCTTCACCAGCCCCCACCCTTGCGATGATTTACTCTCCTCTACTCTTCACCAGCCCCCACCCTTGGACTACCTTTCACAGCTGTCATAGTTTATGATTAGCGCCCCAGAGGGCTTTAAATACCTGGACCTCCCTCCAGTCCTGGTCGGGTCGTTCTTGTTACTACAATCTACTGCCGTGTCTCTGGCGTGAGACGTCGTGCCACCCCTGTACATCACCACCTGTCGCCGTTTGCCTGGAGTGGGACGCCATCTACGCTCTCTAATTCTCTAGGGGAGGTTTTCCAGTGTTCCCACTCCAGACGTCAAGCCGGCGCGCATCGCTTCCTATTTCCATGGGAGGATGCGTCTCTTCGCCCCGGTCCCCTGGGACCCCGGTGTTCTGCGCTGCCCGTCTACAGCTTCCGAGGAGGATCTCCGTGCCAGGCCTGGAGTAGTGTTCCCACTCCAGACGTCAAGCCGGCGCGCATCGCTTCCTATTTCCACGGGAGGATGCGTCTCTTCGCCCCGGTCCCCTGGGACCCCGGTGTTCTGCGCTGCCCGTCTGCAGCTTCCGAGGAGGATCTCCGTGCCAGGCCTGGAGTAGTGTTCCCACTCCAGACGTCAAGCCGGCGCGCATCGCTTCCTATTTCCACGGGAGGATGCGTCTCTTCGCCCCGGTCCCCTGGGACCCCGGTGTTCTGCCCTGCCCGTCTGCAGCTTCCGAGGAGGATCTCCGTGCCAGGCCTCCGCCGTCGGGCCCCTGGCCCCGTGCCAGGCCTCCGCCGTCGGGCCCCTGTTCCTGTGCCAGGCCTCCGCCGTCGGAACCCTGTCTTCCCTGTAAGCAGCTCTGGCCCTCGCCCTGTCCAAGGCCTTAACCCTGTTCTCTGTCCCCGTCTCCAGCCCGCCTCTCCGGGCCTCTGTCCCTGTCCCCCTCTCCAGTGCCCCTGGTCCTGGTCCTTGACATTTTGCCCTGGCCCTGTCCCTTAGCCTTAGTCCCTTAGCCTGTTCGCCTCTTAAAGGCACAGTGCCGCAATTTCCCTATTTCTTTGACTCTTGTGTTTTTGTGTTCTCCCTTAAAGGGACAGTGCCGCTTTTTGTTATTTAAGAAATAAATGCCCTGTTTTGGCTTACTCTCATACCTGTCTTGTGTTGTGCGATTGGGGTCGGTTACAAACCATAACAGTACGACCCGACCAGTCGACGACCCCAGCCAGCACAGACAGTGTATGTGAGTTAGCCCCTGTTAGTTCCCTCTAGTTCCCTCTAGCTCACTCTAGCTCCCTCTAGTTCCCCTGTTAGTTCCCCTGTTAGTTCCCCTGTTAGTTCCCCTTTTGACTCCCTTGTTAGCTCCCCTGTTAGCTACCCTTTTCCCCACAGCTAGGACTGTCCTTCCAGCTAGCTTGTTCTCCTTTGCTAGTCCAGCCCTGTCTGCTAGCCTAGCTCCGGCAGCTAGCGCAGCCTCTATGCTAATGTAGCAGTACAGCTAGCATAGACCCTGTAGCTAGCAATGCTCTGGCAGCTACCCAGTCCCTCTGCTAGCCCCACTTTAGGTGTAGCTTCCCCTGCTAGCATGGCCCAGTTTTTTATTTTTTATTTTTTTGCTTTATCAAGTCCCCTGCCCCGCTGTCTGATTTTTTGGGTCGCCCAGTGGCTCCCGTGGAGGGGGAGGTACTGTGAGGATTCGCCTGTTCCCTGGACCTTTATTCCCTGTTTCTCACCTCACCAGCCCCCACCTTTGGACTTTCCCTGTCTACTCTCCTTCACCAGCCCCCACCCTTGCGATGATTTACTCTCCTCTACTCTTCACCAGCCCCCACCCTTGGACTACCTTTCACAGCTGTCATAGTTTATGATTAGCGCCCCAGAGGGCTTTAAATACCTGGACCTCCCTCCAGTCCTGGTCGGGTCGTTCTTGTTACTACAATCTACCGCCGCGTCTCCGGCGTGAGACGTCGTGCCACCCCTGTACATCACCACCTGTCACCGTTTGCCTGGAGTGGGACGCCGTCTACGCTCTCTAATTCTCTACGGGAGGTTTTCCAGTGTTCCCACTCCAGACGTCAAGCCGGCGCGCATCGCTTCCTATTTCCACGGGAGGATGCGTCTCTTCGCCCCGGTCCCCTGGGACCCCGGTGTTCTGCGCTGCCCGTCTACAGCTTCCGAGGAGGATCTCCGTGCCAGGCCTGGAGTAGTGTTCCCACTTCAGACGTCAAGCCGGCGCGCATCGCTTCCTATTTCCACGGGAGGATGCGTCTCTTCGCCCCGGTCCCCTGGGACCCCGGTGTTCTGCGCTGCCCGTCTGCAGCTTCCGAGGAGGATCTCCGTGCCAGGCCTGGAGTAGTGTTCCCACTCCAGACGTCAAGCCGGCGCGCATCGCTTCCTATTTCCACGGGAGGATGCGTCTCTTCGCCCCGGTCCCCTGGGACCCCGGTGTTCTGCGCTGCCCGTCTGCAGCTTCCGAGGAGGATCTCCGTGCCAGGCCTCCACCGTCGGGCCCCTGTTCCCGTGCCAGGCCTCCGCCGTCGGAACCCTGTCTTCCCTGTAAGCAGCTCTGGCCCTCGCCCTGTCCAAGGCCTTAACCCTGTTCTCTGTCCCCGTCTCCAGCCCGCCTCTCCGGGCCTCTGTCCCTGTCCCCCTCTCCAGTGCCCCTGGTCCTGGTCCTTGACATTTTGCCCTGGCCCTGTCCCTTAGCCTTAGTCCCTTAGCCTGTTCGCCTCTTAAAGGCACAGTGCCGCAATTTCCCTATTTCTTTGACTCTTGTGTTTTTGTGTTCTCCCTTAAAGGGACAGTGCCGCTTTTTGTTATTTAAGAAATAAATGCCCTGTTTTGGCTTACTCTCATACCTGTCTTGTGTTGTGCGATTGGGTCGGTTACAAACCATAACAGCATCAGTGCACATTGGTCCCCCAAGGTGTATGAATGGCTTTCCTTCAGAGCACAGATCTAGCCCATGCATGCATTCACATGCAATGATTACCACTCTACATTAAAATCGCTCACTTATGTTAACTAGTGTGACGGTGAAGATGGGGAGGGTAGTGTCTATCCTCACGTGTCTTCAAAACAACAGGGTGAACAAGCCGGTGCCTGTCCTCACATTATTAACAGACATCCATCCCAACGTATTATGCAAAAACAAATACTGTAGACAGAGAAATGTCGGTACGGTAGAGCCTATTGTAAGCCTACTGATCCGCACAATAGGCCATATCATATGAAACGTGATATGTCATGGATGATGATGGACATTCCTTGCACTGAATGTTTGAGTGAATCATGTGTGAGAAAAACCAGGATATAGACAGCTAAATATATAAACAAAGCATAATGGCAGATGAACATTATTCCCATCGATAATATTTGTTCAAAAACATGCCTGTCGGGGTACCTGCATAATTGTGTGTACCTTGTCTTCCACAAACAGATGCCTGATGCAGATCAATCATACAAATAAATGTATTGAAATGATTAGTGTCATTTGTTTGTTGTAGAAAAGATGTACTAGTATGCAGCATAGACTAATAGCTTCAGTTAAGCAATGAGGTTTTGACGCTTTGCATGTGTCTCAAAACTATAGAGGGGATAAATGGGAGTGAGGTGTTGCAGTTAAGATGGTGAGAGACAGCAGGTGTAGATAGGATCGTTTTCTTGTTCTCATGCAACTTGGAAATATTGTTGACACAACAGGGAATATGCTCACAATACTCCTAGATATTAAATGCTTTTTCTGTGAAAGAAAAAGAGAATGTCATTCAATCCGCATTTAGCTCAGCTGACAAATAAAAGCATGCCTTTCTGTTCTGTGTAAATATGGGAGCCAAGCACACAACTCTCATCTACTGTATGTGACTCGCATGTTGCATATTTGGATCTTTTGTTTCTTTCTGTGTAAATATTCACACAACGTGTTATGGTTTGACACCGACCCCAAACGCTAACGACACAAGAGAGTAGGATTCAGAGTTGCCAAATACGAGGGCTTGTTTATTTGATAATAAGAATAAGTGAAACAGGGAAAGCAGGTCAACAAGAACAGGTACAATGAACAAGGGGCAAAGTTCTGCTGCTCTGCAGCTTCTCCCGGAAGGGTAGTCTTGGGAAGCAGGAGCAGACCTCTGTACCGCTCTGCAGACTCTCACGGCGGACCTCCCAGATGTAGTGCAAGACCGAGAGAGGGAGAGAGGGAACGGGTCAGTGACAGAGCAGACTTGAAACGAGCTGGAGGACAGGGTGTTATATTCTTCGTGTTAAACAACACAGTGATGTGCAATATTCCAAAAACAGCCCAAGTGAATATCTTCATGTAAACACACAGTGAGCAAAAATCCAAACACCGTCCAAATGTGAAATACTATCTTCGTGTAAACACACAGTGAGCAAAAATCCAAACACCGTCCAAATGTGAAATACTATCTTCGTGTAAACACACAGTGAGCAAAAATCCAAACACAGTCCAAATGTGAAACAATATCTTCGTGTAAATACACAGTGAGCAAAAATCCAACACAGTCCAAATGTGAAATAATATCTTCGTGTAAATACACAGTGGGAGGTGGAAGATCCCAAAAATATTATTCCATAAAGGAAAGAGCAAAAACGATAATGGCTGGGTGAGTGACTGTCTGACAAAAAGGTGGTAGACTTCAGTGTAAAGGTTACACACGAAAATCGGAAATAGGTCAAGACAGTCAATCTAGAAAAACTCACCCAGACGAGCTGCGTAAAAGGAACAGGAACAACAGTGGAGGCGAGCGCGCGCCACGGAGCAGGTATCCAAGCGAAGGCTTCTAGGAATTCCTGGAGAATAGCACAGTGAAACAGAAGCAACAGGGAAAAACATCCAGCGACAAATCAAGACGAACCAACAACTTAGGGTGGGGAAAAGGGGTATAAATAATGAGGGATCGATTGATTGAAAAGCAGTGACAGCTGGGGAATGTGATTGAAAAGCGTGGGGAAGTGAGAGAACCAATCAGCGACGTCTCAGATGACGTCAGCGGGGAGAAACGTGTGAACGAGGGAATTGAAATACTTGACAGAAAAAATGAATGAAAACAAAGCGAGGGTGGTT
This sequence comes from Notolepis coatsorum, assembly GCF_963971535.1. Taxonomy (NCBI): domain Eukaryota; kingdom Metazoa; phylum Chordata; class Actinopteri; order Aulopiformes; family Paralepididae; genus Notolepis; species Notolepis coatsorum. Next base: position 58,256,940 of record NC_140168.1, on the reverse strand, counting down.
AAAGGAACAGAACGAGTGAGAAGGCAAGGACAGAAACCTCACAGTACCCCCCCCTCCACGGGAGCCGCCCGGCGACCAGGCCGACCCGGCTCGTCAGGATGGGCCCGATGGAAGTCGGTGATCAAGCCGGGATCCACGATGAGCTGCCGGGAGACCCAGCTACGCTCCTCAGGGCCGTAACCCTCCCAGTCCACCAGGTATTGGAATCCCCGGCCCCGCCGACGAACGCCCATCAACCGGCGGACCTGCCACTGGGGGTGACCATCCACTAGCACAGGAGGCGGTGGATCAGGAGCTGGAGGCATAAGGGGACTGAGGGAGACGGGCTTAACCCGGGAGACATGGAACACGGGGTGGATGTGCATGGATGCAGGAAGCTTCAGGCGCAGGGCCGCCGGACTGAGTACCTTCAGGACCTCAAAAGGACCGACGAAGCGAGGGTTGAGCTTCTTGGCCGAGGACCGTAGCGGGAGGTCCTTCGCGGAGAGCCACACCCTCTGCCCAGGGCGGTAAGTCGGCGCGGGAACCCGGCGCCGGTCGGCACCACGACAGGCGCGCTCAGATGTCCGGAGCAGCGCGGTCCTGGTGATCTCCCAAATGCGACGGCAGCGGTCGAGGTGGACCTGCACGGAGGGAACTGCCACTTCCGTCTCCAGTGCGGGAAAAAGAGGGGGCTGGTAGCCCAGGGAGGCCTCAAAAGGGGAGAGGCCGGTGGCGGAACTGACCATTGAGTTGATCGAGTATTCAACCCAGGGAAGGAAACGACTCCAGGATGCCGGCCTCTCGGCTGCCACACACCGAAGAGCAGACTCCACGCTCTGGTTCATCCTCTCCGTCTGCCCGTTTGTCTGGGGATGGTAGCCAGAGGAGAGACTGACCGTTGCCCCCAATCCCTTGCAGAAAGCCCGCCATACCTGGGAGGTGAACTGGGGCCCCCGGTCAGAGACGATGTCCTGGGGAAAGCCGTGAAGGCGGAACACGTGGTGCGTCAGGAGGTCCGCCGTCTCGGCTGCTGAGGGAAGCTTGGAGAGGGCCACGAGGTGGACCCCCTTGCTGAATCGATCCACCACGGTCAGAAGGCAGGTGTTCCCCTGGGAGGAGGGTAGACCAGTGACGAAGTCGAGCGCCACATGTGACCACGGACGGCTTGGAACGGGAAGTGGCTGCAAGAGCCCGGAGGGTGCCTGGTGAGAGGCCTTGCTGCGGGCACAGACCGCGCAGGCCAAAACGAACTCCTTGACGTCGTTCCGCATGGTGGGCCACCAGAAACGACGAGCCAGGAAGGAGAACGTGCGATGGACGCCTGGGTGGCAGGCGAACCGGCTGGTATGGCCCCACAGCAGTACCTGGGACCGGACAGAGTCAGGGACGAAGAGACGGCTCCTAGGGACGTTGCTTGGAGCACGTTGGAAGCGTAGGGCACGCCTCACCACACCCTCGATGCCCAAGGTGATGGCTCCAACCACTCGGGCCTCCGGGATGATGGGAGATGGGTCCTCAGAGGGTGGAGCCCCCTTGGAGTGCATCCGGGACAGGGAGTCGGCCTTCGTGTTGCGGGAACCGGGGCGGAAGGTCAGCGAGAAGTCGAACCGACTGAGGAAACTGGCCCATCTCGCCTGCCGACCGTTGAGGCGCCTGGAAGCGCGGATGAACGTTAGGTTCTTGTGGTCCGTCCAGATGGTAAAAGGCTCCTCGGCACCCTCTAGCCAATGACGCCACTCCTCCAGAGCAGCCACGACCGCCAGTAGCTCCCGATTGCCGGTGTCGTAGTTCCTCTCGGCGGGGAGGAAGCGACGCGAGTAGAAGGCGCAAGGATGTACCTTCTGGTCGGAAGGAGAACGCTGAGATAGGACAGCGCCCAGGCCAGAATCCGAGGCGTCCACCTCCACGATGAACTGCCTCTTGGGGTCAGGGTGGAGCAGGATAGGAGCGGAAGTGAACCTTCTCTTGAGGGAGCGGAACGCAGCGCGTGCCGCTGGGGACCAGTCGAACGGCAGAGCGGGGGAGGTCAGCTTGGTAAGAGGCTCCGCCACTTGGCTGTAGTTCCGGATGAACCTTCGGTAGAAGTTTGCGAACCCGAGGAAACTCTGTAGCTCCTTCCGAGTGGTGGGTTCCGGCCAATCCTCCACAGCCTGGATCTTGCGAGGATCCGCTCGGGTCAAGCCCTTCTCCACGATGAAGCCCAGGTAGTCGACGGAGTTGGAGTGGAAACGGCACTTCTCCGCCTTGACGAAGAGCCGATTGTGGAGGAGGCGCTCCAGCACCCGGCGGACATGCAGGATGTGTTCCTCGAGGGTCCTGGAAAAGATAAGAATGTCGTCCAGGTACACCACCACGAACACCTCCAGCATGTCACGGAGGACATCGTTCATGAGTGCCTGGAATACCGCCGGGGCGTTGGTGAGGCCGAACGGCATCACAAGGTACTCATAGTGGCCCCTGGGGGTCTTGAAGGCGGTCTTCCATTCATCGCCCTCACGGATACGGACAAGATGATAGGCACTTCGGAGATCCAGCTTGGTGAAGAACGAGGCCTGGGTCAGTGGCTCGAAGGTGGAGCTCATGAGAGGTAGGGGGTATTTGTTCTTGATGGTGATCTCGTTGAGCTGACGATAGTCGATGCAGGGTCGCAGGTCCCCATCCTTCTTACCAACAAAGAAGAACCCGGCCGCCACCGGGGAGGAGGAAGGCCGAATGAGTCCTGCTTCCAATGACTCAGAGATGTAGAGATCCATCGCCTTCTTCTCCGGGACAGTCAGACTGTAGAGGCGGCTGCCGGGAAGGGGAGCCCCTTGGCGGAGGTCGATGGCGCAGTCATAGGGGCGGTGAGGTGGAAGGGACTGAGCCCTGGTCTTACTGAATACCTCCATGAGGTCGTGGTACTCGGGAGGAATGGACGAGGGATCCGGGGGCAACTCACCAGCCGGTCTCCGGGGCGGGGGACAAGACGCCGCCTGTAGACAGCGGGCGTGACAGGAGGAGCTCCAGCCCCTGATGGTACCGGAGGCCCAGGCGATGTGGGGCTCGTGCAGCGCGAGCCAGGGCCTACCCAGGACCACCGGGACAAGGGGGGATTGGGTAATGAGGAACTGGATCCTCTCTACGTGGTTCCCAGCAATGGTCAGCAAGACTGGGCCGGTCCGTTGAGAGATGTCGGCCAGGCGGTGTTGGTCCAACGAAAAGATCTCCAAGGGCCTCACAAGGGCCTCAAGAGGTATGTTGGCTTGGGTGGCAAACTCGAAGTCGAGGAAGTTCTCGTCTGCCCCAGAGTCGATGAGGGCCTCCACCGTGGCACGTTGGTCCCCCCAGGCCAGGGTGACGCTCAACAGATGGTCAGGTGGTGCGCGGCGCTGGGAATGGGAAAAACGGCTCACCAGGATCTCCCGGGGTCTTGGTGAGCCCGATCTTTTGGCCGGATAGGGCAGTCGGCGATACGGTGTCCCGCACCTCCGCAGTAGAGGCAGAGACCGGACCTGAGCCTTGCCTGACGCTCCGCCTGGCTCAGATGAGAGCGTCCCAGCTGCATGGGTTCCTCCTCGCGCACCGGACGGGGAAGCCTGTTACCATCAGTAGTGTTGGGGACGGGGCGTCCAGGAGTCCGGGGTTCTTCAGGAGGTGACAGCCGGGTCCTCTCGCGCCTTCTCTCCAGGAGGCGTCCGTCAATACGGATGACAAGGCTAAACAGCTCCTCGAGGGAGTCGGGCACCTCCCTGGTAGCGAGCTGGTCCCGGACTGCGTCACTGAGCCCCCTTATGAAGGTTAGGCGAAGAGCAGGTTCGTTCCATCCACTCTCCACCGCCGCCAGTCGAAACTCCATGACATAGTCCGTCACCCTGCTGCTCCCTTGTCGGAAGGTCCCCAACCGGGCTCCAGGGTCCAGACCTCGGGCTGGATGGTGGAACACTCTGCGGAGCTCCGCCACGAAGTCTGGGTAGGAGAACAAAAAATCTGCTTCCATTGCCCAGGAGGAAGTGACCCACTGGGCAGCATGGCCTGAAAGTAGGTTGGTTATAAAAGCCACTCGGGACCCATGAGCAGAAAAACGGCTTGGTTGATGACGGAAAACCAACTCACATTGCATGATGAATGTGGCACACTCCTCGGGATTACCGTCGAACAGCCGTGGGGCGGAGAGAAGGGGTTCCCGAGGTGCGAGATCTGCTGGGGCTGCGGGGAATGTTCCTGAAGGGTGTGAGAGATGAAAAGTATTAACGGCGTCGCCCAGCGAGTTAAGCTGGGCGAGAATCTCGGACTGTTGTCCCGCCATAGCGGCCATTGAACCCTGCATAGGCAGGACCTGGTCCCTGAGGGTCTGCACCGCAGCCGCAGCCCGCTCTAGTTGGAGACCGTGATCCCTGGTCAACTCGACTTGAAATGCAAGTGCGGTTCTGACCCCCTCTGTGTCGGCTGGGGTCGTCATGGTTGGTTCGTAATGTTATGGTTTGACACCGACCCCAAACGCTAACGACACAAGAGAGTAGGATTCAGAGTTGCCAAATACGAGGGCTTGTTTATTTGATAATAAGAATAAGTGAAACAGGGAAAGCAGGTCAACAAGAACAGGTACAATGAACAAGGGGCAAAGTTCTGCTGCTCTGCAGCTTCTCCCGGAAGGGTAGTCTTGGGAAGCAGGAGCAGACCTCTGTACCGCTCTGCAGACTCTCACGGCGGACCTCCCAGATGTAGTGCAAGACCGAGAGAGGGAGAGAGGGAACGGGTCAGTGACAGAGCAGACTTGAAACGAGCTGGAGGACAGGGTGTTATATTCTTCGTGTTAAACAACACAGTGATGTGCAATATTCCAAAAACAGCCCAAGTGAATATCTTCATGTAAACACACAGTGAGCAAAAATCCAAACACCGTCCAAATGTGAAATACTATCTTCGTGTAAACACACAGTGAGCAAAAATCCAAACACAGTCCAAATGTGAAACAATATCTTCGTGTAAATACACAGTGAGCAAAAATCCAACACAGTCCAAATGTGAAATAATATCTTCGTGTAAATACACAGTGGGAGGTGGAAGATCCCAAAAATATTATTCCATAAAGGAAAGAGCAAAAACGATAATGGCTGGGTGAGTGACTGTCTGACAAAAAGGTGGTAGACTTCAGTGTAAAGGTTACACACGAAAATCGGAAATAGGTCAAGACAGTCAATCTAGAAAAACTCACCCAGACGAGCTGCGTAAAAGGAACAGGAACAACAGTGGAGGCGAGCGCGCGCCACGGAGCAGGTATCCAAGCGAAGGCTTCTAGGAATTCCTGGAGAATAGCACAGTGAAACAGAAGCAACGGGGAAAAACATCCAGCGACAAATCAAGACGAACCAACAACTTAGGGTGGGGAAAAGGGGTATAAATAATGAGGGATCGATTGATTGAAAAGCAGTGACAGCTGGGGAATGTGATTGAAAAGCGTGGGGAAGTGAGAGAACCAATCAGCGACGTCTCAGATGACGTCAGCGGGGAGAAACGTGTGAACGAGGGAATTGAAATACTTGACAGAAAAAATGAATGAAAACAAAGCGAGGGTGGTTAAAGGAACAGAACGAGTGAGAAGGCAAGGACAGAAACCTCACACAACGCCCTGTATCTCTGATACCTTGGCTTTAATTTCCTCTATTCTAAAGCATCTGTTGTTTCTTATTTCTAGTTTCCAACCGTTCCTATGTCTAGGTTATCCTGAAGGATTTTCTTTCTGATGCTGTGGTACAGGTCAGTGACCTCCTTTTTAATTTGTTTGATTATTAACTATAATTATAACCTTTCCTTTGGTTTAAATTTGTTTCACCCATATAAAAATGCACATGTTATTCAAGAGCCTCAGGACATGTGAGTTAACATTTGCTAACATGCACCACTCTCCTAAAGCTATTGTGGGATAATGACCCCCCCCCCTCAAACAATCTCCCAGCCATGTTCCAACCTTTGTCTCTCACCTGATACAATCCCCCCCCCTTTCTAACCTACCCTTCTCCCTCCTGCCCCCCCCCACATGAACCCTCTCCCCTCCCAGGGACAGACGTCTCACACCTTCAGCCCCATCCAGCCCCCAACCCACGTTAAACTGGTCCTGTACTTGGAGATGTCGAGTTACATGCCATTTAAATGAATATAGAGATAGGAGGATGTAGACTTTCTGTGTCTTCAAGGTATTCTTGTTTACCAGAGAGGAGATCCGGTACAAGAATCGTGTTCGTTGATTGACTTTTTTGATTACATTGGTTGCCATTTTATCACAGGAAAGATTTGCCTCACTCTTAGAAGTAGAAGAGCCTCGAGGAACCTTTTGGAGTTCCTCACCATTGCCACTGTGGAGGAACCTTTTCAGTTCAAAACGGTTCCTTGAGGAACCCCTGCAGGAGGAACCTTTTCAGTTAAAAAAGGTTCCTTGAGGAACCCCTGCAGGATGAACCTTTTCAGTTAAAAAGTCACCTTACATTGTGGAGGTGTTTTTGGCCAACATCTGTGCTCACTCTTAGAAGTAGAAGAGCCTCGAGGAACTTTTTGGAGTTCCTCACCATTGCCACTGGTAACTCCTGCAGGAGAGGTTCCTTGAGGAACCCCTCAGAAAGGTTCTTCAAGGAACCGCTTTGTGGGGTTTGGGGTTCAATTTTGAACTCATTAAAAGTATTATTATTATAATTTTATATATATATATATATATATATATATATATATAATTGCACAAATGTTTAACATGCAACGCCGAGAGGTGGGCTCAAACCCATCGTCTGATGTGTTTCAAGTTCAAGTTTCAAGTTTCTTTAATAGTTGTCATACAGAAGTACAGAATACTTTCATACAAAATGCTTCTTACTGTTACGCTCCAGAGACTGTGCTAGACAAGATAGTATCAAATAACATAGTATAGCATGTAATTTAGAAGAAGAAAATGAGGTCACAGTGTTCGGTATAGACATATGTACAATGTTCTGAGTTACCATATAATATACAATACTATGCAGTGTACTAATGTACAGTACTATATAGTGCAAAGCAGAAATGGGATGAGGGATGTGTTGGTGGCAAGCATCTTACCCACTGCACCACTTAGTCACCTTACATTGTGGAGGTGTTTTTGGCCAACATCTGTGCTCACTCTTAGAAGTAGAAGAGCCTCGAGGAACATTTTGGAGTTCCTCACCATTGCCACTGGGAACTCCTGCAGGAGAGGTTCCTCGAGGAACCCCTTAGAAAGTTTCTTCAAGGAACCGCTTTGTGGGGTTTGGGGTTCAATTTTGAACTCATTAAAAGTATTATTATTATTATTATTATTATTATCAATAAAATTATTGACATTGCACAAATGTTTAAAAAGCAATGACAAGAGGTGGGCTCGAACCGAGCATCTCCTGCGTAGGTGGCGAGCGACTTAACCACTGCACCACATAGCCGACCTGCATGGTGAGGTGTTTTTGGCCAACAGATGCTAGTAGTCTATATGTTTTCAGAGCTCACGAGACAGACACCCCAAATCCAACGTTGTCCTTTGGCACAGAGCTCGAGAAGGGCTGGTAGTGCAGTGCATATATCGAATTTATTTCCATATAATACAGTATAAATTATATGGAAATAAATTCGATTTAGGTTCGAGGAACCTTGCTTAAGTTATGTTTGGAAGAAATGTGAAAAGCTGCTAGGCTAATCTAATTATAAGTTAAACAACTTTTTAATATTTTGTTTATTTTTTTATTAAAAGGCTAAATAAATTATTTAAGAATCACCTAAATGTTTTTTTTGTGCTGAGACACTTGAATATCAGTAAAGTACTATATCTTTCCAGAATGATTTAGAGAAACAACAATTATAAAATGACTGATATTCTGTTTCATTTTCACAGAAGGAAAGGCTTGTAGTAGCCTCATTAATTAATTTCGAAAAATATTCTACAGGAACCCTTTTAAAAAAGGTTCCTACAGGAACCCCTTCTGAGTGAAAGGTTCCTCCAGTAACCTCTCCTCTAAATTGAGCTGTTAAAGGTTCCTCCTGGAACCGCCCAAGCAAGCAAGGTTCCTTGAGTATCCATAGAGTTCCTTGAGGCTCTCCTAATTCTAAGAGTGAGGAACCCTTTTAAAAAAGGTTCCTCCAGGAACCCCTTCTGAGTGAACGGTTCCTCCAGTAACCTCTGAGCTGTTAAAGGTTCCTCCTGGAACCACCCAACCAAGCAAGGTTCCTTGAGTATCCCCAGAGTTCTTTGAGGCTCTCCTAATTCTAAGAGTGATCACTGTCCCATTTTAAAAGCCTCTAACAAGCAGGCAGAAAATTGGCAATTTTTGAACTTGAACTTGAGGACTGCATACTTTTTTTGCAAACCAAAACAACATACTTTATACTTATACCACATGCATGAGCCTGGTCTCTTTTGAAAGATGACATTCTGAAGTTTCTGATTCCAGTAAAATAAATTGACTTTTAGTGCTAAAGTAATAGAGTTACATAGGTCTGAACTTGAGTTGTGAAAAAACTTGTTCTCAACTCAAGTTTTACTGTACTAGTTAGTAGTCCAGAGGTAGTATTTCTCCAGAAGGTGGTATGGCTTACAAATCCAGACGGAGCCATAGCCTGATGCCTTATGTAGTACATATCCAAATTTCATAAAGATCCATTCAGAAATTAGTGATTAGGAGTGATGTGTACAAAGAAAAACTCAGTTTTCTCATAGACTTCAATTCATTCGGCTGTTTTGCTCTTCCTGTTTTTGTGTTTCTTCGTGTTTTTTATTTAGATCCCCATGTGGGGTATCATTGGAAAGCCACACTCATTGTGTTGTGAAGGATCAGATTAAACCGAATATGTATATTTATTTATATATATATATTTAATTGTATTTGTATATCGTTTGATATCCCCTGTATATTCCTTGTACAATATGCATTGAATATCCCCGTTTCTACTAAACAGCCCATAATAGTTTCATTCTACCATTGGACGAGAACCTGGCGCCAGGTTGCCATACCCCTAGGTCCAAGTTCAATCGTGCCGCCTAACATGTCGAGGCAACCCCCGGTTCCGCGCAGTAATATGCCGGGCGAAATACGAATGGTACTATTTGTTCATAGCGCATATATATATGGCGCTCGTAAAGTAGAACTTTCTTTTAGTCCAGTTCTTTACCCTCCAACAGAGTGACAGACGCAAAAGCCTCCCCACGACGCACGTGCGGTGTAGTAAGGCCTACTTGGCCCAGAATAGGCATTGAGATATCGTGTAGATTAATAGTTGAATGGTCATAGTTTGGCACCATACCGTCGAGTTGGACGTATTCTATTAAGCTAATAATAGTCTATTTATGTATGGTGCATCGTTCGGTTAGAGTTCTACAGTTATCAGCACCCCCATCGTTCCTGACGTTATCTGGACGCTTAACCAGGCTGGTCAGACCCCTAGTGGTGATTGCATCCGAGGAGCTCCGGGTCAAGAGCGACTGGACCTGTATATTGGACTACTCTACCCAGACGACGGCGAGCCTTCCACGGCTCTTGGATTATGCTTTGTGTGCTTTGATTATTCCATGGATAAAGGCCAACACTGCCGAGTGTTGGAATTACCCCCCGGAGAGGACTCCAGGTGAGGCGGCGCTCTACACGTGAGGTCGCACCACGTCTCTCCGTTGTGGACCGGCAGATACCGTTCCACAGAGGGTCCAGCTGTATTCGTCTGCGGCCCGAGGTTCTGTGGGCACCGTGTCCAAGACTTTGGATTCTCCCAAGACACCGTCGGCCAGATGGGATACCGCCAGCGGCTTCTCTAACCCCCCCCTCCTACTGTCTTACAACCAGCGGGACCCCCCCCCCCCCCTTAGTGTATCCAGCTATAATCATTTAAGTACCATCGCTATCGTTTCCTAAATATTCCAGGTTGTATACTTACTCCCTGCGCAACCAGAGATTGGACATTCAATGTTGATTTACCTACGAATACTCATTTGCCATAAAAGTGCATATTCAATATTTCAAATCATAAATGTAATTAAGTGAATGTTGTATACACCTTTTGCTGTATTAAATATTCGATTTGGTGGTTCGTTTCATCAGGTGGGAAAGTGTTCATCATACTTATATCTTGTACTGGGTGGCCAGAAGTTAAAGTACATGAGGTAGTGGTATTAAATATCATATCTAACAATACAGTCAGGGAATTGTACCCCTCAGTTACACATTGGTTACAATGATCCACAATAATTTTCGAGATCGGATCTAGATTGACGGAACTACTGCAGCCTGAGTCGGGAGTGGTATTTTGCACAAGCCTCAAATACCGGCATGTAACTCGAGAACCGCTGAACAGATTTTGTCGCTATAGACAGGCAACAAATAAGCCTTCAATTCGATATATATACAATATATATGTATTACAAAATATGCACACCGAGCCACTAGGGGTCGCCAAAGTGCCGGTTGCAAAAAATCAGAAAAACGCCCCATATGAGGAACGTTGCAGCTTAAGACCCACCTTTTCTCTCTGGCGTTCGACACCATGTAGCTTGTTGATTTTATGATTTTATTGTGTTATTGTTGTATCGTTTTGTTACTGTGTCCTTTGCTTTTAAATACTTTTAAGTACTCTTATCTATTTTCATTTTTATTGTTGCCTATGTTTATCTTTTTTTCCCTGTTTACCACTCTTGTTATTTTATCTATTTTTAGTGCTGCTTATAGTATTTTAGTATGATGCCTCTGTACAGCACTTTGTGCCCCTGTGGCTGTTAAAGGGCTTTATAAATAAAGTTGGATTGGATTGGATTGACCTAGAATACAGATGAAAAAGGGGTTTGAACCTGCTTAATGGGAAATGTAAGGGGAGATTGAGTCAATAATGGGTTATATCACACTCCTACACAGAGAGTTGGACAATGTTTCACTGTCAAATATCTCTGCCCAAAACAGAATTAAACTAACCAATGCTACCTTTGCTCATATTATTTTCCCTTAAAGGATGAATAGCTTTTTGGCAACATTTCTAAATATATCTCGACAGTAATCGATAGTACTCGAAAAAATAAGATGTTTGACACGTTCCGGCAAGAGGCAGGAGCTAAAACAACAACATCCAATTAAACAAATTACCAAGTGGAATGATGGAGAGCTGTCTATCGAACTCTCTAGTGCCACGTGCACTTGTTATGCTCATAACAGTTGCGCATGTACACAAAGGCCTGCTGCTAACACATACAGTAGCTGCCTGCTAGCGACCTAGTGATGCATGGCTTTGGAGGCATCCTGATGCGTTCTGATTGGGAAGGGGGTTGTCAAATTCGAAGTTCTGCCCAAAATCAACAGCCACCTATATCCCCTTTAACATATTGAATAAATAATATTATATTATTGTTCCATCCATATTTAGTCTTATAAATAAGAACCAAAGATGTGTAAAAGAAAGAGATAAATAATACAATTTCACGGCATCTGTCCAGCCTTGTGTCCATGGAAACGACGATGAACACAGGTTTGGTTCTATGGTTTCTTACACAGAAAAGACATAGCACTCTCATTTGTGAAAAACGTCACGAACATAATCAAATCAAATCAAATGTATTTGTAAGGCCCGACAACACACTTTAATTAATGTCCCCATGGGCCGGACACGTCTTCTTTAAACAAGTCAAAGCGGCACGGTGGTGTAGTGGTTAACACTGTCGCCTCACAGCAAGAAGGTCCAGGGTTCGATTCCTGCTTGGGGACCAGGTTTCCATGATGCCAGGTACTCAGGTGGGGTATATCCCAGGCCTTTCTGTGTGGAGTTTGCATGTTCTCCCCATGCTCGCAAGGGTTTCCCCCCCGATAAGATAAACCCAATGGAAAAACATGCGCAACAGATCGCTAACGCTGTGGCGTCCTTGACGAAGACGGACAGGAGCACTTGGATTGGTCCCCGGGGCGCGGCTCACGTTGACGGCCTATCTGCTCCCGGCTGCCCATGGGGGGAAGGACAACGGGATGGGAAAAGTGCAGAGAGACATTTCATCGGCGACTCAGTGCATGTGTGTGTGTGTTCCTGTGGGTCGCCCATCTCGCGTGTGTGTGTTAAAAAAACTGCATGACAAATAAAGACTTCTAGTCTAGTCTAACAATTATAAGAAGAAACATCACAATAAATCAAGAACAAAACAAAAACACCAAAACACCATAAAGTCCAAACATTTTTAAATAAAATAAATTAATGCAACTGTGGTAAATTCCCACAGACTTTCTACAATAATTTGAGGTTATTGTAGTACAATACAATGAGATTGACTATCTGGAAGGAGGAGGAAAGGGACCATACTTGATAGAATTGTTGGTCTCCTCATCTGACTTAGCAGATGAGGAATAAAACGTGTACACCAGACAAACCAGAACTGTAGTTCAACTCAACTGATTTATTTGAGCCAGGGCCAAGAGTGAATAGAAGGTTGCCTTTTACATACAAAAGATTATCAGAGAACATTAACAGGGCTGTCTGTGTACAGAAATATCACAATCAGGTTTGCATCTCAAACCTCAATAATGTACATAAAACAGTCACTTGGTTAACATAATCTGAACATACATTAACCATACTGCACACATTATACATGAGTAAATCTGGTTTCAGACATTAAGCTTAAACAACAAATGGTGTTTCCCATGTATTTACTCACATAAAATGCAAACAGCACAGCAGTCTCTCGATGGTGGAGGGGTGGAGCCGCAGACCCCTGGGGTTGGTTCGGTCTGGGCTCCTGAACTACCATTTTGTGTCCTCTTATATACTCTAATTTCTAGCCAATAATAGCTTTACATAATACAGTTGGTCCGTGGGCGTCTTCTGTGAGCGGTCTCCTGTGGGCGCTGGCAGCCCCTCCCCCCTGGGTTGTGGCGACGTGATGGGACAGCGGTGGCCCCCGTTGATGTGATCTTTTGCTGAGATGAAGGGGCCTGTCTTGTCTCACGAGGGGGGGCTAGCCTGATGTCCTCTGGTGGGGGGGTGTGAATACTCTTTGACCCTTTGGGCCAGATTACCATACAGTACTATCTGGTCACAGTAGGTGTGACCTTTGTCTATTCAACTATCCCTGCCACCACTTCTGCTAAACAGTATACAAGGCTGTTTATGAAATTCAACTCAATATTACCACATTTTCCCGTTTTGACGATTCTTATCGTCACATATGATATATTGACTTGATTTTCTATACATACTAATCATACAAAGGATTCATTTTTTCTAAAATTAAAATTCATTTTTTCAAAATTTCTGCGTTTTTTCTTTTTCCATTTTTCTTTTGTACATATCATCAATTAGCTTTCTGCTCCTCATGGCTCATAGCCAGAGGCCTACTTTTGAAACAACAACATTTGAGCTTGTTGAACACAATAAAACAATTTAATCTAAACATTACACATTTAAAGTATAATCCATCACAATTTTTTTTTAAATTACAGTATTCGTTTACATGATCTGGGGAGGACACAGAAATTATTATTCATTCTTTCATACATTTTGCTTCTCCTCTCTTGTTAATTCCTTTTCCAAGTCAGCCCAATCACATCTTGCATAATCAATTCAGTTGGTCTTCTCACCTCTCCCCCCTTTTATGAACATCCCATGGACATAACACCTACCACCTCAGCGCACAGTCGACAGGGAGGGCGGAGCAGCACTCAAGGGAAAAACATTTTCACCAGAAATTATCGGCCATAACCTACACCTAATATCCTACCTATGTGTATGTGTTTAGTTTAGTATTCTTGCGTTGTGTCATAATCTATACCAGTTGTTACCGTTCAGTCACCTCCCGTTCAACATACCAATCAATCACACAGAGGCCCTTGTTCAACGCTTTGGTTGCACAGTCTCCGACCGTTTTCGCCCCCCCCCCCTCCACCCCATGTCGGCCAGCCTCAGCTGAAGCCAACGTCTGTAGGCCTGTGATCTCGTCATATTTCGAGCCATGACTGTATTTCCATGGATCTACAGATTTGTCCCAAACCTCCGGCCTTTGTATCCGGGGCTATATTGACGGAGGGGCAGCGTCTACAAGCGACCTCTTTCCACAGTCCAACAATCTCCCACAGGAACTGACTGAACGGGTTCACACCATCGTGTCATAATCTAATGAAATGTATTCCTACACATTTTTCCCATGATCCCTCCACTTGTGATGGTCCATCCTCCCCCTCCGACTGAACTGCAAGGGAACAAAAACACAAAACAAATTTTCTTTACACAATATGTCAAATATTTCTCAAGAGAAGCCAAATGTTTAACCATTATGCAAACGTGATGGGACCACTTAACTGCCATCGATCTGATCCAATGTATCCCAGCCTCGATCAGTCCCAATGCATCTCAGCCCTCAACCGTCCTCTCACCAGATCATAACAGAGAAATTAAGAAACAAAAGGCAAACAATCAAAAAAACATTCCAAGAGATGTGAAAGCAAATCAATGAAATTAACCAGCTCCAACCGCAGACCACCTTAATGGTTATTTAGAAAGAAAAGAAATCTAAAACCCTACATCTAAACCTCATCACACCTATCATCGTGATTTTGACACCTTTCAGGCCCGCACAGTCTCTCTCTACAGGCTCCATCCACACCCATACCAGACATTCAAAAGAAATCAAACCAAAATGAAAGTAATAAAGACAAACTCCTTCAGTAAAACAAATGATATGAAACAAATGATAATGGTATAACCCAAGTGGTTCGATACACTCCTTACTTAAACACATTTTGTTATTTTTAAGACTAGTTTCACCTTAAGTGAAAGCTAAGTTGTGTGTGTGTATGTATGTGAAATCAGATTGTGTGAATGTGTGTCTGTGTGTGTCCGTGTGTGTGTGTGTCTGTGTGTGTCTGTGTGTGTGCGTGTGTGTGTCTGTGTGCGTGTGTGTGTGTGTGTGCCTGTGTGTGAATGGGTAATTAAGGCTTCCTGGCCCCCATCCCCCGCTCAATCACTCACTGAAATCAAAAGGACATCCCAATCTCACACATACATACAAAAATTAAATTTAAATAAAAAATATCATCTGTACCAACTCAACCAAACATCCAATTTCACAGTGTCACAACACATTCAATCCTGAGAGTTATCTTTTACAAAAGAAATAAAAGCAAAACCCAATCAAACATCACAATTCAACATCATCCACGCTTCATTCATATCATAAACATATACCACACTCGTTAATCACTTCACATCTTCGACAAACAAAAGGTTAGTTCTTCTGCGCTCAACTCCTCTGCTCTCAACCCTCTGCTCTGATCTCAGGCTACTCTGATCTCAGGCTCTACAGCCCCTCCTCACATCAGCTCCTCTACTCTTACTTCAAAGACGGACTGGAATCCATCTTTAATTCAGACCTATCCATGCCTTCCAGTGCACAGACAGATCCAAATATTCCCTTATCAAAATAGTCAACATTCATAAGTCATAACCCCAAATGAATGCCTACCTCCTTGATTGTCTCACTCACTCACCCAGCTGTTCCCTGACAACCCTTCCCCTGTCTCACCTTCCTGTCACTTCCTGGCCCCCTGGCCCAGTACCCCCACTTCCTGTCCTCTGCTCTAAAAATAACTCCATCTGTTATCTCACTTTGACTGTTCCCTCCTATCTCCACCTGTGGCCTCTTTCCTGTTGCATCTAATCTCACGCCATCCTGTCATAAAAAGAACCGCCATTGTAAGCAGCTGTATACACGACCCCCCTTGGGCCCTCCTGTCTCAAAAGGATTCCTACCCCCCGGGCAATATAACCTCCTCAACTTTTGTATCTTTCATGCTCCATGCATACAGTCTCCCCTGAGCATAAAGGCTTTTGACACAAAGACCCTATCTCCTCACTTCATGAAACAACTCCATCTGTAAATCATTAAATGGTTAACCACACTTAAATCATCTCCCAGAGGCAAGTCGCCCCCAGGTTTTTGAATTAATCACACATTCCCAGGGAGAAGGCCAACCCCCTCCCCAGCGTATACAATTATTAAGGATCAATAAAAACAATCATGTCGATCACTGTAAACACAACCATATCAAAATGTGTCATTGCAGCAAGCCTCCATCAATAAATTATCCTACAAGTCGGAGGCTTGTGTCAACATCTTAACAGTGTATTAAAGATTTACCAATCTAAAACAAGCATAAACACATGTCCTAACCATATTAACAGTGTATTAAAGATTTAACCAATTACACCAGCATCAACAGATTCCAACATAGCAATGCAAAGAAAATATACCCCAACAAGCCTACATCACTAAATGATCATCCCCATGATCTAAAGACTTGCAGCAAACATTAATCTAAACATTATCCTATTTAAATCAATGGCCTTAAAGCTATAACAAGTATCAATATCTGACATTTCAACATCAATGCATTCTATACAAGCATCTTAATTCAAGCTACATAAAACACAACATCATTATTCCAAGCTTACAATTGTACACGTTACACAAATTAAAAAAACTGGAAATGTCCATCAACTCTAATTATTATACATGTAAGCATCATTCATTTCAGCATAACATTATAGTGGTTAGTCCTAAATGCTCCTTTCTTCATACACGTGTGATAAATTGATTTGACTGCATTCTACTTTGTAGAACATTTTACCAATTTTCAATAAAAGTTATGATGTATAACAACTGTATGTTTTTAACTAAACAATATTTTTAATCAATCCCTACTCATTCCCCCCTGGTTAAAAATATACCCCTGTGTATCAAAGCCCATAATACAATCTACCCAGTATAGCCGGTTCTATGAATCCCAGTTTAATTATGGGCATTGTATCCATTATTTCATTTCTCCTCAATAGGCTCACTGTATCGTTTGCAGCCTAAGTAAACCCTTATTGACTATCACCCCTAACCTAACCACCAGACATGTTACATCTCCTCCCCTGTTTACACATAAATACAATGCACAATATACAAATACCGCCATATTACATAATGCAGAATATTCTCTTACCCGTTATTTCTGTCCCCTGAGCGAACTATCACGAATCCACTAGACCCAATCCACGCTGTACCGCGCATGCGCAGTAGCAACCGACGCGACCGTTATAACGTTGCCACGACAACCAAAGTCTGCCACGACATTCATAACCTGCCACGACATTCATCACGTTCTCTACCCCTTCCCCAACATCATTCTCAAAACTCTAAACGTAACGTATGTCGCACGCAAACGCCATACAACACCGGCACGCAAGCTAACTAGCTTAGCCAGCTCTAATGCGACGTTCAAGGCCCTCACGAGAGCCGTGCCTTTCAAGATCCGTTCATCCATGCAATTCGCTCAGTACCAACCAAAGCATAAACAATTCACACAAGCTTAAAATAGCCAACCACTCTAACAGAAAATAATTCTTAAAACATTCTCACCAACCAGCGCCGCACATATAGTTCAACACGAATCCTTTCTCCTACCTACTCCGCCTCACTTCATAGCACCGCGAACGTTACATACTCTCCACAACACCATGACGTCATCAAGCAGCGACTCCCTAATATCATACACTATCGCTACCGCACCAATAATAACCCCCAAAACGGCCACAATCTCGCCAGTCTACGCCTCGATCCGCTTCTTACCTGTAATCGCCGCCACAGTGTTCAATCAATTCTCTCATAACGCCACCGTAACGTCCCCAGTTTCACCGCGGACTCTTCCACAGAGCTAAGCTAGCTAGCCCCAACCACCAGTAGGACTCGCCTCCGACCTAGGCCCGTTGGTCATTAAAATATCATAACAAAACAACAATAAGCTCCCACGTTTCGCCAATCATTCATAACCATAGCCATAGTCCCCCATACAATTCCTAACCATAGCCATAGTCCCCATACAACCATTAAGTACTTATCAGTCATTTCGACCGAATTGTTTTTGTATCACAGCGAACGTAATCGAATCAACAGGCCGGTTTCGCTCAAGATTAAAAAGGACCACCCGATCCGTTCGATACTATGCCTAAGGACGGCAAATATATCTTCATTTAAAATAGGCCGATTGGTCCCTGACTTCAGTCAGTCCATTATCGAGCCTTGTCTTGAACACGCCGGCACCCTTATCTTCTATTAACTACTACGTTTTAATCCTGCAATCGCACAGACCTCCTGCGCTGATCATGTCAAGGTCCACCAATCTCTCACCATACCCGACTTGCATGTTCTGAAATAGCAACAGAGCCCATAGCCCGACGCATTTATGCCCATACTGACCCACTCACGGTCCCCGTCCCGCCTATTCTGTGGCTCTAAGCAGGGTCATAATGCACATTGGACACAGCTCTCTTTCCATTTCAGAACAATCAAATCTCCCCAACTTACCCGCGCCCCCTTCCTGAGAACAATTTCGGGCAATTACATACTCAGAACGCGCTCCTGTCGCACACACCAGATAACCGTGCTCCCTAGCCAGGAAAGCCTTTTATCTGCCGTCATGCGACGCCACCCTTACATCATGATCATATAGTCTGTGCGCCACCAATACGCAAAATCCCCCGTACAGTTCATAAAGTATATTCCATACGAGTTAACCAACCCAACCCCCGTGGCCCGCATAGGCCGAGACCGGCCTCCTGTGTCTGAATAAACATACAAACATAAAAAGCCCACGTTTGCATGTTCACTGCACAACAAGCGCGATCTTCATACCTCCGGACATCCTAACCTAAGACACCGCTCCCCCAACCCTGCATGCAAAAGCCCTATTCACCGTGGGTCCCAACCAGTGGCGTACACAACCAACCTTCATCCTGTCCCTCTCTCTCCCCCATTCAGACAACAAGCCCCTCGTTTATAACTCCAAACGCAGCAACACCCCAGCTCTTTGCCCCGTGTCCCCAACACACAGCAAGGTCCAGATTTGATATGGCAAGACCCTACCGCACCTTTTCAGGGGGAGACACAAAGGGTGGGAAGAACGGCACCATTTCTGTGGTAAATTCCCACAGACTTTCTACAATAATTTGAGGTTATTGTAGTACAATACAATGAGATTGACTATCTGGAAGGAGGAGGAAAGGGACCATACTTGATAGAATTGTTGGTCTCCTCATCTGACTTAGCAGATGAGGAATAAAACGTGTACACCAGACAAACCAGAACTGTAGTTCAACTCAACTGATTTATTTGAGCCAGGGCCAAGAGTGAATAGAAGGTTGCCTTTTACATACAAAATATTATCAGAGAACATTAACAGGGCTGTCTGTGTACAGAAATATCACAATCAGGTTTGCATCTCAAACCTCAATAATGTACATAAAACAGTCACTTGGTTAACATAATCTGAACATACATTAACCATACTGCACACATTATACATGAGTAAATCTGGTTTCAGACATTAAGCTTAAACAACAAATGGTGTTTCCCATGTATTTACTCACATAAAATGCAAACAGCACAGCAGTCTCTCGATGGTGGAGGGGTGGAGCCGCAGACCCCTGGGGTTGGTTCGGTCTGGGCTCCTGAACTACCATTTTGTGTCCTCTTATATACTCTAATTTCTAGCCAATAATAGCTTTACATAATACAGTTGGTCCGTGGGCGTCTTCTGTGAGCGGTCTCCTGTGGGCGCTGGCAGCCCCTCCCCCCTGGGTTGTGGCGACGTGATGGGACAGCGGTGGCCCCCGTTGATGTGATCTTTTGCTGAGATGAAGGGGCCTGTCTTGTCTCACGAGGGGGGGCTAGCCTGATGTCCTCTGGTGGGGGGGTGTGAATACTCTTTGACCCTTTGGGCCAGATTACCATACAGTACTATCTGGTCACAGTAGGTGTGACCTTTGTCTATTCAACTATCCCTGCCACCACTTCTGCTAAACAGTATACAAGGCTGTTTATGAAATTCAACTCAATATTACCACACAACACTCCCAGACATACCCCACCTGAAGGTCACAGGACGTCCGCTACTCCGGTCATCACCACGAGACAGCCACTCTCAGGGAGACAGGGAGATGCGACAGTTTGCATGATTGTGATGGGCAGACATAGCAATAGATACATGTGGTAAGCATATATGTGAATAGAATAGATATATGTAGTAAGCATATTATGTGAATAGAATAGAAGTACCTAACCCAGCAATGAACTCAACGTCTAAACCACGTTGACAGACCACGGACAGAAGACGGTAAGAAGCTGATCCATGGCCTCGGTGGTGCACGTATAACAGTCACTGCAATCTTGACCAAGACCCCTAGACATCCACCACCTTGGTCAACACTACGAGACAACCAGAGATGGGGACAGGGGGGTTGGGGACAGGGGTTTCTTAGAGAGTTCCCATGTTTGTAGTGGGCGGAGATCGAGCAATAAATACATGTAGTGAGCATATGCATACAGGTGACAGTCGAATCAAAGTATATAAGAAAATTGTGAAATTGAGTAATAGATAGAACTAAGAACTACTGCAAGCGTATGTATACAGGATGAGATACAAGACAATAGCTCAGGTCCGTATGCCCCGGGGGGCAGGAGAAATCACAAAAAATGTGTCAGGGCAGAGCAGGTAAGGTTCAGCGCTGCAGGCCAGACAGAAGGCATATGAAGCTGTTCATGTTCAAGTTATCTGAACTTGTTTTTCCAGGTAACCTGGCTGCATTGAGATGAATCAATAAGAGTGAGTAAATATGATGTTTACATGACCCCTGTTTAACACTTTGAGTGCCACTCACGAGATTTCTCTGGTTTTTTTATAGGTGGTTGCATGCCACTCACGAGATTTCTCTGAATTTTTTTTTATTTTTATTTTTTGCGATCTGAAAAATGATTGCATCACCCGAGCCTACCCGAGTATAGCCGAGGGGCGCCGGCGATCACTGTGGAAAAAAGCGCCCCCTGTCGTCTCCCAGATGACATAAGTGATTTTGGAATGGACTCAATGAAAATGAATGGGGAAAAAAATCCGGTACTCCACATTTTCCAGTTCACTGATCCAGCCGGGGTTACCAGAGTTCATTCTGGAGCCTCAGAGCCCCGCGGATCATGGAGTTCTACTGTATCGCGTTGGATCCATACACGTATCGATTTTTTCGAATGGTGATCAGGAATTGGAATATACCAGTTGGATACCATCTGATGTCAGGTAAGGACTCTATGTTATCAGTGGTAGGATAATCAGAGTAAGTTTGATGAAGTTATAAGCTGTTTTGTGAAATGTCTTCTTTCGGTTTCACTGTAAAACTCTGTGAGGAAATCAACGGAGCGATTATCAGTGCGCGGCCGTAATGTGCTTGCGTGCACGTATAATATTGATCATCTAGCGTTTATTTGAAAACGATTCATAAAAAGGCAGACGAATATCAACGTTGTGGAATATTCCACTAAAAGACGATTTTCATAGAATGCTCCAGAATGAGCTGTTTTTTATATCAAAACGGGGGCTTTTCTAACTGCTCTGAAACGGAAACGACGCGATAAAAAAACAATCTGCCTTCACAGCACTGACTGGAAAATAGTATTTGATAATGCGATGGGCAGATTAGACACATAGCCATAATTTAAAACATAGATTAGGCGATATTAACGTTAACATTGGCGCCGATGGTGGCATTCAAGCGGTAAAATGGAAAACCAGGCGTGACGCTCAAAGTGTTAATTGATTCAACTCAAAAAAGAGCCACAAGAAGTAGAAAACACAAGATAAGACAATTATATAGATTGTTTTATTTTTTACCGTGGGACACTTCTATGCTCTGTGATAATATCCTGCTCTTCATCGTCATAACCTGCTCAAGTATTCCATTGAATACACCCCGCTCACCTACTGTAACCTCAATTAACATAGAATGAAAGGAGGGTTCGTTTTCAGCAAGTTTAGAGCTGACGGACATGTTGTATTGTGGTCAGACAGACCAGTGGGTCAGCTACCGTGTGTTGTAGTCGAGTCACTAAACCTGGAGTCCGAGTCGAGTCTCGAGTCACCAGTGTTCGACTCCGAGTCCAAGTCCGAGTCACCAAAGAAGAGCCCGAGCCGAGTCCCCATTACCAGGGTGCGAACCATGGGTAAGCTGGGTGAGCCATTGGCTCCCCTAGATCAGACATCAGCTCCCCTGAAAACATGATTTGTGAATTTTTGGGGGGTCTCTAAATTACTGAAAATAACTGTGATGTTTTGCCATGCATTTCAAATTTGTCTGTAATTTTATGTATCATCATCGTGTATAATAATAAACGTAGGCTATTTTGATGTATGATTAATGATTTGCGCACTAATTCACACACACCGTAATATGGCAACATGCATGCTATTCTTGCAATTACCATTCGGAGCGCGGCGGCGCTGCAGCCTGCAGGCACGCACGGCACAAATCAAACTTGACCCACGTTGTAACCTGTGACTTGACAGTGATAGTTTGCAGTGGCAAATCCTCCTGGAAGCCAACGGAAGCCAGGCTTCCCCATTATTAAAATATTAATTAATATGAAATATGAAATATGAAAAAAAAAAGAATAGTTTACAATAATAAAAAAAATCATTATTTTTCATCTCTGTGTTATAATCTTTTTTTTAAATGTCTCCCTCTTCTCCTCCTCACTCTCTCTAACACACTGATGAGACACAGTGCAGTCACTGAGGCAGTCACTGCAGCAGAGGAGAGGAGAGGCAGAGGGGAGGTGTCTTTCTCCAGCCTCCCACCATGTGATTCATGTATGTGGAGTCCAAAACCAATATTAGCCAATCAGATTCGAGCTGACTAAAGCCCTGCCCACACCTTAAAACGGGGCTGTCAGCAGACTAAGTAGTCTGGCCTCCCCTCTGCACATTTGCTAACGTGAGTCACGTGACAACGTCTGAACCAACCATAGGTCTGAATGTCATCCCCTCGTGGGATTGATTGAACATTTTATTAACAGAGCAGGCACCGTAAGGCACGTTAGAAGCCTCTATTCTATTATCAAACATTTAGCACTTTATTAGGCACTTATTTTTCGCCGGCGGGACATTTACTGAGGACCAGCACACTGTCGATATAATGATTTAACAAATCTATCTGTCCAGAAGGAGCAAGGAGGATTATTGGCCAGGTAAGAAGCTTGGATGCTATACTAACGTTATGGCTAGCTTGGATGCTAACTAACGTGATTGATTGATTGATTGAAAACTTTATTAACAGATTGCAGAATGGGTACAATACAGTACAGCTCAATACACACAATTGTTAACACTTTGGCTGCCTAAGGTTAAATTCATGATATACCATAGATTGCCAGCGCTATTTGTCTATGGAGAAAGTCCCCTTATTTGCAGGGCTATAACTTTTTAAATTCTATTGCTACATTGCCATTATTAGGGCCCATTCAAAGTCCTATATGTATTGTTCATTGTGTAGCAACGTTAAACTTTTTCATTCACATATTCATAGTAAAGTATGGTCTAATGCAGGGGTGGGCAATTATTTTCCCCGGGGGGCCGAATGAGCAACTGAAAATGTGTTGGAGGGCCGGGCCAAAATTCCAAACTCAATTATGCATAATATAAATTTTATTTCTATATAAAAAGCAGTAAATGGCATTGTTTTGACCCCTGGTAAGAGTGTATGTTATTATTTGGCAATTAAAAGGTGAGGTTGGCTTTCAAAAATATCATTTATTCAAATAGAATTTATTTCCAAAATGATAAACAAAATGTTAAACATTAATAACAACTGGCATGTATGAAAAAGTGCTATAGAAATAATAAATAATATTATAAATAATAAATAATTTGAGGTTTATATACTATTGAAACAAGGATTTTCTTAGCTTTCTAAAGACATCACATCATCTTATAGCCAAAATAAACGAGACATGTCACTGAACTGTGTAAAGAAAAGTGTCCCAGTTTTGTAGCCTTTTTTACTTTACATGCCTATATTAAACATTTAATTTTTTCAGAACTGTGCAAAAAAAGAAAAAAGAAAGAGCAAGTGTCCCATTTCACTTGTTATATTTCCACATTTTAGTGTTCTTCAGCTCTTTTTTTTTTCATTCAGTGTGATAAATCCAGTCTCTGTTGAGCTTTTACAAGTCCATCAAAGTCAGGTTGCATGTCTGAGGTGGAGATGCGAAGCACAGCTGCCAGATGTTCATCAGTGAGAGAGGATCTGTACCTGGACTTGGTAAACGTCATGACTGAGAATGTCTGTTCACATATGTAGGTCGATCCAAAGAGAACCAACATCTTCTGAGCATGTCTCCTCATGTTTGGAAAGTTCTCCTCCTTGAGAGCAGAGTAGAACTCTAGCAGTGATGCTGACTTAAAGTGCTCTTTCATTAGTGAATCAGACTGCAGGTCAATGAGTTCAAGCTGAACATCAGTGGGTGCACTATCAACACTGCAGGTAAAGGGAGAGGAAACCAGCTGCATTTCATCCTCAACCTTTTTGAAATCTTGAAAACGCCTTGAAAATTCATCATGCAGTGCTCCCAACATGGATGAGTACCTGTGCCGGTGATCAGCTGATGGTTTGACTTCTTTCATGGTTTTCATGTGTTCAAGATTGTTGCTGCCTAGTTGCCTTGAAATGAATTGCAACTTTGTCATGAAGGCTTTCACATGGCTATGCATTTGATGAGCAAAAAGGCCCTTGCCCTGCAGTTGTGTGTTCAGTTCATTCATCATTGCAGTCACATCAACAGCAAATGTTAAATCTGCAATCCAGTCCTTATCAGACAGCTCTGGGATGGTTTTGCCTTTCATCTCACAAAACTCTTTTATCTCTGATTTCAGAACCCAAAACCTTTTTAGCACTTTGCCCAGGCTGAGCCATCTGACAGCTGTGTGGTACCTGACATCACCATGCTCGCTCTCTTGCTCCTCCAATAGTGAAACAAACTGCCTGTGATTTAATGCTCGCGCTCTGATGAAATTAACTGTTGCAGTAACAACATCAACCACATGGCTAAGTTTTAGCACTGACTTGCACAACGCTTGCTGATGAATAATACAATGTATAAACACTAATTTCTGCTCTGCGTTGAGTTCACTCACTTTATCTTGCATTCTTTTCAAGAGCCCAACATTTTTCCCTGTCAAATTCGGACATCCATCCGTAGTGACACCTGCCAGTTTGTCCCATTCAAGTCCCAGTTTGTGCATGCATGACTTTACCTCAGTGAACAGATCACTCCCCGTTGTGGTGCCTTTCATTGGCCGCATCGCTGCCAGCTCCTCCGTAAGCTTGAAGTCGCGCGTTATCCCCCGGATAAATATGAGCAGCTGGGCTGTGTCACGGACATCACAGCTCTCATCCAACGCCAAAGAATAGAAGTCGAAGCTTCCCACTTCACTTTGCAGCTGACACTCGAGATTCTCTGCGATATCCTCCACCCTTCTCGTCACGGTGCGGCGGGACAGCGGGATGCTTTCAAACGCTTCTTTTTTTTCTGGGCATAGGAGTGCTGCAGACTCGACCATGCACTCTTTCACAAACTCCCCCTCCGAGAATGGCTTACTGTTCTGGGCGATTTTGTGGGCTATCACAAAGCTGGTTTTGGTCGCTGCATCTCTGGCCGCATGCAGCTTTTGAAAACAGCCTTGTTGTTTTTCTAGCTTTGCTAGTAAATCCGTTGACGTCCGCGCACGTTCGGCATCAGTCATGTTTTTGTACTTCTCCGCATGTTTTGTCTCGTAATGCCGTTTCAAATTGTACTCTTTAAACACGGCGACATGCTCCCCACAAACCAAACACACAGGTTTCCCCTTGACTTCAGTAAAGAAAAACTGTGTAGTCCATATTCGTTTGAAAATTCTGCTTTCGACATCCACTTTCCTCTTTTTGACTCGACATTGAGCTGACATGTTCGCATTTTTGACACGGAAGGTAGACAGGTTGACGTTGTCAATCGCACGCATTTCACGTGCGTGCACTGTGAGAATAAACGGGCTTCAATTCCTTCAAAATAAAAGCACATAAAAAAAAAAAAAACGTTTTTATTTTCTAATTATCATGAAATCTCTCGCGGGCCGGTCAGAACCATCCCGCGGGCCGGATCCGGCCCGCGGGCCGTACAATGCCCAGGTCTGGTCTAATGTATAAGTATGTTTTCATCTCTTTCTGCAGCTTTCTCCAGAACGTGATATATAGCCCCAAATGCATTATATTGATGATGAAATACAGTTTGATGGCAATCAGCGCGATATAAAAAATTCCAACTAGACGTACTTCTAGAAGTTACTACACGTCATCTGATGTTGACCGGATGGGCGAGGGGGCGTTTATAATTCCGTGGGCAGCGTTATACCAATCATCTAATGTGGGTCAAATGTTGATAATAGCAGTTAGTATCGAAGACGGTAACGTTACACGCTGAAACTCACCCCAGTCTCCGCGCGCCGTTGGGCGATCATCGTCGAGTAGAAATCTTATCATTATGGGATATATTTTTACCCGGTCCATCTCCAGCTTGTATAATGGTATATACGTCCAAATCATGTTGTTTATCGAGTTATTGCCAATCGATCACCGTGTAGCGTGACGAGCCAGTGTCCCATGAACTATAGCGAGCGCCCGGAAGTACTACGGTCGTCATGACAACCTCTATTCAACATCCTGTTTGGCGATTGCGCCGATCGGCCACCAGATGGCGCTCCTGAACCGCCAAAGAGCTCAGTGGGTCCTGCTGGTGGATCTCAGGCCAGCGGAGGGGACATATGAATCCGATCGCAGATTTTTGAAATATTGATATAAGGACGACGTAACGCGTCCTCCGGCAACTTTAGCATGGCCAGCAAAGACGTCTAAAGACGGGTCCCGGCACTCAAAGTGTTAAGGGGATGCAGACCAGAGAACGACTTTCGTCTTGTTTACATCAGGGTCCCCCATTTTCAATTCGTAACATTCAAAGGGGCTATCTCTCTCTCTGATTCATAATCAAACCAGACCTCCTGCAGGCAACCACTGTGTGTGTGTGTATATATATATATTTGTGTTGTGTGTGTGTAATATTCAGAAAGAGAGGAAGAGAGAGAGCGAGGGAGGGAGAAATATATTATATATATTATTTGGCTTAAATATGAAAACAATTCTATAGTCCCTCCCCTCCCCATCATATGTATATACTCTGTCAGGATCTATGGGTAACAGTACTGTATATTTGAATATTGTATATGTCACAAATGTAACAGTACTAAATACCTGATTGATTGATTGATTGAACATTTTATTAACAGATTGCAGAATGGGTACAGTACAGTACAGCTCAATACATACAATTGTTAAGGTGATGCAGACCAGAGAAAGACTTTTGTCTTGTTTACATCAGGGTCCCCCATCAGAGTCCCCCCTGTATGTCATGTATGTCCCTATGCCATAAATGTCACTATGAATTGAAAATGGGGGACCCTGATGTAAACAAGACAAACGTCTTTCTCTGGTCTGCATCCCCTTATAAAATTGTGTGTATTGAGCCGTACTGTATTGTACCCATTCTGCAATCTGTTAAATAAATAAAAATAAAGTTTGACTGGCCGCCGAGCCATACTGTAGTGTACATGGTGACTGCTTGACTTAAATATAAAAAATTAAAAAAAAAAAATTTATAAAAATATTTAATAAAAAAAAATATATATACTTTTTTTTGGCATCCCCTGTTATTTTACCCACGCGACGCCACTGAGTTTGACAGGTAAATAAGGTAATCACTCAGGAATGGATAATGTCTAAACGAAAAATGCAACAAGTAAGCCTTTTAACCAGTTTTGGTTTCACGAAGAAGGTGAAGCAGCCAATCGACTTGACAGAGCAGCAGGAGGCGGGATCATCTACAGGCGACGCCATTACACCTGCTGCTGGCGCTGCTGCGGTGGGGACTATGTCTCTGACAACGCCCGGTGACCGTGCCGGCGCCTGCGGTCGTATCAGAACACAGGATAGGCCGAGAGAAGAAGCTGGAGATGGGGGTAACTTGGGTAACAGATCTCCAATCTAACTAAATGGATACTTTTTTTTATCATGGAATGTGCTGCGCAAGCCCAGACCGTCCAGACGGCTGGACCACAACAACAACAAGTGAGTTTATTACAATTATGTGTTCTGTAGACCAGGGGTTCCCAACCTTTTTCCACCCAGGGAGCCCCAAACATCTCTGATGAAATTCCTGGACCCCCCTCCTAATAAAATACCATAACATACTTTTGTTGGTAATTTTAATACTTTTTTTTGTCATTTTAATAACAAATAGCTTATACACAGGCATATGCATTATAATTAGACCCACTATGCTAACTAGCAGAGAAAGCTAACGAGCAGAGAAAGCTAACTAGCATGCTAGGCTAGCTACGGAAAGTGATACAGTCAACTGATTCGCGTTTTAGCGGCTACCCGGCAGCCTACTGTTAACGTTAACGTTAATGTCTAGATGTTTATTTATTTATCTTTATATTATATTGTAGTGGAGAGACTATTCATGCTTCTGATGATACAAATATGCTAATTAAATATTTATCTGAAAGAAAGAAAAAAAAGACAGAAAAACTGGTGAAAATAGACCTCAAATCATCTGCTGTCTGGCGGACCCCCTGCGCCCCTTGGCGGACCCCAGGTTGGGAATCACTGCTGTAGACTGTAGTTACTAAAACTGATTGAATATATGACAAGATTCAAGAGGTTTATTTGTCACATACATACACAAGGCCTACTACAGGCTACAGTATGTCTGCGATCACAGTATCCTCTGCGACAGTCGGACTCCTCCCTGGGTTCCATCCTAGAGGCAAATCTTTCCTGTGACAAAATGGCATCCAATGTAATAAAAAAAGTCAACCAACAAACTCGATTCTTGTACCGGATCTCCTCTCTGGTAAACAAGAATACCCTGAAGACTCTGGCAGGAGCACTCATTCAAGGGTACTACGACTATGCTTGCACCTCATGGTACCAAAGCACCTCAAAGGTGCTAAAAACAAAATTACAAACATCTTAAAACAAACTGGTCAGACTACTGCTTGACCTTACTCCTAGAACCCACCTCACCCCTGCCAACTTTGACAACCTAGGATGGCTTAGAGTAGACAACAGAGTACAGCAACTTGCAATGGGCCTGGTCTACAAGATACACTACACGACCAAGGTACCCATGTACATGTCAAAATACTTCCCAAAGGTCAGTGAATACCACGATCACAACACCAGAGGGAGCTCCACAAATCATGTTAAACCCAGATTCGGCTCAAACAAGGGACTAAACACGTTTAGCAATTATGCCACATCAATGTGGAACGCCATACCCAAAGCTGTAAAGGAATGTGAATCACTACCCACTTTCAAAACCACTCTCAAAGAACACCTACGGGAGACTGCAATTCGAAACTGGACCCTGTAAATGTCCTAACCCAACCCCTTCCAATGTACAGTAAATTACCAAGTATGGTTTTGTCAATATTCCAGTGTAGTTTTGCTTGTACAGTTGTACAGTAATTTTCCCTCTTCTGTATCCCCTGTGCAGAAACAAATCGAAGCCTATCTAGCTAGCTGCTGAGCAGAAATTAAGATTCTGAAATATAAAAAGAAATTATAATATATTTATTGGTTGTATACCTTCCAGTCTGAAGAGCTTACCCTGAGGTAAAAAGAATTGCATTAAAAAAACCTGAGTAAATTTAGTATCTCCAGGCGTGCACTGAAGAACCATGAATTTTGAATCCGTTTGCAACACGGATTGTTGCTAAATGTTCACAGAAGGTAGACACACTAACTGCGCTCCAAACTATGCCAATAACGTTCAGTTTTGTGGTAGAGAATCCAGAGAAATAAAAACAAATTCATACACGTCATTTGCTTGCAGGAAGCTAGAATTGGCTGGGAAAGGTCGCTTTTAGAAATGTCAACGCCCATTGAGAGCTCTGGATGCCCTCTCCTCATATGACTACATGCAGCGACGACGTTTAGCGAATTCAAAATGGTGGAAGATTGCTCCACTTCTACAAGGTCCATTTGCATGTTTTTGGTATCTAGGGACATCTATGGATCTCAGGGAATGTATTCACAATGTCAGAAATATTGTGTCTGTTATTAGGCTTGAGTAAATTGTAATGAACCAAAGTGGAATATACATTTAAAATTAGTTTTTCATCTTTGACGGTGAATAACACCATGCTAACATTGACCAGACGTGAAAAACCTTCTTGAGATCAAGTGTACAAAAAATCTAAGCAAATTACTAAAGGGCTGATAATTTACAGTGGGTTTTGTAGATACAGTAGCCTACTGAACATTTGTATTTTTATATAATGTAAATTGCTCCGCCATTTTTCATCAGATTGCCTCTATGGGGTTTCAAGCTTCATACTTCTGAATGAATGAATGCATTTTTTTAATAACTCTTATTATTCGGGATAATAAACCACAAAACGTAAGGTTATCCTATGACGTAAGGTTATGTATATAACCAAGTTCTATGAATACTGGTGACGCTCAGCGTCATCTGCACGCACTTCACTTCGTGCACAAGCACTGAATAAAAAATTCCACAATGTACCTTTACATCCCAACATTCGTCTGGCCACACCCCTATCCGCTTACCTTCATAAGCAGGTGTGTGGTCACCTACTCCCCTCCTTCCCAAACGTTCACCACAAGGTGAGATCAAGGGCCGCAGTGGCGTCCTGACGCTGAGCGTCACCAGTATTCATAGAACTTGGTTATATACATAACCTTACGTTCTATTTCATACTGGCTGCCGCTCAGCGTCATCTGCACTACAGGTAGGGTGGCCAGATGTCACGCATTGCGCGTGATTGTACAGCATTTCTGTCTCTTTTCACGCGTCACGCAAATTGAGACCATGTCCCGCATGATTGGTTGTCATCCGCGCTAATGTCCCCGCCCCCCCCCCCCCCCCCCCCGCCCCCCCAGCCAATGTGAAGAGCCTCTATGCGTCGCGTAACGTTACTAGTATCTGGCCGCGAGTGACACCGCATCCTATGACAACAACAAGTCCCAAGCTGTCGAGCGCGGCGGGTCCGTTTCAGAGCCAGTTGTCCTTCCGCGCAACTTGGGATAAACAGATCAGTTCCATGCGCTGCTGTAATCTCTGCTGCTCGGCACGAGAGAAGACCGCTCGCTTGGTCGAAATTTGAAAAGGGGAAAACAATCCCAAACGGTTTAGATTGAAAACGAATAATAACAATAAAAAAGATGCGAGTAGCCGTTTGGTAACCTAACCACCCCCCGCACAAATCAGTGCAGGTGGAAGATAATCATATTCTTTATTATTGTGCCATTACTGCGGGGGGGGTGTTCTTAGTCCAGGTTCTGTGGTGGCAGAGTAGAGGAGGGGAGAGGCTAGAGCTGGGAGAGAGTTCAGCTTCCTGACAGCCTGGTGTATGAAGCTGTCTTTCAGTCTGCTGGTCCTGCAGCTCGGAGGCTCCTCATTCTCCTCCCGGAGGGCAGGAGAATGAAAAAGCGTTGTGAGGGTGGTCATTATTATACTTAGTCTGGGTGGTCATTATGTGTGTGTGCGTGTGCATGTGTGTGATAAGACTGGGGGTCCAGACCTAATCATAGGTGATTGTAAGTCTGGGTGGTCATTTTATTTATTATTTGTTTATATATTTATTTTGAGTACTTAACACCCATTAGAGACAAAAGGAAAATAAAATAAATGAATAAGGGCAAAACATATTAGGCTTGTGGTCATTTGAATGAGGACAGTGGCGGATGAGCCTTGATTGAGGGGACAGGGACAGTCCACCAAAAAAAAGGAGGGGCGGGTGCTGCGCTGGGGGGGGGGCGTCCCACATTGTCCCTCACAAACATACATTTGTCCCACATTTGGTTTATTGGGATCTGGTCACCCTAACTACAGGAGCTGAGCGGGAGCCTGAAGCTCGACAAATGTACCCCACTGAGGCCCCCCACAACCATCAGACCGGGGAGGACCGAGCCCCCCGACCCTCCCTAATGGAGGATACCCTCCCTATTGGAGGACGGGAGGGAGACGGATCCGACCGTGCGAAGAGGAACTCAAGCAACTCAACGCACAGGGTGAGCAGATCGTGGCTTGACCCCACGACTACGCACACGCACAACCCGCATGCCACCAGGGAATGAACGGAAGAAACAACCCTCGTTACTGCCCCCAAAATCACGGAGTCAAGAGCAAACTCAACCCTGTGGCAAGGCCGTAGCAGCGGAGCGCGAAGGAAGACCCAGACTTACTGAAGGGACTGGATCCCCTGGAAAAAGGGGGGCACGGAGAGGTCAATGACGCCAGGCCTCAAGACCCCACCAGGCGGTCACTTAGTGACACCGCCCCCCACATCGCCAGCATATTTGGATAGGGCCCCTCCAAGAGCGGGCCCTTTCCCCCCAATAGTACACCGCCTGGCACACTGACCCTGCAACACAGGCAGTCAGCATGGCCGTAAATCACCCAAAAAAGGTTAACCAACGGAAGCAGGCAGCGCACCGGGGACACCAGGCAGCAGGATGTAGACCTGAGCCTGGAGCACTGCGGACGAGACAGGCACCAAAGGGGTCAACTGAAAACAGCCCCCCCGGCGGAAGGGGCGTATGCTGGCGTTGTTGAGCACCATGACAAAGCCTCCATAAAAAAAAACCCACCCAGAGGGGTCGAGGCAGAGAAGGCTGACACGATTGGCAGACGTCATGAACGTGCAGGGGCACACTCAACCGGGTAACCCGGGAGTTGACTCTGCTCCAAAACACCAGGGAATCAACCACCCTCTCGGTACACAGACGGTGGTTGTTCCTATAACCCTCAAGAAAAAGGGTTATCCCAGGCCTACGGTTTCAACAAAACATTACTTCGGACCGGGCCCGGCGGCTCGGGAAGCACACAGGGTTACCAGAGGAGGTCCAGAAGACCACCCCAACAGCCCCCTCTTCGCCATGCGTGAGAGAGGAGCAAAAGAAAGGAGAACCAGCCCCTTACAATAGTGCCAGGTACAACATATACCCAACAAAGGGTCTCCATAACGCCTAACCCCGTGACACCCGGGCCGACCCGGCATTTTTCCCCCTGAAAAAAGCGCATGTCCCTCAGGGTACCAGAACAGCAGATCTGCATCCCCGGCGGACAACGGGTTAACTGACCTGGACCAGCGTGACCAGAACCAGTCCCGTGCCCTAACCACGCCGACATGCCCACTCCAGGAGAGGGGGCAGAAATGCGTGTTGATCTAAAACATGAAAAGAGGG
Organism: Notolepis coatsorum; assembly: GCF_963971535.1. Classification (NCBI taxonomy): domain Eukaryota; kingdom Metazoa; phylum Chordata; class Actinopteri; order Aulopiformes; family Paralepididae; genus Notolepis; species Notolepis coatsorum. Next base: position 58,223,808 of record NC_140168.1, on the reverse strand, counting down.
TGCCACCCAGACGGTCCTATTTATACCTCGCTCAGTGGCCCACCCCCAAGGGCGTGAGACCCCTCTACCTATGTTCTGATCTATTCCGTTAACATCCCCCAGATATGAACGAGAATCTGTCGAGACCCAGTAACAGGCTCTCGGAAGAGTAAAAAATCCCCCATCCCAGTTGCCCTATAAAAACGCTGTTTTAATAACAAGCAACCAAGGCGTACTAGCCTCCTGCATGATTCTTAACAGAAACACCCCGAGCCAGCACTATGTATGCGTCGGGACCCAAAACATATCAATGGACAGTCTAAACAGACCCCACATTGATCCTTCAAGGCGCCTGGGAGAACGACAAGAAGGTTGTCGTGCTTCATATTCTCCACTCTTTTTATTAAAAATGAAAGAAACACCGACTGACATGAATCCCACGTGACGCAGCCGAGGGTAAAAATTGTTTACATTTTTACATCCCGCCACCCTCACCACAGAGGAGAGACGTAACTCCCCAGAGAGACTTCCCACGTGAGTCATGTGACCAACCGACTCAAGTTACACGTATATCGAGCGTAGTAGAACAGTAAGTTCCTACGCTCTGCCCCGACAACTTGACAACAACAGATCCTACATACGGGTCTAAACTCACGGAAGCCCGTGATAGGTGCGGAGTCTGGGAAACCCTTCCCCCCCCCCCCCTCCTTGCCAAGCCGCCTAACAGCTTGGCCCTGACCGAATGAAAAGAGATTCCAATAACCCCCTGACCAATCAGAAGAGGGAAGGAGGGGTTTATCCGGTACCCCCTCACAAGCCCAACCCTTGCATACGACAACAACGATAGCCATATGATACCTTCAGTAGCGGCGGCTCGTGGCGCAGTGGGCAAGGCGCTCGCAACGAATGCTGGAGACTAGGCTCGAACAGGATGCCTCCTGTACGAGCCCTGCTCTCCACATTGCTTTCAGTTTAGCTGGTCGTCCACAGTAATACACATTGGCCGTATTACACGGAGGGAAACTGAAGGGTGGGGATCGGACGTTGTGGACAGTGACTCCTACAGGTCGGTTGGTGCGCCTGCGCAGTAGAATCAAGAATCGATGGGGGCGGGGCCCCTCCAAAGCCCAGACCCCCGACGCTGAAAGATCGAGCCGCGCAGGTGAAAAGATGCGACGGCTGTTACCTCGAGTATCGGAGGGGACTCGTGCTATGTATGACTTAGTCCACATTGCAGCCGGCTTGTGGGAGGCAAGAAACAACGTTCGAAGACAGGGGATGGTTGAATTGGACGATATGAAAATTGGGATGGGAGAAAAATAGAAAATGGGATAAAAAGTGGATAAAAAAAAAATTATACCTTCAGTAGCAATGCTAATGAATAGCGCAAGCTAATTCACTGCACGCTAACCACAGACACATCTGTGAACAGGGTTTATAGCAAGACCAAGTTGTGTGTGTGTGAACCCGACACCCGTATCTATGTTGTAAGACACAGAAAATCTGATAGAGAGAGAGAGCGGCTGAGCCGCGGTACGTTTTCATACGAGCATTACTGCAAACCAACACAATAGTGTTGCAGCTCAATATCACTGTTTAAGCAACAGAGCACACAACTAACCTCTACCTTTATGTGGAGATTCAGGTCGAGGTAGAAAAAAAAAACTTTTTCAACCGAGTGTAGGCTGCAGGCCTTGCTTAAGCTCTAACATGAAAATAACGTCTAGCCCTCCTATCAAACCCATACTAGCGAAAGATTCACACATTGCATCCCCATCATATGTTTGGTGAATAAACACACAGTTTGTTAACAAAAAATACAGTCCCCCTTTAGGAGGGACTCTTTATTTTCCAACAAAAATCATAGAGGGGCCGGGAAGGGAAACAGGGGGGGACCACAGAGGGAAAAAGTCAACTGAAGTCTTAGCGACGCCTGCCACGAGCCGCTCGGGGCTTCCCACCCCGTGGAGCCCCGGAGGGACGGTAAACGATCGGCGGCTGGTCTCGACGATCCCTACCGTCACCTCCGGGCGTAGATGGGCCGGCTGCAGTGGCGGAGGCGCCCTCTCTCCTCCTGGCCTTCTTCGCTGAAGGTCCAGCAGTGGCGGTGGTAGCAGCGGCGGCCACGGCGGAGGAACCTCGACGACGCGGCGGCCGTCTGACTCCACCGGCAACATCGGGCGGGGGGAGCGCTCCTCCTGCATCTCCCTGCAGGTTGAGGTCATCAGCTGCAGTGCCGACCCGAATAGTCCAGCCTCGGAGAGGGGTGCCGTCAGAAGGGGAGTCCTCTTCTTCTCCGGCACACGCGCCTGCTCCAGCCAAAGGTGGCGCTGGATCAGAGTGGCCAGGGCGCGCACTTTCCCAGCGGCTATAGCCTGACGCTGAATCAGATGCAGGATGGCTCCTGCCGACTGGGCGAGCTGATCATGCTGTAAATCAGTCAGCTCCGTGCCGCCCGTCAATATCCCGGACATGAATCTCGCCAGCTGCGCAATGTTAGAAGTGGCAGCTAGAGATTGTGTTCCGGAGATAAATGACTGGTCGCTCAAATGCCAACCGCCTCGCCGATTTCCCTTGGGGAACTGGCTTCCGTAACGGCTCCCACACCACCTCAGGACAAAGGAGCGCCGCCATCGGCCTATCAAGCCGCGGCACGCCCTCCTTCATGCCGTCTACCAAACCCGCCACCCGCGTGACTTGCACGTAGGCGGGAGTAAGGCCCATGATGTGGGAGACCACCTGGCCCTGACGGACGTAGGCCGCCATTGAGGGGAAAAATGGGTAGACAACGTCCACCCCTCTCACCGGGCGATGTTGCCATAGATGACCTATGAGATCGTCAGGGACAGGAACAGGCAGTGCCTGCGGCAGCGGCACGCCGTTTGCAACTGCAGCCGATGCCGCCATGAGCTCGGGAAACAAAGCACGCAGTTCCCCCTGCATACTTTCCTCCTCCGAGCCCGCGTCCCTCACATACAGCAGACTACTGGTTAAGGAGCCACATTCTGATGTGGCTGATAGCAGGGCATCCCGCCGCCGAGTCGGAGGTTCTAACCCAACATCTGCGGACGAGGAACCCCAAGGAGACATCTCACCCCCCTCCAGTGTTACCTGGACAGGCAGGGGACATGTCTCCACCGGGCCTTCAAACAAGAACCCGTCCGCCTCTATCATGTAGTCCTCTGTCTCCATCGGGCATGTAGAGACCGACGCATCCTCATCTGGCTCCAGCAACTCACCAAAACCAGGCCGTTCGCGTCTGCAAGCCACCATCTTGCGACGGGAGCGAGCTGACGCAAAAAGTTTGCGTCTCAAATCCCCCGCAACCAAAGGAGCCGGCCTCCCAACAGCGGACGACTCCCCGGAAGCAGAGGAACCAGAGTCGGAACCAGGCCATCGCACAGGAGACGGCACTGGTGCACCAGCTCCTTGGAGAGGCAAACTACCCATCGGACGCCTACCGGGCGTGGCTGCCGACCACGAGAGAGGCCTCAACCCCGCTCCAAGACGCACGACAGAGGCGGCGATGGAGAACCGCTGGTGAAGAGTAGCGTTGCAAGCGCGACCCTCCGAAGTAGACATTATGACTTAGCTTTTTTCTTTCGAAATATATGAGAGAAGAAAAAAGCAAGAAAAAATTTAAACACGTCTCAACTTTCTTCAGCTAACAACCTCGTCAAGTGTGGGATCTACCGAAGGCACTTCCTTGTGGTGAAAGTGAAGAAGGAGGCGAGTAGGTGACCACACACCTGCTTATGAAGGTAAGCGGATAGGAGGGATGTGGCCAGACGAATGTTGGGATGTAAAGGTACATTGTGGAATTTTTTATTCAGTGCTCGTGCACGAAGTGAAGTGCGTGCAGATGACGCTGAGCGGCAGCCAGTATGAAATATAACCCTAGTTATATGATATTGGCTGAGCGTCTCGCTCTGCCAACTGAGATAACCCCTTATCTCCACGCACCTAGTGTGCTCTGGGGAACAAAACAAATGCACCCACTTGCACGTGACCACACCACTCCCATATATTACGCCGGAAGTGGTCACGCCTCACCCTTCCCCGTTTGATTTCCATAAGCGGAACATCCAAGGGACCTCAGGGCGCTAAGATAGAGACGCTCAGCCAGTATCATATAACTAGGGTTATAGGATAACCTTACATTATATATCAACTGGCTATCACGTCTCGCTCTGCCAACTGAGATAAGGGCAGAGCGGACACGTGGCCCAGACAAATGCACCCCCTGAGGGCCCGTAAGCCCCAGCCAGGGAGGAGGGGAGTCCCGTCCACCCGCCCGTCCTAACAAAGGGGGGGAGGCAGTCAACTCCACCAAAGTGCGAAAAAGGGGAACCAGGCACCCTCGAACGCACAGCGCAAGCGGGACCACGTGTGACACAGCACCCCGCGGTCCACACCCACACACCCCTGCTAGTCCACCTGATGGCGGGATGCAGGAGAGGTCCCGGACCTCAGGACCGCCTGGGAGACAGAAACCCCAGTCATGTCCATGAGGTAAAACCTAACGAAAGGACTCGGGAGGACCAAAAGGCAGCAGCACAGATGTCCTCCACCGAGGCTCCCCCTAACAGGGCAGCAGAGGCCGCCACACCACGAGTGGAGTGCGCCCAGACGCCCCCGGTGGGAACCTGTCCAGCCAATGTGTAGCAAAGGGCAATGCCCTCGCACAACCAATGTGACAGGCGCTGCTTGGACAGCGTCTCACCTGCACGAGGGCCACCGTAACAAACAAACAGTTGATCGGAAGCCCTGAACCCCCAGTGCACAAACAGAACACGACAGGTGAAGGCTCGACTCCAACCCACTAGCGTGAGGAGGAGGATGAAACGCCTGAATCACAATATCCCTGGAGCGAAAAGAGCTCCGGATAGTCTTAGATAGACGACCGGATTAGACCTCAGAGCCGCCCCGCTATCAGCCGAATAGACAGGCACTCGAGAGAGCACATGGCTCACCCACGCATTTAGCGGAGGTGCTGGCCCAAAAAAGGAATGCGTCGTGAGACAGACGATCCAATGGCGCCTGTTCAAGAGTCTCAAACGGGGCCCCCAACAGCTTTTCCAGAACAGTTGGAGGTCTCGGAGACAGAGAACGTTCCACAGGCTTGAGACGCCGTGCGTCAAGCAAGAACGTCCCACGAGAGGGTGGCTGAACAATGTTCTGCCCCCGACTCTCGACCATACGCCACTTCCCTGCGTAAGCCGTGGTAGTGGATGGAGCGTGCGCGTTGCGGATGGCGTTAACCACAGAAGAGTCAAGACGCATCCCCACCAGATTCATCCTCTCAGCAGCCAAGCCTAGAGGCTGCCCCAGAACAGGAGGGAGAACAGAGTTCTGCGTGCCTGAGAGAGGGCCCGCGGCGACCACGGAACAGGCCACGGCGGGGCCACCAAGAGCTGAACTAGGGCCGGGAACCACACAGCTGAGCCCCGGCGCGACCAGGATCAAAGTCCTGCGCTCCTGACGTACCCGCCCCAACAGCTGAGCTATCAGGTGTATGGGGGGGAATGCATACAGAATCCCGGGCAGCCACGGATACATCGAGAAGGCACCACCCCCAGAGAGGGGTTGTCCTTCCGACTGACCGAGAACCACAAGGGGCACTGGTGGGACTGTCCGCTCGCAAACAGTGGCCTCCCCGAATCGGTCCTAGACCTGTCTGACTATGTCTGGACGTAGTCCCCACTCGTCGGGGTGAGGACCGCCCCGCAACATCACATCTGCACCCACATTCTCCCTGCCGGGGATGTGGAGAGCCCTAGGCTGCGCAGATTGAGAGACGCCCATAGCCAGAGCTCGACCGCCGCCCGGTGCAGATGGGGGGAGCGTACTCCTCCCTGTCTGTCGATATACGACGCTGACGTTGTATTGTCCGTCCTGATCAAAACATGCTTGCCCACCACAAGGTGGCCGAGCCGTTTGAGGACCAGAAGGACTGCCTTCAATTCCAACACATTGAATGTAGTGCAGACCGGGCAGCATGGTCCTGCCAGCTGCCCCCTACTGCGTTGGCCTGACACGTCCCCCCTAGGGCTGTCCACGACTAAGGATTTGGATGGTCGACTATGATAGGCCAAAATTTGCCGTTAGTCGACTATTGGTCGACTAATAATATATATAATTTTTTTAAAGTATAATATATTGAAAACGATTTTTCTTTTCTTTTTCATTCCATTTGAGCTGTGGGGGGTGCTTAATGTCTGAAGGAGTAGACTGAAGGCTTCTTGTCCTCTGCAAAAGCATGCAATTGGTCCACTGATGGATACATCTTGATATTTGTCTAGTCTGTGTGTTCATTAGATGGGTGAAATCCTCTTTCAGTGCCTCTGTGCCAGTTTTCATAAGCAGTTAGCCTCTGGTATACGTGCCATTAGCGTTAGAGGGCGAGGTCCCCCAGTACAGAAATGGGTACCTTCAGCCGCTTCCACTTGTCTCTCACCGGGTCTATTTCCATAATGGAGAACCACCTCTGTATCCTCATGAAGATGAGGCCAAGAGGGACCACAGAGTGAGCAGATGCCATCATACAGAGCAGGCGCATCACGGACAGCGCCGTAACCGTCCTAGGACGGAACCTCCCGAGCACGCCGAGATCCACTCGCCGCCGCTCTGAGAGGGATGCCCATATAGACCTTGAGCTTAGAAATAAGCCCAAGTACTCCTCCCGTTGACTGGGAAGAGGAGTACTCTACTTGCAGTCTACAGCAAAACCCAGTCTGGTGAGGAATTCCACCACCTGCCTGGTATGAGACCTGGCGATCTTCTCTGACCGGCCGAGGACCAGAACGTCATCCAGGGTAGAATAAAATTTGTATCCCCTGACGACGCAGAAGCCCCAGCACGGTCTCCACGCACTTGGTGAAGATGCGAGGAGCCAGAGAGTAGCCGAACGGCAGCCTCTGGTACTCGTACGCTAAGCCCTGAAAAAAGGAAGCGTAGGTATGTCCTAGGAGGGAAGATCGGGATGCGAATACGCACCCTTCAGGTCTATGGAGGTGAACCAGTCCCTCACCTGACAGCGCTTAACAGGTGGGTGACGGTCACATTCTGAACCTTCCATTGGACAGGTCCAGTATGGGTCTGACACCCTTCCCCCCCCCCCCCCGATTTCTTGGGCACCAGAGAATATCAGGAGGAAACACCGCTCATCGCGTCCTCCCATGGAACCATGACGACGGCCTGCTTCGCCGCCAGAGAACGAATCTCCTCGGCCAGGGCTGTCACTGCCGCGGACTCTGAATTGAATTGAATTGAATACTTTATTTTGACACAAATCGTAGGACAAAAAAACATTTTAAAAGACAAGACAATAACAGTGTCCACAACGCTGGTCAAAAATGGATAAAACACAATAAAGCCAAAGCTTGTTTCCATTGTGGTCCATACATGGAACATAAAAAGGCACAGAAACACAAATGGACATGTACACTAGACAGGATACATCCTAAAAATGTGTATAAAAACGCCTAACCTGACAACTCATACAACTAATGTTAAAAGAAAATCCGCAAACCCTTAAAAGCAACTCATGATAAAAGAAATAAAAGCCAAGTTATGATAAAAGAGATAAAAAACGTTTTAAGACCAATTTGAGTTGCTGCTGAGCCATGTTTTTAGGGCGGATTTAAATCCGAGAGGGGAGTTCAGGAGTTTTATGAATGTTGACAGGGCATTCCACATTACCGTAGCAGAGTAAAAAAATGCATCTTTCCCCATGCATGTCCTGACTCTCGGCGGGACCAGGTCCGTGGGGCTTCCTCTTGTGGCGTGTTTGTGGACATCTCCTACTTTATTAAAATAATTTACTAGGTACTTGGGGACCGTTTCTTTCAGTACTTTAAAAACCAGTAGCATTTAAGCTGGTGTACCCTTTCTTCAACCCTAAGCCATCCCAGACTGCTAAAGTGGGCTGGCGTTAGGTGAGTCCTAAAGTGAAGGTTGTGCAGGAGTCTCACTAGTTTGTTTTGGGAGGTCTGGAGCTTTGTCTTCATTTGTTTTGATATGTTGCTGTACCATGAAGTGCAAGCATAGTCAAAGTGACATTGGATGAGGGCTCCAGCTAGGGTCCTCAGAGCATTTCTATTTATGAATGAGGATAATAGAGTCTGTACCAAACCCAAAAACGGAGGGCGGGGGTGTGTAAACTGAAACACAAGCGCCACCCTCAGCGTTCTCTCCATCCACACCGACATATGGCTACTACTGCAGCCATATACGTGGTAAAAAATTCCAAAGCGCCCCCGCCACCAACTGCCGCTGGTCCACTAGGAATCGTAGATAGGTGGCCCGGTCCCTCCCGCTGTGCGTTGTCATCCGTGGTCTCGTCAACCGCGCGAGCAGGGTGTCCCGCGGAGCCGGGATATCGCACCCTGACTCTACCAACGAGGCAATCGCACCCAAGGGGGGGACCCCGACAGAAGGGGCGGTCTGATACGGGGGGAGCGGCCATCACCCCTGGTGACATAGGCTCCCCCGCTGAGCATCTTCCCGGCTTAGCTTGCTGAGGACAGCCTGCTCTGCAGCTGGACATGCATGGTGTGTGGTCCCACACTGCCCGATAGGGTGGGTGACGGGCTTGACATTGGCACCCGCCCACCCACCAGATGCGGGTAGAATTCCCCTGTGGCGTGTACCTCTGTCATTCTACCCGCCACAGTGGCTAGTGGCTTAAAGGTCTGTCTGTCTGTGTGTATGTGTGTGTGTTTAGCGTATTTTTCCCCGTGGCCATGTGCGTTCTAAAAATAAAAAAAATCTCTGCCTTTGATTGGCTATTGGTTCATTATGCAAAGACCAGCCCTGATCTGCCTCTGATTGGCTCTGATCATCACTCTGATATTAGCTGAATGACGAGATAAACAAAAAAGCCATGTGGTACTGTGAAACCTGACACCGTGCCCACTTCCTCATTGAGCAACACCACAAGTTTGCTTTCGGAGCATCAACGTTAAAAAACACAGTGTCTCATACTGAGTCGTGTCGCCAATAAACATAATAGTTTCAAGACATTGCGTCGGTCTGAGAGAAGAATCAAGCATCGGAAATACATTTGGACTGCAGTATTCTGTTGTGGATGGTTAAAACCTTTGTTTACATACTGGTGTGGATTAAAACGTTCATTTATGGACCCGTTTTCTGCCAATCAAGCTGGCGGGCTCGTTGAACACAGCTGCCTACAACCTCCACAAGTCTCTGTAAGCAGGGCCGCCTCAGGGGGTGTGCGAGCAGTGCGGTCGCACAGGGACTCGCGTGAAGGGGGGCCTCGCAATTTGTATTTTTTTTTATTATTTTAATTTTTTTATTTATTTTTGCAAGGCCCCCCTTCCCGCGAGGCCCTTTTTCACCACAGACATAAAATCTAGTTTTGCTTATATGCTTATATATTTCACATTAGACACGTTTGTAGAATGTGTCTGACTTGTTCCTGGCTCTGCGGCTCTGCAGACTGCAGATACACTATTGGAGCTCTGGGGCTCTGCAGCAGACATACTATTGGTTTCAACGAAGGGAGGGGTTACATGTGTACAGTCGGCCGGCGTGTGCCAGCTGCGTCTGACTATTTTGCGCGTGCAGTATTGGAGGTTATGCCAGCCAAGACGAAGAGGATGGTCGTTCGGCAGATGGACTGAAGATGAAAGTTGTTGCATGTTAGAAAGTTCAGTCAAGCTAGCCATGTCGGCTTAGCTAAAGGCAGGGACAGCTAGTTAGCTTTAGCTACGTTATAATATCGAGTGCTAACGTGTGGTTCAGTCGGGATAGCCATGTCGGCTAGTAGCTTAGCTAAAGGCTAACTAGCGTTAGCTAACCTAGAGAGAGCGTGTGCAGCATTGTTATGCCAAAATGAAGAGGACGGTCGTTCGGCAGATGAACTTCGTCAACTCCACGCGGTTGTCTCCATCCTCTTGGACGTTTGGTGAGTTTTTAATGCACTCTATTCTATTCCCGCCGTGGAGATATCTCTCTCTCTCTCTCGGGCCGGCTAGCTATCGTGGCTACGTTATGTTGGCTAACGAAAATAAATGTATAGATGTAGCAGTACTGACTATCTGTATGTCATGTATGTCTTATATGTCCTGATGAATTGAAAATGGGGGACCCTGATGTAAACAAGATGAAAGACTTTCTCTGGTCTGCATCCCCTTAACAATTGTGTGTATTGAGCTGTACTGTATTGTACCCATTCTGCAATCTGTTAATAAAGTTTTCAATCAATCAATCAATAACGTTATGTGGAGCCAGCGGGCCGGCTAGCTATCGTAGCTGACGTTCTGTTGAGCCAAGCGGGCCGGCTAGCTAACGTAGCTAACGTTATAATGAGCCAAGCGGGCCGGCTAGCTAACGTAGCTAACGTTATATTGAGCCAAGCGGGCCGGCTAGCTGTCGTAGCTAATGTTATATTGAGACAAAGCGGGCCGGCTAGCTAACGTAGCTAACGTTATATTGAGCCAAAGCGGGCCGGCTAGCTAACGTAGCTAACGTTATATTGAGCCAAAGCGGGCCGGCTAGCTAACGTAGCTAACGTTATATTGAGCCAAACGGGCCGGCTAGCTGTCGTAGCTAACGGTGTGTACCTGGTGTCAGTACCTGGCTACTCTATTTGCAGTTAGCCTCCTTAGCTGATGTCGGCCGTTGGCTCCGTGCTACTTTGTTTTCTCTTGTATAGATCCTCTTCTCTTTGGATTTAAGTGTTGATCTTTGTCTTTTTGGATCTATGTATATTCATGTTGCCTTTGAAGTTATCTTTTCCTTCTGTTTTGTTCTTCCATTAAAAGTTGAATATCCTTTAGGGGCTCATCTTAGCTGTCTTGCTTATCTCTCTCTTTCTCTGTCTGGACCACAGACCCATCTCTCTCTCTCTCTCTCTGTCTGGACCACAGACTCATCTCTCTCTCTCTGGACCACAGACTCTCTCTGTCTGGATCATCACAGACTCTCTCTCTCTCTCTCTCTCTCTCTCTCTCTCTCTCTCTCTCTCTCTCTGAGCATTGCATTGCTTATAGTTGTCAATTATGTCGGTCAGTTCATTGCAATTTTTCCTTCAGTCACATTTAGTTTTATCCTGCACCTGGCCTAAAACAGGTTGGATGTGCACACAGCTGCTCTACTGTGTTTGTAGCAGAGCAACCATACCTGAAGCCTTGTAAACAAAGACATCAACACTAGAGTGTGTACTTCTATCTACACAGTACAGCCAGAGCATTCCCATTGCTAGGCAAAAACTCCACCTGTTTTCTACACTGCTTCTTCCCTTGCTGGATTTTCTGCATTACTGCCACTTGTACATGTGTGTTGTGGAGAAATTTCGACAGTGTTACAAAGCGATAACACTGTATATTGACTGTAGAACGGGAGCTCTCTCTCGCTCTCTCTCTCTCTCTCTCTCTCTCTTGCTATATGTTGACTGTATCATGCCCAGCCTCGGGCAGCGCTATTATTTAAGAATATGTTGACTGAATAAAAAAAAAAAAAAAAAAAAAATTATTTTGATTTTTTTTACCTTTAGGGGGGGGGGGGGGGCTCGCGTTGCAATCTTGCACAGGGCCTCGCATTTCTCCCAGGCGGCCCTGTCTGTAAGTAAGCTAGCTAATGGCTAATGCATCCTTACACTACTGGCAAGTATTTTCATATCTTAACCAGTGTTGCAACTTGCAAGACGCTTATAATGAAACGTTCCAACGGCGACATTGTTCATCAATTGATTCAACCTAGAACCTACGCGCGTGCTCTCCCCCCCCCCCTCTCTCTCTCTCTCTCTCTCTCTCTCTCTCTGATTGATTGAAAACTTTATTAACAGATTGCATAATGGGTACAGTACAGTACAGCTCAATACATACAATTGTTAAGGGGATGCAGACCAGAGAAAGACTTTCATCTTGTTTACATCAGGATCCCCCCTTTTCAATTCATCATAACATATATGACACACACGGCATACAGATAGACAGTACTGCATAATCTATACATTTATGACATACCAGATTTGCAAATACAGTACTGTTTGTGATACAAAAAGTGTCCAGAAAAGAGTGTATATACATTTGACGTAGAAACTATACATTGGAGGAGGTCTCTCATTCATCACGGTGGTGAAAAAAGTTTGTCTGGAGCCCATTTTCACATGACCATTTTAATAATCACATTATTACCATTGTTGGGTTATGATCGGCGTGTGTGGGGATTTTTGGCTGGTGAAAATGCTGAGTGGCTAGTGACTTTGGAAAACCACTAGCCACAGTGGCTAGTGTGGTAAAGCTTAGGTGGTGTTTCATATAAGGACTCAGACAGCGTGGCCATTTCAAGTAACGTCTTTATTCATCTAACACAACTGCGCCTGCGCCACGCCTTACAGCAACAGCTATGGATGCCCGTAAGGGACATCCACCATAGGCGGAGTTTGAACTTGACGCCAGGGGGTGCGACAGCTTGGCGAATGATCCCCGCGCGCCCGCGATTTTTTTGACCTTTATTTTATTATTTTAGCGTTTTTACAATGCCCTAACCCCTAATTTTTTATTTTATTTAGGTAGTACAGCAGCACACACACACACTCACACACACAGCACTACGGGGGATCATTTTTAACTGACTTGAAAAATGGAGGGTCTAATTATTATTATTCATAGAGACTCTCGAGCAATAATAATTATTACAGCCTCCATTTTTCGTGGACGAAAAATATACCAACTATAGATATCAATTTTCCCGAAATAACGCTACCTGCCTCGACAAAATCCGTGCATTGGTTATCCAGATACATTAATTATCATCTCAGAATAAGTGGCTTTGTACAAGCTTTACAATGTACTATCGCGCGGGGCATTCTGCTGCTGCTGCTGCCGAATGGTGGTGCTTGGCCGCACGTTAACCCTTTCACTGCCACACTACAGAAGGTTCGCCTTATAATGTGACATGATTACTACTATAAAATGAATGTATTGTAAAACAAAACATAATAGAATTCAGATTTGTTTCTCACAATTATTATAATTTTATTAAAATAAAAATAATTTTTTTTTTTTTTTTTTTTTTAAAGCAATTTCACCCCCGGCCACCAGGGGGTGCAATGCACCCCCTGCACCCCCATAAACTCCGCCCATGACATCCACTACATCTCCCCTTCTCCCAGGAATAAACCTAACCTCCTCAAGTATAAACATCCTCCAGTATATTCAGACATCTACTACAGACATCCATTACATCTCTCCTTCTCCCAGGAAAAAAACCTAACATCCTCAAGTATATGTTGAAATACTCTAAAGAGAACCATAATGATGTAACATTACATAACATCCCTGCACAGATAATACAGGTAAGTGCCTTCTAGCTGTAAGGTGAAGCACTCATTTTTTTTTTTTTTTTTTTTTTTACTGAACGTAGTCCTTGAGCCATTCTGGCGGCTTTATCTGCCGTCTCGGAACGTCTCTCACTTTAGTCTCTGTACTCTCTCTCTCTCTAGTCAGGGCGCTTGGCACTATTTCCTCCTCTGTTGTTTGCTCCTCCTGTGGAGTCGGTGTCTCTTGTGGCTCAGGGAGAGCTTGCAGATGAGCCCTGTTCCTCCTCACCACCTCTTCTCCTGCCCGGACCACATAGGAGCGTGGCGTGTCAGCCTTCCTGAGCACCGTAGCTGGCCGTTTTGAGGTGGAGATCCACACCGATTGACCCGGTCTCAGTTCCGGCCTCTGTGTGGCCCGGTGTCTCTCATTAAAGTTCTGCGTCTGTCTCAGTTTCAGTTGGTAGTCCTTTTCCTGAAAGGCCTTCGTTTTGGGCCATTGTGGTTTCAGGTGGGCCGGCGCCTGTGGCAGTGGGGAGCGGAGCTTCCTGCCCATCAGGAGCTCAGCAGGTGATGGTCCATGCTGCAATGGTGTGACTCTGTACGCTAACAGTGCCCTGTGTGGGTCTTCATTCTTACTCAACAGTGACTTAGCCGTCTTGACAGCTCTCTCTGCCTCTCCATTGCTCTGGGCAAAGTACGGGCTACTTGTCACATGAGCAAAGTCATAATCTGTGGCAAAGGCGGCAAACTCCGCTGTCGCAAACTGTGGACCATTATCACTCCGCAGGACCTCTGGGACCCCGTGTCTGGAGTACATGGCCTTTAACGCCTCGATCACTCCTTTAGTTGTGGTAATGGGGGTTTTCTCTATTTCAATGTACCTTGAATAGTAGTCTACTGCTAACAGGTAGGTGGTGCCCTTTAGGTAAAACATATCCACCCCTACCTTTTGCCACGGCCGCTGAGGCAATGCCGATGGTATCATTGGCTCTGGATGGCGTGTCTGACTCTTCACACATGTTTCACACTGTGTTACTACCTTAGCGATCTGACTACTTAAGCCCATCCACCACACTGACTGCTCTGCTCTCGCTCTGCACTTAGATATCCCCATGTGTCCCTCATGTAAACGTGCCAGCATTTCTGTTTGCAAAGTCTCTGGTACTACTATCCTCCGTCCTTTCATTAAAAGGCCTCCTGCACAGTATAGCTCACTCTGGTAGATCCAGTAGGGCTTTAGCTGCTGTGGCAGTTCCTCCTGTCTTGGCCACCCCTTTTTGCACTGCTGTATAAGCTGTCTGCAGACAGAGTCCTTTTGCTGTTCCTCAGCAATCTGTTGCAGCTTTGCCTTAGACGCTGGTAGGCCCTGCTGTACTGCCTCAACAAACACCTGTGCTTCTCCTTCCAGCTCTCTTTCCTCCTCTGTCAGTGTGCGCACGATTGGGGCCCTTGATAATGCATCTGCCGTTATCAACGCTTTCCCTGGGACATATACTATGTGGTATGTATATCTCAGTAGCCTAAGCCTAAAGCGCTGGATTCTTGGGGGTAAGTCATCTAGTGCCTTCGTACCTAACAGAGCCAACAGTGGCTTGTGGTCGGTCTCTATGGTAAATTGAAGGCCTATTATATACGAGCTGAGCCTTTCGCATGCCCATGTTACTGCCAGCGCCTCCTTCTCCACCTGGGCATATCTCTGCTCTGTGTCAGAGAGACTGCGTGAGATATAGGCTATCGGGCGCCACTCCTTGTTGTCCTGCATTTGGGTGAGGACTGCTCCCACTCCAAAAGATGATGCATCTGCAGACACTCTTGTCTTAGCATTTGGCCTGTACTGTGCTAGCACCCTATCTGAGGCCAGATCAGACTTCACCTTTTCAAAGGCTGTCTGCTGCACCTCTCCCCACACCCAGGCATTCTCTTTCACCAGTAAATCCCGTAGTGGTTTGGTAGTGTCTGTGAAAAGAGGTACAAACTTTCCCATGTATGTGGCCATGCCCAGGAACCGTCTCATGTCTGCAACATTTTGTGGAGCGGGCATGTCTACTATTGCCCTCACTTTCTCTGGGTCTGGCGCTATGCCCCCTGCACTGACTTTGTGGCCCACGAACACCAACTCTGTGCGAACATGCACTTTTCATTTAGGGTCAGGCCGGCTTCCTGAAGCCTGGACAGGACCGCAGTGAGCCTCTCATCATGCTGGGTCCTATCTACGCCACATACCAGCACATCATCTGCGTGGCATATTATGCCCGTCAGCCCGTCCAAGAGCTGCGACATGCGCCTCTGAAAATGTTCTGGACCAGAGCTGATCCCGAACGGCAGGACATTGAAACAGAAGCGGCCACATGGAGTAACAAATGTGGTGAGCTCTCTGCATTCTTCTGATAGGGGAATCTGCCAGAACCCTGAGCGTGCGTCTAGCTTAGTGAAGATCTTTGCCCCATTCAATTGAGCCAATGACTGCTCTACCGATGGTAGTATGTGTCGTTCTCTACATACCGCCTCATTGAGTCTAGTCAGATCCACGCAGATCCTGATGTCTGTCTTGTTGGGCTTTATCACGGGTACCATACCCGCACACCACGGCGTTGGCCTTTCTATCCTTGAAATTACTCCCATTTTTTCCATTCTCTCCAACTCCTCCTTGACTTTGTCTGCTAGTGGTATAGGCACTCTGCGTGGAGTAGTGAGTGCGTATGGTACTGCATCCTCCTTCAGGCGAATGCAGTAATCCCCCTCTAGCCTCCCCAGGCCTGCGAACACTGTGGGGAATTTACGCCTGAAAAAGTCCCCTGGGTCCTCCAGTTCATCAACCCGCTCCACCAGTCGCAAGGCTTCAACTGCTGGCAGACCTAATAAGGGTCTGACTAAAGAATCTACTACAAATACCGGCTGGGCAACCGTTCCACTTTTGCTCTTGAGCTGGCATATGACTTGCCCTGCTACCTGCAGCACCATGTTATTGGGCCCATATAGCTTCTTATCTGTTGCCATCAAGGGGCCGTCTCTGCTATATTTATATAGTCTGGTGGGGATAGCAGTGACTGCTGCTCCTGTGTCTATTTTAAAAGAGATCACTTCTCCATTGAGTTCTATGTCTGTGTGCCAGCCAGAGACATGATCCTTCACTTCTCCTAGAAAAAGGGTGTCCTGTTGTAACTCTCCCTCCTCTAGCATCTCATACACTGGCTGTGCGAAACGGCACACTGCAGCGAAATGCCCTGTCTTGTGGCACTTTCTACATTCTGCATTGCTAGCTGGACATTCTCTCCAGCTATGGGGGGAAAATCAACCACATTTCTGACATTTCTCTGTGTTTTTGACTGTCTCTGTCTGTCTTGTTCTGGTATACCCTGTTTGTTTGTGACCATATGCCTCTTTCTTTTTGAATGGACGAGAGATCGCATCCACCTCTCTCCTTTCCTCTGTGTGTGTAGCCCCGCCCCGCATCACAGTCTGTTGCTGCTTCACCGTTTCCTGCTGTTTCACTTGACTGATAGCCTTGTTCAATGTCATGTCAGCGTCTAGCTGCAGTTTCTCTGAAAGGGCCAGGTCTTTTATCCCGACAATAATGCGATCCCGGATTAACTCCTCCCTCAACACCCCAAAGTTACAGTGTTCTGCGAGTTTATGTACTGCCGCTATGAAGCTATCCGCGGCTTCCCCTGGCTCTTGTTTACGTACATTAAACTGCGCACGCTCGAATATGACGTTATGTCGCCCTACGAAATGTTCTTCCAAACACGTAACCACAGTTGCATATACAAGCCTTTCCTGTGCACTCAGCTGAGTAGCATTTAGAATGTCCTCCGCTTCATCTCCCATGAAGTATATCAGCGTATTTACTTGGAAAGCCTCTCCCTTCCTCTCCAGTCCCGATGCGACACGATATCTGTCAAACCTCCGGATCCATCTCGGCCAGTTCTTGCCGTCTGTGCAGTCAAACTTCTCCGGTGCGCTGACATGGAAACTGTCCGTCTGCGCGCGACCTGCTGCCGGTGCTGGTGCCCCTTCGCCGTCCGACATAGTTAGCTAACGTTAGCTGTTGTGCTATCTCTTGTAATAGCCTGTAATATCTCTCTCGCCGCTTGACCAGTCTCTTCTCTTCGTCTCCTAGGTAACGGGTTAACCCTTCTGACATGGGTTGAACACTTCTGACACCATGTGGTAAAGCTTAGGTGGTGTTTCATATAAGGACTCAGACAGCGTGGCCATTTCAAGTAACGTCTTTATTCATCTAACACAACTGCGCCTGCGCCACGCCTTACAGCAACAGCTATGGATGCCCGTAAGGGACATCCACTACAGCTAGTGAGCCAAACATTTTATGTCAAGCCCTGGGTGGGTCTCTACACACCGTAGCCCTGTAGTGATATTACTACCACCCAAATTACGCATGCCTGCTGACCACCACGGGATCGGAAGTCCAGACGGGGGAGGCACTAACGTAATACCCGGCCTGGCGAGGGCGGGGATGGGGGGAACCCACGCTGCGACCTCCTGGGCCTAGAGTTCCCCCTCTGACAACATTTTGTAGATACAGGGAATCCTGATCCGTCGACAGATACAACACTAGGCTCACCAAACACAGACGCAGGACGTGTGGTGTGGGAGCGCTTGACAGCACAGCATTCTCATAGACAGACCCAGGCCTAGCTAGCAACTGGGTGTCAGCCCCTGTCTACATGAGAAGCTAAATGTGGGGCCGCTTGCGCTTCACTAGAAGAACGCGGCCCGGAGCCAAAGGGGACAAATCAGAGCCCTGAGTCCCGTAGCGTGCGGGGGGGAGTAACCGGAGAGCGTCCTAGACACAGCTATGGCAACGGTTTTTAGGGCGTGCCCATCTAATATAGCCGATCCCTCGGGCCGCCGAAGGCTGTCGGCCTCGTGATTACCTGTTTTCTTTGTGTCCAGGGTATCTCAGGCGGGGGAAACATGGCCGCTGGCGAGGCCGTGCTCTCACCTCTGGCTGCGCGGTGTTGGGCGGCGTGGAGCCCAGGTCAAATACCGCCCGCGCCTCCGTGGACAGACCAAGGTCCACCCGCGGAGAGGGGAGCCCTGAAGAGGAGACCCCTCCCCTCCTCAAGGGGAGATTGCACCAACCAAGATGCCTGTGAACAACCGTTAACAGCATCCTAGCCCTCCCTGCGGTTATAGCTTGCGGCTGGGTCAAAAGCTGAATAACCTTAAAACCTTGTGCGATGGTTTTGACGTCGGCTGAAAAGCAGCCAATTGAGCAATGTTGTTAGTTGCTGCTAAATTCTGTACCGCGGCGGTATAAGCTTCATCAGCCCACCAGCCACCTGCCGGGCCGACTTGCCCCTTGGCGTCGGCCGGGCGGGATTCCGTTCCACCATGTCAGGGCAAAGGACCGATGCCACCTGCTCCACTAAGCACGGAACACCAGTGGCAGATGCTGACCAAAGTCTATTACTAGTGAAGCACTGCTCCACTAGTAGTCATTTAACAACCTCCACTGCAGTGCACCCATGTAAGTGATAAATGAATGAATGAACGAAAACTCCATTAACCCTTTTTCCGCCAATAACGTCATACGACAGGTTTCAAGTTCATGCGAATTCTGCCAATAACGGCGTACGACGTGTTTCAAGTTCATATTTCATAATTTCGCCATGGTATTCATATTTCACTAACGGAGTCTTGGCTGATGCTGTAGGACTCAGCACAACTCTGCAACGCTTCAAAACTGCCACCTGGTGGCTGATCGGCGAGTTGCCAAACCGGAAATGAGTTGCAGCTCGGTCCGTCCCCTAATTCCGTCCGGCCACTCGTTTATCGTCCCAGGACTCAAGACACACACCGTGGATATAGATCGTTGCCATAACTCAATAATCCACATGATTTGGGCGTATATTAGTATTATACAAACCGGAACTGGATCGCCTCGATCCACATCACATAACTGGGATCTGTTTACTCCACTCTCATCGCCCAACGCTACGAGGAAGCTGCCGTGAGTTTCAGCGTTTTTGTTTATCATTTTCGATACAAACTGCTCTGATCTATATATCACCCATACTACATAAATCATTTAACGTCGGTCACGGAATTATAAACGACCCCCCACCCCCCTCCATTCACTCGTGCATGATCAGTCATAACGTTTAGGACCATGTACAGTTGACATTTTTAATATAGCGTTGATCGGTATCAAACGGCATTTGATAATCTAATATATGCATTTATGTCTATATCTCACGTTCTAGGAAATACTGCAGAAAACGATAAAAACATATTTATACTCTAGACGGTATTTTCGTATGAATGTGTGAATGAAAAAGTTAAACATTCCTACATCTTGAACGATAGATAATCGATGTTGAATGGGCCATAGTAATGTCAATTTAGCAATAAAATTTAAAAAGTTATAGCCCTGCAAAGAAGGTGAACATCTCCATAGACTTACAGTACTGGCAGAGAATGGTATAAGATGATCAAAGTGGTGGCATGGAATGGGTTAACATATTGCAGAATGGGCTATCCCAATACACACAATTGTTAAGGGGATGCAGACCAGAGAAAACGTTAGTCCTGTCTACATCAGGCAGGGCCGCCTCAGGGGGTGTGCGAGCAGTGTGGTCGCTCAGGGCCTAGCGGGAAGGGGGGCCTCGCAAAAGTATTTTTTTTGCGAGGCCCCCCTTCCCGCGAGGCCCTTTTTCATCACAGACCTAAAATCTAGTTTTGCTTATATGCTTATATATTTCACATTAGACACGTTTGTAGAATGTGTCTGACTTGTTCCTGGCTCTGCGGCTCTGCAGATACACTATTGGAGCTCTGAGGCTCTGCAGCAGAATTGGTTTCAATGAGGGGAGGGGTTACAGGTAAGGTAGCGTCTGACTATTTCGCGCGTGCAGCATTGGAGGTTATGCCAGCCAAGACGAAGAGGACGGTCGTTCGGCAGATGGACTGAAGATGAAAGTTGTTTCATGTTAGAAAGTTTAGTCAGGCTAGCCATGTCGGCTTAGATTCTTATCAGTTACTGTGCTGAGGTAGTCTGCCACAGTATACTGTCTGTTTAGGGCCAAATATGTTTCTAATTTGTGTTGTGATTGTGTGAGTTGATTCCAATACGTAATGTATTTATCTTTTTCTTTGGTTATAATTTGTTTAGGTCTAATCTTCTGAGGCTGGCTAGGGTTTGTGATGTCAGAGTGTGAGATGTCAGCCAGTTTCATTATGAGTTGACAAAAGGGGCTCTTTGTAAGTCTCTCTCTCTCTCTCTCTCTCTCTCTCTCTCTCTCTCTCTCTCTCTCTCTCTCTCTATAATTGACAGTTGACTGTATCATGCCCAGCCTCGGGCAGCGCTATTATTTAAGAATAAGTTGACTGTATAAAAAATAAAAAATAATATAATTTTTTTTTTTTACCTTTAGGGGGGGGGGGGGGGGGGGGCTTGCGTTTAAATCTCGCACAGGGCCTCGCATTTCTCCCAGGCGGCCCGCATTTCTCCCCCATTTTCAATTCAGACTCACAAAATGCACACCTGCCCTGAGCCCTGTCGTCAGCCCATCCACCCATGTAAAGGGTAAATAAGCCTCCGCTAAACCCCCAACATTAGACACCGATTGATCGTCAGCATGAATGGTTAAGAGGAGGGAAGAGTAAAGACAGCCCTGCGGGGTACATGGGAACAGCACCCGAACATTGTAGCATTAGCATTAGCTGCGCGCTAGGATACTTGGAAAAACATCACAAAAGTGAGTCATGAAGACCACGTTTATCCAAACGAGACAACGAGCAGTAGTACCCATGCCAGTATCAATGCCTGCTAGCGCAGGTCCTACCTGGGCGCGACTTAACTCGACTGCTAACGTCGGTCCGCTGTCAAGCGACGAGGAAAAAACACAGGATAGGACCGCCGTGCTGTGGACGCGCCGAGAAGGATCCGGAGGCTGGCGTACCTCTGGCGAAGCCCAACATTGTGTAATTTTCCCCTACATACTAAGTTGTTCCAGTTCAGAAGTGGGAGTGGCGTGGTCACGTGCAAGTGGGTGCATTTGTTTTGTTCCCCGGAGCACACTAGGTGCGTGGAGATAAGGGGTTATCTCAGTTGGCAGAGCGAGACGCGATAGCCAGTTGATATATAACTTAACGTTATTGACATATACTGAAGCGCAGTTAGTTTATCTTCCATATTTTTAGCATGCAGCAACAATTCGATTTGAAATTAGTTTCAAAACGGTTGCACCCTGATCAAAATAAAAAAAGCTACAGTATTTACAGTAGATTTCATTATCTGTTCTTATGCACGCCTGGTGATACTAAATCTAAATTGAACTTGGCCATTTGAAAGATAATATATGTATATATCTAAATGTGCGAATTGGCTATAATAAGGTAATTTATAAGCCTGCTATTCTATATTCTATAATAATATTTCAAATTGCATTGGTCCGGATGGGATAATTCAGTACTGTATCTTCAGAACCTTCTGTTTAATCATCTTCCCTTTATTCATTTCCTTAGATTTTTTGTACACATGCTCTCAAGAAGGTACTGAACGAGATCAGTGGCAGTTCTCCATGTCTGGTCATTATTAGCATGGTGTTATTCACTGTCAAAGTCATAATCATAATTCATATTCTCCTTTGTTTCATCACAATTTAAGCAAGCCTAGTAATAGACACAATATTTCTGACACTGGGAATACATTCACTGAGGTCCATAGATGTCCCTAGATACCAATAATATGCAAATGGGACTTGTAGAAGTGGAGCAATATTCCATTTACTTAGGTATGTATTTTTGGCGGATTTTCAGAAAATAGGGCTCCGGGCTTAAAGCACGGATCCTCTGCCTGCCTGGGGACTTCCCCACAGCGATCCACCCTGCCTGTCTGCCGTATTTACCCATCCAATCCCTCTTCATGCGCTCCTCAGCGTTGATCCTTGTGCTTTTTTCACACACTTCACTTTCACACACTTCTTCCTCTGAGAACACCAGCACTGCACAAGTGGTATTGTTTGCTTCTGATACAATCAAACATTGGAGATGAATCAAATCATCTTCCATAGCAAACCATTTCTCTGGAGATTCCTGTTACAGAGGGAAAAAAACATAGATGTATGCAGGGGCGGACCTTCCTACAGGCGATAATAGGCGTTTTTTTTTTTTTTTCTGTCCAGTTTTGGCGCACCCCTCTATATCTGCAACCATTATTTTTACATAAAAAAAATTCTAACATAAGGGAAAATGAGCCAAAAATCTAAAACGGTCGGTCGGTCTGAGCCTCAGCTTTAGGTGTTCACAGTCAGAACATGCTAGAGCGCTGTGCATTGATGGGTATCGGTCAAGTGTTTATAGAATTGAGCGTTGTGGAAAGAAAGACTAACGTTAGAGAACTCGCCTAGGGCGCCAAATGTGCTAGGTCCGCCCCTGGATGTATGAGACAAAAGACTCAACAGTATACATCTGGTGTTGTAGTTAATTCTGATCTTCTCTACGGAGCACCCTTTCACTTATTCTAACACTATACACTATTTGTATCATCATATCGCAGAGAGGCCAGTGAAATTAAACATAGACCTTGGGTTCATGATGTCATGGATATCAGCCCATTTAAAATGTTATGTGTGTAACATAAAGGCTCTGAGAACATGACCAACCCGAGGATGACTTGGTATTAGTATTGAAACAGATGCCCAAGAGATAAAGATTAAAAGTGGATAAAGGCTGTAAATCAATGGAAGCGATTAATTGCCATGCAGGATGGGAGCACGGTGGCATTAAACAACGGTGTAATGCTTCACCAATTAGTCATTAAATATGACCATTAATGCCGACTAATGCCAATATCTCTAGCCTGTCGGAGTCCATTAGATGCCCAATGAGCTTAGCGCATCTCCGCTCGTCTGAATCTAGCTCCCCCAGAGCCTGACGGAAATCGGTACAGCCGTAGTATAATAATTATACTTCTCACTTCTTTTGTTGAAACGCCGCCCTGAAAGGTAATTTGGTAATGGTTTTAAATTGAATGGAAATTCGGAACACTCGTGTGACTCATCTCATTTGAATGCATTGTGCTTGGGAAATAACAGTGTCATGGCACATTCGCGACACGTAATTGGATAATGTTCTGCCGTGACTCCACCAATCTATGTATTGCGTTGGTAATTAGGATGACGGGGATGATGGGGTCAGAGTCGGGAGGAAGCGAGAGGACGAGATGTCCATCAGCAGCCCATGGAAAATATGTAGACCTCGGGGCTCCTACCTCGAGTGAGACATTACTTGTACCGGTAGAAGTACATGACGCTTGTTTGTTTGAGCAAGAGCTTTGCAATGTTTAGGGTCTTGGACACTTGGACACTGGCACCAAATCGAGGCAAATAGTGGGGGGGGGGGACAGGAAGGGAATCAAGTTTACTCTAATGAAATATAGATGAACACCATGCAACATTGCGTTTAAAAAACCACAGCACTTTATTTACAGTGAATTTTGAGATGTGTGTGCCTAATTCTTTAAAACTTTTACTGAAATGATGCTTGTCTAATAGTAGCATTACACTGCAGGCAAGAGGTGATGATCTGTCAACGTGGTGCTGAATTTATTTTCAAGATTTCTTTAAAAATGTATTGATTTAATCTAACAAGGTCCGGGAGGAATCTAAATCATAGAGCTTTTGAACAGATTTTCTTTTTAAATAAAATACTACTGAACACATGCATAGGCTACAGCCTCAGCCTGGATAACAATGCTTAACAGTGTTAAGTTGCATCTAGTAAAGATCCAGTACAATGGTTTTTAATTCAGTCATAAATTGGTTATATAATATATATAATCTTTTCAGCATGTGTCATTTGATTTGTGTGTGTTTTAGGTCACCCTCTCTGAGCACAGACAATTCTCAGGAGGATGAGGGGGCATATGGCCTCCTCTGTTCTCTAGAAACTATAGATGCTTGATTGTTAAGGACCACTCACCATGTCCCTACACTCAGCTAGTTTTATTGCAACACTACTATCACAGACATGAACAGCCCTTCTAAGTATTTCTCTCCTCCACATTGCCTGTGGTGCATTTTCCCCTATTGCTAGGTTTTAGTGAGTTTTTCCTTACCTTTGCGTGGGGTATGTCTGGGAGTGTTTTTTTTTTTTTTACTTCATGGTGTTTTTGTTTTGTTCTTGATTCATTTTTTTATTTATTTTTTTTAATCTTTTTCTCCCTCCATTTTCCTCCGATTTTCTCCCATCCCAATGTTAGTCGTATGCCAATTCCCAGTCCCTTCCTGGTCGCGTGAATATTAAAGGCAACCAACTTGTGTTCAGCTTTTCGTTCAGCGTTTCTCTGATTGGCCACACGGCCAATCAATCAATCCACTAGCACACGCCCTCGCGCAAAGAGAGACGCGGCAAAAGCGCTGGTCGAACCAGCGGTGTTCTGTTGTGTGACTGTACTAAACACTTCCACCACATGACCGACATTTGACATACAGTACACCTCCTATCTATGTTGGGATTATGTTTGGTCATGACAAAACAATAAAAATCGCTACTGTTAGTAAGCTGCCACCGATAAGCGACAGCCATATTAGACACATAGCCATAATTTAAGACATAGTTTATGCATTCGCAAAATATGAGAGCTCTGTCATTGAAGGGCTTCGTTCTACAACGGAGGAACGGCCGCTGCTGCTGGAGCTGGACCGAGTAGAGCCGGCGGCGGTGCACGGAAGCCGGCGACAAACCACCGCATCGCCCCGCTGACGTTAAAAACGCGAAATAACGTTACTGATGTACAGTGACACCCAGAGTTTCTAGTTACAGTAGTGACGCGTGACTCGAGATAGTCCTAACACTGTAACAGTGTTTATTATTAAGAGTCAGATAGTCCTAACAGTGTTTATAGTCCTAACACAGTGTTTATTAGTAAGAGTCAGATAGTCCTAACACTAGTGTTTATTATTAAGAGTCAGATAGTCGTAACAGTGTTTATTATTGCGAGTCCTAACAGTGTTTATTATTTCATAACTGTATGGGCTTTGTTTATACATGTACAGTGACGAGTGAATCTACCGTTGGTTGTTAAAAACGCGAAACATAATAATCAGTCAGCAGCGCTCCACTGCTACCGCAGCCCAACACAACAGTGTTTATTATTTCATAACTGTATGGGCTTTGTTTATACATGTACAGTGACGAGTGAATCTACCGTTGGTTGTTAAAAACGCGAAACATAATAATCAGTCAGCAGCGCTCCACTGCTACCGCAGCCCAACACAAGTGCGTTGGAACAGCAGCCCAACACTACACAAAGTTGGTTGCCCGCGCTGCCGCGCTGCCGCGCTTGCTCTTTGGATTTCATTTGGGACGTGGGACGGCTGCGCTTGCCTGCGCGTGGGGGCGGGGGGGCGCGGCCAATCAGAGAAAAGCCGAACACAAGTTGGTTGCCTTTAATATTCACGCTTCCTGGTCGCTGCGCACTTACCCCCCACAGTCAGATCATCTGGGAGAGTGGAGGCTACCACGTGCTTCCTCCGACACACGTCCAGCCAATCACCGCTTCTTTTCACCTGGCAGCGCGGATTCTCATCGAGAGGGCGTAGCGTGTGGGAGGACCACACTATCCCCCTCAAGTCCTATCCGCGCTTAGCAGGCGCCCCGACCGAACTGTAGGAGTCGCTGTTTACAATGACCCGGACCCACCCCGCCAGCTTCTCCCACCCTCTAATACAGCCAATTGTATTAGTGCAGACGGCCAGCCAAGCTGGTGACAACCCCGGAGCTGTGAGCTGGATTCGAACAGGCGAATCCAGCTCACAGCTCCGGGGTTGGTGACGAACGCAATCTCCGCTCGGCCACCTAACCGCCTGTTCTTGATTCATTGTGATGTTTCTTCTTGACTTGTTTAACTCATTCACGGCCAACCACGACTATAGTCAGGTTATCTTGCCAACCGCTGAGCGCCAGAACCCGACTATAGTCGGGTTTTCGATCGGTTTCATCGTTTTTTCTTTTATTCGATTTTTTTATTCTATACAGTCTCACAGACCTCAGTGTATCATTGAGACTCATTCTGAGACGCAGAGAGTACAATGCCGGCCGAATCCTGCTAGGTGGCAGTATCGCCCACCCTTTGAAACCTTATTTCACACTGTGTGTTACATTATATATAGTCCGGGCGGAGAATTTGGACTCAGGCAAGTGAATCGCTTCATCCGAGCACTTTGGAACGCGTTCAGCACACTTCATGCATATTTTGCGCCATTTCATGTCAGGGACCCGATGGACATCAATACTGGAAATTGTGATCAGACAATTGGAATATTCTTTTTGGAATACCTCCTAGTAAAGGTAAGGACTATATGACATCAATCCTACTTTGATCCAACAATGATTTCACATCGATCGCAACGATCAACGTATGTAGTATTCAAAATGTATGCCGTTGCTGACGATCAGAGCATCAAAAAATTACCCCCCCCCCCCTTTGATGCCTTCATGATGAAACATAAGACCTATTATATACCTTTGATTTGGAAATTATAATGTGTCCAGGCGAGCAACGCAAACGCTTCTAGCTAAATTCACGTATTGCTCCATAACACGGGACAGGTTTCATGTCTCCCTCCAAATCCTACACAGCGCTCTGTCCATCTACCAAACGGCTGTCAAAACTGCAAAAACAGCTTACATTTCCAACTTAGTCATAACAAATTCAAACAAACCCCAGGCCCTGTTCAAAGTCCTAAACTCCCTCACCAACCCCTGTGCCACCCCCTCTGTCGTACCTTCATTAGCTCTATGTGAAGGCTTCCATCACTTCTTCATCAGCAAAGTATCTGCCTTTAGATCTCTCTCCCCCTTGCCCCCCCCCACCCTCCCTCCTCCCCCGCCACCCATTGCCTGCTGTTTTTGACCAGTTTGCCCCGGTCTCCCTCTCCTCCCTTTCCGATGCCATTAAACACCTGCGACCAACAAATTGCCCCTCAGACGCACTCCCTTCGTGCATCCTAAAGGAAGTACCTGACCCTGTCCTCCTCACATTATTACCCCTACTAAACGCCTGCCTCAGCACTGGATGTGTCCCGGCTGCCTTCAAGCATGCTGTGGTCCAGCCCTGGATAAAGAAGCCCAACCTCGATCCCTCTGTCTTCGCCAATTTTAGACCCATCTCACAACTACCATTTTTATCAAAAATCCTGGGCCCTCATTCATCAACATGGACGTAGAACATGTTCTATTTCCACACGTAAGCACAGAATGTAGAATCAGTGCACGCACAGTAAAATCGGGATTCACCACACGTGCGTACGCAGGTTCTACGCACACCTGTCATGATGAATATGACTTTGATCCTACGTTTGAGCTCGTGCACTGTTTTAAGTATTTGCATACCAGAACCGCCCCGATTAACCATATACGGTAATGGAATACCCCCATGAAATGTGGAAAAATGGACTAAGCCAAGGGAAGCGTGTTATGAGAACGGTGATGTCGGATATGATATCTATTAACCATTGCTGCCTGGGCAGCGCAAACACTAATAAAGACCATTAAAGGGGAACTATTTTACTATTTCTTTCACTATTTGGGCACTTTTACACAATTCCTGTGAGTCTATGGAACACCTCTGTAATATATATATTTTTTTTATTCATTGTTTTGTATTTCTAATCAAGTCCTCAAAAACAGCATTTTTCTACCTCAAGATCTCGAGCTGTTTTGCAGCCGCAGCTGCAGGTGCCACCTAAACCACTGTGCACCGTCGTGTTCGCCTGAACATTAACATGCAGCAGTGACTATATGACATCACATATAGGCACATTTTCAAACGACTCAGTTCAGTGAGGGTGAATATTGTGAGAGGAGAATTGGAAGAATGCGCCAATATGAGAATTTTGAGACATAGATCATATTAATATAAGTTCACATAGCTAGGAAACAATGCTAAACACTCAAAAAGGCCATTTATAAGATAGTTCCCCTTTAACCACTGTTTTGCCGTTGCCCGTTAGTGTCATTAATGCATGCTGGAATAAGAATGCCTTTCTTAATTTATTTTTAATATTAATAATTATTATAATACAATAAAAGACAGCTCCGTCTTTTAATACACATATATTGTACAGTAACGTCAAATAAATACTACAGTCCCCGCTGAAATAAAGGTTCTGCACGCACATACCAGCAGTGATCTACAGCATAAAAGATAGCCACTTTATAATACTATTCTGAGTAGATAATCCATCTGTATCGCAACAGAGTCACGGATCTGGTCGGGGCAGGTATCATTATGTCGGGAAAATCCTTATGAAATAAACAAAAGTGAATTAAAGAATTTAAAAACAAAGTTTAGCATATTAAATTGTTTTATAAGCTTTCTGAGTAGATAATTCATCTGTATCGCAACAGAGTCACGGATCTGGTCGGGGCAGGTATCATTATGTCGGGAAAATCTTTATGAAATAAACAAAAGTGAATTAAGGAATTTAAAATGAAGTTTAGCATATTAAATCGTTTTATAAGCTTATAGCTTTTTTCGTGCTGATTTGAGAGGGTCCAGCTGCAGAGCCGGAGAGCAACTCTCAGGGCCAAGATAGCACTTATACTATTTTGAGAGAGACAGCAGAGAGACAGACAGCAGAGAGACAGACAGACAGACAGACAGACACACTGTTCCACAGTCTCAGCTATTATTGGCAGCTTAGCCACGTGGAGAAGGAGGTGCTATGTGTACCCTTAAGTGTTCAGTGCTGCTTGGCCCCGATACATTTGATTCCCTGTTTATGCAATATAATTTGTGGAACCAAATAAAGTATTAAAATGTGTGTGTGTGTGTGTGTGTGTGTGTGCGTGCGTGTGTGTGTGTGTGACTACTAGTCTAATAGTAGAGACTCAGCCCCCCCCCCCCCCCCCCTCTGGACCACCTCCTAGTAGAGACTTCTCTAGGAAGAAGACGAAGATGAGGATTAAGGCGAGACACTGCAGGTGAATAGGCAAATATACTTTTTTTGTTGATTTTGAGATTTTGTTATATTTTGCTTCTTAAACATGTCTTCTATGCAACTAGTGACAATAAAACGTCAATAACACACATTTAGTTGTTCATTTTACTTCATTTTGCCTTATTGCATCCATAAATGTCCACATATTTAATGGGGAAGTGCCTCATTTGCATATATAAACATACATTTCAGAAAACTTGTCTCTACTAAGAGGTGGTCCAGAGGGGGGGGGGGGTCTCTACTGGGAGGTGGTCCAGAGGGGGGGGGGTCTGACTCTCTACTAGGAGACTAGTAGTCACACACACACTGTGGAACAGTGTCTATCTGTCTGTCTGTCTGTCTCTCTGCTGTCTGTCTCTCCGGCTCTGCAGCTGGACCTTCTCAAATAAGCACGGAAAAGCTTTTAAGCTCATAGCTCCAATTTGGGTCCCAAATTGCGGTACAAATGAAGGAGGTGTCTCGGGTAGTGGACTCTAGTTAATATTATGTTCTCTCTGCAATTAGACTGCCCCTCATTCATCCCTATCTGATGCTATCTCTGAAAACAGTTCCTGCGAGCGCAGTCAGTGCACCCCATAACGCTATATATATAAACCTGCATTCATTCGGAGAGAAAGACCTATTCCACATGCTATTTAGGGTTTGACAATAATTACACTAATATCGCTATTTCACAATGAACTATAATGAATTACGGGGGTCATACAGAACACGCGCCAGTGTCTTTATTTCCGCGTTGGAACGAATGCATGTACTGAGGAGCGCTTGTGCGTAGTAACGATATTCTACCACTGGGCGTCAGCTAAGTGTGCTCAGAGCTGTGCGTAGACATAAGCACAAAGTCAAGTTCAAGTTGAAATTGATGAATCCCACTCTTTGCTTAGAAATGATCGTACGCACTGGGTAAGCACAAATCTGTGCGTAAGACACGTTGATGTATGGTGCCCTGGAGCGCATAGTCTACATACAGCTACAATCATTCCTTGAACACAACAACATCCATGATAAATTACAATCTGGCTTTAAACCACGACACAGCACTGAAACGGCCCTCCTCCGTGTCTTAAACGACCTGATTTCAGCTGCTGATGCAGGAAACTCATCCCTACTACTACTCCTTGACCTCTCAGCCGCCTTTGATACGGTAGATCACCACATCCTTTTAGCTCGCCTCGAGCATTATGTAGGCCTTAGGGGCCCCGTCTTAGACTGGTTCCGGTCCTACCTGAGTAATAGGACCTTCTCTGTCCAACTCGGTGACCTCACTTCCTCTGTGGCCCCCCTCACCTGCTGGGTGCCCCAAGGCTCGATATTGGGTCCCACTCTCTTCCTCCTATACATACTCCCCCTAGGCCAGATCTTGGCAAAACACAATATCTCATTCCATTGCTTCGCCGATGACGTGCAGGTTTACCTCCCCTTAAAGCCCACCCAAGGGAAGACGTCAATAGAACCACTGCTTGACTGCCTGGCAGAAATCAAGTGCTGAATGTCCGAAAACTCCCTGACATTGAACGAAGGGAAAACCGAGGTCATTGTTTTTAATAGTGCCCCCCCGGCCCCCCTCATTGACGCACTTGGTCCCCTGGGTCCAAACCTCTCCACCTCTGTCAGGAACCTCGGGGTCATCTTCGACAGCAATTTTAAATTCGACAAACAAGTCAGCGCCGTAGTTAAAAACAGCTTTTACCACCTTAGACTCCTGCCGAAGACAAAGGCATACCTCTCCCAAAGTAACCTAGAGACGGTGATACATGCCTTTGTCACCACTCGCCTCGACTACTGCAATGCTCTGTACACGGGCATCGACAAATCCCTCCTCCGCCGCCTACAACTGGTGCAGAACGCAGCCGCGCGCCTCCTCACCAAAACAAGAAAACACGAACACATCAGCCCAGTTTTGGCCTCGCTCCACTAAATCCTGTTAGCTTTAGGATTTAAAGATTTAAATTAGCCCTAAATGTTTTTAAATCATTAAATGGCACGGCCCCTTCCTATCTGTCCGAGCCCCTGCACCGCCACACCCCTCACCGATCCCTCAGATCAGCTGACCAGCTGCTATTGGTGGTACCCAGAACCAGGCTCAAGATTAGGGGAGACAGAGCTTTCTCCACCGCAGCGCCTAGATTGTGGAACAGCCTCCCCCTCACCGTACGGACCGCCCAGACCGTGCAGGCTTTTAAATCACTCTTGAAAACCTACCTGTTCTCCTTGGCCTTCCCCCCTACTTAATCACCACTAGACCCCTGGCCCTTCTATCCTCTTTGTTTTACTGTGTCCTACCAGTTTTTATTGCTTTCATTGCTTTATTATGTTTTTAATCTTATATCTTGCACCATATTGTTTTGTTTTTGTTGCTTTCATTGCTTTGCTATGTTTTTTTAATCTTATACCTTGCATCACATTATTTTGTTTTTATCAACTTGCTTGTGAAGCACTTTGGTGTCAGCTGCCGCTGCCTGGAAATGTGCTATATAAATAAAACTGACTTGACTGACTTGACTTGACAGTTACCAGGAATTAGCCAGGATCACTCTGAAACTATACAATATTCACCACGGGATAACACGCGAACGTATACATGAAAAAACTAAGGCTGTCAAATATATCGCGTTAATATCGCGTTAACTCCCGATTCTATTAATGCCACTAATTTTTTTAACTCAAGATTAACAAAAAAAAAAAAAAAAAAAATTAATGTTTACTAGACTTCACTCAGGTGTATTATTGCTGCTCTCATTGATACTATGTTTGTTTCTGAAGTGTGTGTGTGTGTGTGTGTGTGTGTGTGTGTGTGTGTGTGTGTGTGTGTGTGTGTGTGTGTGTGTGTGTGTGTGTGTGTGTGTGTGTGTGTGTGTGTGTGTGAGATATAGAGAGAGAGGGGGGTGAGAGAGATGAGGAAGGGGCAAAAGAGAAAAAGAGCTGGGAGAGTGTGTGTGTGAGGGAGAGAGGGGGGTGTGTGATTAATCAGCCCTTGTGTGTGTGTGAATGTAACAAGTTCCTAACGTTTTCTTTCCCCTATTATTTCATGCACACTTTATTCATTGTTTTAAATTATTATTTTCTTTTAAGTTATTTTGTGCATCACTCTGTTTTGAATTTGATGCAAATTTGCAATGCATGAGGGTCATCCTTTTGTGTTAAATGGCTGCACAAAGCAAGCATTTGTTGACTCGCATGTTGATAAGAGTATTAAAACTTGGAACTTGAAAAAGATCTGTTTAAGGTAAAAAAAAATAAAAAATGCGATTAATTTGCGATTAATCGCGAGTTAACTATGGACACTCATGCGATTAATCGAGTTAAATATGTTAATCGTTTGACAGCACTAGAAAAAACATGTTCTTTTTCACATGTTGAACGATGGATAGTTAATGTCAAATGAGCCATAGTATTGTCTCCATAGCTATAATATAGAATATAGATATAGCCCTGCAAACACCGCAACACAGTGAAAATCCCTATACTTTGCAGCGGTGACACACTGAGTACAAAGATGGCTAAAGCGGCTGGCGCCCAAAGTGTTAAAGAGGGGTGGAGGTGGGGTCACATTTGAGCATTTAAAAATTTACTTGAAAGTAACGCAATAGTTACTTTCTGAAGTAACTAGTTACTTTTATAATTTGTAACTGAGTAACTAATTTAGTTACTTTTTGGAAGACGTAACTAGTAACTGTAACTAATTACTTTTTTAAAGTAACTTGCCCAACACTGGATTTGAGTACCACTGGTTACCACTATGGAGGAAGTTAGTTTGTTATCTACTTACTGGTGCAATGTAACATTGGTGCCATGAGCTTTGGCGTGACATACTAAAAGTGGAACATGCTGTACTGTAGCAGCGTAAAAAAATTAAATAAAAAGAAGTGTCCTCTGTTCTCACTCAGCCATGGAGACATTGCAACAGAAGAGATTGGCTGGAACCGAATACAAAATACCAGAGGGATTTATGAATGCTGCTTCTAACATGAGATCCAGCTGCTTTATTGGCAGTGAATGGCAGATGGGTTTTATGGACACTGGCACAGGATCATATGGTTAAAAAAAAATGTGTTGCGTCAGTTGCTCTACAGATGCACTTTGATGACGCCAAGCTGGTGCACTAGATCTGAACATAGTAGTGTGGCTGACCGGCTGGCGTAGTTCTGGAGGGCCGCTATATCTCGGCCAAGGTACTGGGGCATATGCCCATATTAGGAAGTCCGAGGAGAGCAGGGTACATTAGCCTTGATTCAACGCAACTTTGCCAGATGCGCAACGGGACAGGTGAGCTCAATCAAAGCGCAATTAAGTGTGATAGTGAAGTAGTAAAGGCTTCTGTTCTGGTTCTGATAAGATCAGAACCGGGCTGGATCGTCCTCTGCGTTGTGTATGGTTCCCCTAAAAACCTTTGTACTACCAATAAGACCAAATGGTCTTTGTTTGACGACCAGCAGAGCAGCAGGAGAAATGGAGGAGAAGTATGTGTACTGGCAGCTGTTTAATAAAAGTTCAGAGTGTATACAAATTACAATTAAAGAAAAGATTCAAGGTACCGGAGCCCTATGCCGCTCGTCCTTACTAAGAAAGCAGATTAAATAATGATAGTTTGATAAGTTGTTGATGGGCTTTGTTCTCTGGCTGATGAACAAAGAAATGTATTCTCCCTCCAAAAAGTTCTTTGTCTCTTCAGTCTCCTCTGCTGCGTTGTCTCTTGTGTGAAAAGGTGAGGTGTTGTCCTTGTGGTTGCGTGTGAGAGTGATCCTCCACCGTCACAACACCCACCTCTTATATCAAAAGCCTGGAGTCTCTCGTGATGTCACCAGACGTGTTCCTCCAATCCCAGGCCGGCACAGAGTATTTGAAAACGGAGGAGGGCCCACCCTATTATTTCCCTTGTTTTTCAACCAAGGAACAACCATCGTCTAACTAACATAATAATTTGGTTATTGATCTCACAATATATATATTCGAATTGCAATTGATTACATAAACACAGAGATATCATAATTGACCAGTTTAACTTGATGCTAAATGAGACTCATAAACATTGCATATTTCATATCATTCGACTCAGGATTGTTACCACAATATAACAGGAATTTGCAGTTATTCCACATTGAGGGTAAACCTCCTAACTCAATAAGACATCTTTAAGTTATTTTCCAATGTAGATTCAGACATGGCCTAATTTCAAACTCTGTGATTAATAATAGACATTTGAAAATGTACTTTGTGTTAAGCAAGGCAGGAGACCCCCAGGTGGTCACATGAAATGCCGGTGCGTCTGTTGAGATTCTACTTTGAAGTGAGATAACCAACTGTTCTCAGGGAGATGTTAAGACCTGCGTGACCAGTATCCTGTCTGTTGCAGCTGCCAATAGTTAAATGCAAATTACCTCCTGTGGTGATCCCACGTCTATGCAAGCACACACACATTCTCTAAGCTTGTCCCTCAGGGCATATCAGGTTTTAATGATATTGACATGTTTCTATAAAACTAAAACACATTAGTTTGATTTGAACACCAGTTCCAGGCAACATGTCTAGCTATGGTTACAAAATACTACTGCAATAGAAAATGGAGACGGAAGGAAGGAAGCATTGGAGTAGCTAAGGTGAAACTTGGGAGTGGAAGAGGAGAGAAGTAAGTGAAAAGGATAGATAGAGAGAAGAGGAGGAGATTAGTGTCTGTGTGACCCAATGCTGTGTTTTTGGAAGGAGATCCCCACTGTGTGCCCGACCCTTCGAATGTCTGAGAACCTGCTTTGGTATCGACCCCTGCTTCTCCCGGATCAGCCCCTGCCCGTATGAGAACCGATCCCTGTGTACCAACCCCCGCTATCGGCCAACGACAATTCTCTTGGATA
The DNA here is from genome assembly GCF_963971535.1 of Notolepis coatsorum. NCBI lineage: Eukaryota > Metazoa > Chordata > Actinopteri > Aulopiformes > Paralepididae > Notolepis > Notolepis coatsorum. Next base: position 58,188,718 of record NC_140168.1, on the reverse strand, counting down.
ACGGACTGGCTGACGCTTAGACTAACCTCTTCCTCCCCACTAAGCAGCAATAAAACGTCTGTTAAACTTGCTTCTAGCTTGTGCCGTGTGTATTTGATTAATTCCAATCTGGTGACAGCTCAACACCGCCCGAATCTGTCACAATAGGCCAAACATGGAGCTTCAGGCTCTCAGCCACCCCCTGTCAAATGAGTTCATGTTGCTTCCGTCTGGTCGCAGGTACAATCTGCCAAAATACAGGAATAATAGACTGAAGAACTAAGTTGTCCCTGCTGCCATTGTTCTTTTAAATAAGTCAATGTGATGTCATTGTGTCTCATAGATTCAAACTCATTTTGCTGCCATTATTCATTGTGATTTTTGTACTATTGTGTTTTTGTATTTGATCAAGATGTGGTTACTGCTCATGGATAATAAAGACAACTTTAATAATAATAATAATAATAATAACTTTATTTGTATAGCACTTTTCATACAGAGGTTGCAGTTCAAAGTGCTTCAAAACAGCAAAAAATACAGGCATAAGCGAGCATAAAAAGATAGACAGGTAGAATCACAGTGTTTCACATTAGGATCTAGCATCCCAATAGGCTCTCCGCTTACAGTTTTCAGTAACACAAATAGTAAAAATAGTTTAAAATGATTCAGTTTAAAAATAGTCAAAAAATTATAAAATAGAACGGACATAAAAAAATACAGGCATGAGCGAGCATAGCAAGATATGGCAAATCACAGTGTTTCACATTAGGATCTAGCATCCTAATAGGCTCTCTATTCAGTAATACTCCTGTAATTCATGAACAAATAATCACAGTGTTTCACATTTGGATCTAGCAAATAATAAGAATAAAATGATTCAGTTTAAAAATAGTCATAAATAATCAGTGTTTCACATTTGGATCTAGCAAATAAGAAGAATAGTTTAAAATGATTCAGTTTAAAAATAGTCATCAGTAAGAAGTAAAAAGTGCAATAACCGACACATGAATTTGATAGGCAGTGTAAAAGAGTAGGCAGGGTAAGAATAAATACAAGTTGTGTCAGGATATCCCTGATGTTTCCTCTTGCCACTAGGTGGTAGCAGATATCTATCAGTGAAATGCCTGAGCAAAGAGATAGGTTTTAAGCTGTCTTTTAAAGATGTCTAGCGAGTTGGCTTCCCTGATGTTTTGGGGTAGTTTGTTCCATAGTTTTGGGGCATAGTTGATAAAGGCTGCATTACCGATCCTCTTTTGACTGCTTCTGGGAGCCTCTAGTAGTCCAGCAGCTGATGATCGCAGTGTTCTTGCTGGTGTGTAATTTATTAGAGTGTTGGCGATGTAGCTAGGTCCCTGTCCATTTAGAGCTTTGTATGTAAGGAGAAGGACCTTAAAGTCAATTCTAAATGTTACAGGAAGCCAGTGTAAAGCGGCTAGGACTGGACTAATGTGCTCTCTCCTTTTGGTTCTAGTTAGCAGTCGGGCTGCAGAGTTTTGGATTAGCTGAAGCCTCGCTGTGGTTTTCTTAGGGAGACCTGTGAAAAGTGCATTACAGTAGTCTAACCGGCTAGATATGAATGCATGAATTAGCTTCTCAGCATCGTTCTGATTAATAAATGGTCGTACTTTTGCTATATTTCTGAGATGAAAGAACGATGTTTTCGTCACTTTGCTTATATGAGAATTGAAGTTCAGTTATGAATCTATGATAACCCCAAGACTAGTGACCTCAGATTTGATCCAAGGGGTTAGTCCCCCCAGGTTCTTTATTAATGTTTCTTTTTTAGTTTTGGAGCCGATAATTAGAATTTCAGTTTTGTTCTCGTTTAATTTCAGGAAGTTCTTACTCATCCATTTATTTATTGCCAGTAAGCAGTCTGTAATGGAGCTAATCGCTGTATCATTTGGTTCAGCAGATATGTACAGTTGTGTATCATCCGCATAGCTATGGAAATCTACATTATGTTCTCTGATGATATCACCCAGCGGTAACATGTAAAGGGAGAAGAGTAAAGGACCTAAGCAACTCCCTTGTGCAACTCCATAGTTGTTGTCGTATATATCAGACATGTGATCTCCTAGTTTAACATAGAATTTCCTCCCTCTGATGTATGTTTTAAACCAGCCCAACACATGGTCTGAGAAACCGACATGGTTTTCAAGACGATCGATTAGAATATTGTGATCGATTGTATCAAATGCTGCACTGAGATCTAACAGGATAAGGATGGAGATCTTATTCTCGTCAGAGTTTAGTCTGAGGTCACTGATTATTTTGGTGAGGGCAGTTTCAGTGCTATGATATTTTCTGAATCCTGACTGAAATTCTTCTAAGATGTTGTTTTCTTCAAGAACGGAATTTATTTGAACTGAAACTATCTTTTCAAGTACTTTACTAATGAATGGTAGGTTGGATATTGGACGATAATTTGCCATTTCATTACTATCCAAGTTAGGTTTTTTTAGTAATGGCTTTACAACTGCTGTTTTAAAGGCATCCGGGAAAATACCAGTCCTAAGGGAAGTGTTTATGATATCTAGCACAGGGCTTGAAACACTATTAAATACCCGTTTGAAGAAAGCTGTAGGTATAGGGTCAATGTCTGAGGTGGAGGAGTTACATTCTGAGACAGTTTTGCAGAGTACATCTAATGTGATGCATGTGAAACTTCTCATGGTTACATTGCACGGTTTGCCGCAATCAACTTTATTTCCATCATGAGTAATGCTGGCCCTGATCAAGGTTATTTTGTTGTTAAAGAATAGTGCAAGTTCTTCACACTTAACCGTTGATGACTGAGGAGGTGTAGGGGCAGTGTTGAGTAGTACATTAATAGTGGAAAAGAGGATTCTGGAGTTTCCAGCATTTTCTGTAATGATTTTAGAGAAGTAATCTTTCCTTGCTAAGCGGATGGTTTTATTATAAGCAGTTAAAGCATCTTTGTATATATCACAGCATATGGTGGTTTTTGTTTTTCTCCATTTTTGCTCCGCTGCACGACATTTCCTTTTTTCTTCGTTGACCGTATTATAGTTTAACCAGGGCGAGGCTCTAGTTTTCTTCTTTTTCGTTTTTAATGGGGCGACAGAATTTAATATAGATGACATTGCATCATTGAGATTTTCTACCATTTCATTTAGAAAGCTGTCATGATTGTGTGGTTCATGTAGTCTGATAAGATCAATGAACTTTTGTGGTAATATTGAGTTGAATTTCATAAATAATATGTGTGAATAATTAGAGAGTCATAATGTAGGAGAGACAGACATTTCACACCAACCCCCTCGCATGAGAAGGCTGCATACCCAAATGGTATATAGGGGAATAGTTACAAGTCACAAAGCCCTCACTCAAACTGACTGTATGTAAATGCTGATTACATGCTGAAGAGTCATGGATCTATTAATCAACTGTTTAGTATCAAAAGAGTAAACCATAATATTAGAAATAAGGTTTGAAGGGTGATTACACTCGTGTTAAAGAAGTCATCACAGCTACTCTGCCAACTAGCAGGGGTGACGAGAGGTACTCTTCACCCCCACTCTGTGATCAGATTAGTACTATATGGTAATTTGGCCCAAAGTGTATTCACACCCCCCACCAGAAGGACATCAGGCCAGCCCCCCCCGTGAGAAGACACACAGAGAAACCCAGAGGGAGGGGCTGCCAGCGCCCACCGGACACCGCTCACAGAAGGCGCCCACAGGAGATGCATGATTGGATCAACTGTAATAGTGAACTGGATTCTATTTTGGCTAGACATGATAGGATATAAGGGCCCACAAAGTGTAATTCTGGAGCCCAGATCCCACCCAGATCTGCATGCTCCACCGCTCCTTCGACCAGAGAGACTGACTGATGCATTTTATGTGAGTAAATCATGGGAAAACACCATTTGTTGTTTAGAGTTTAGTGTAAATCCTTAATATCTGAAACCAGATTTACTCATGTATAAATGTGTGCAGCATGGTCAATGTATGTTCAGATTATGTTACCGACTGTTTTATGTACATTATTGAGGTTGGAGATGCAAACCTGATTGTGATATTTCTGTACAAACAGACAGCCCTGTTAATGTTTTCTGATCATCTCTTGTATGTGAAAGGCAACCTTTTATTCACTCTTGGCCCTGGTTCAAATAAATCAGCTGAGTTGAACTACAGTACTGGTTTGTCTGGCGTACACGTTTTATTCCTCATCTGCTAAGTCAGATGAGGAGACCAACAATTCTATCAGTGTGAATCCTTCCTCCTCCTTCCAGTTAATCAATCTCATTGTGTTGTACTACAATAACCTCAAATTATTGTAGAAAGTCTGTGGGAATTTACCACACTTTGATTCAGCTTTGTCGTTTAGGAGCCTCTTTTTAACTATGATTTCTTTTTTTGTTTTAGTAAGGGTTATTTGAGTATCAAAAAATATACAGTGATGGTCGGAGAGAGGTAATTCAGTTATTGAGATATTTGTTATGCTTAGCCCAGTTGTTGTTATAACTAAGTCTAGTGTATTCCCAAGCCGGTGAGTTGCATTTGTTATATGCTGTATTAGGTCAAAACCATCCAGTAGATTTTTTAGTTCCATAGTTTTGGAGTCTGTTTTCTTATTAAAATGGATGTTCAGGTCTCCATTTAGGATCACCTTATCATATCCGGTAACACATAGTGAGATCAGTTCAGAGAGCTCCTGTATAAATATTGGTGAGTGTCTAGGCGAGCGGTATATTAGGGCGGGCCATACTTTTTTTTTTTTGGAAAATCAATCGAGTGGGGTGTCTAAAATACGTGTTTTTTTGTGGGGAATTCAAATATGGGATTATTTTTACAATCGGATAACTCCTACCTACATTGTTTTGGATTTCAAAATGGCCGATTTGACCATTTTTCACCCCTTGGCCATACATGGATGCCAACATGAATCTTAAGGAAATCCTAACATGCAAGGTGTCTAAATGATGTGTTTCTTAATGGGGAATTCAAATATGAGTTCATTTTTGGGATAGGATAACTCTAACCTACATCATTTTGGATTTCAAAATGGCCCGATTTTACCATTTTTCACCCCTTGGCCATACATGGATGATAACATGAATCTGAAGGAATTCCTAACATGCAATATGTCTAAATGATGTGTTTCTTAATGGGGAATTCAAATATGAGGTCATTTTTGGGATAGGATAAATATAACCTGCATAATCTTGGATTTCAAAATGGCTGATTTTACCATTTGAACCCATTGGTATTGTATTACAAAATTGCAAAGATAAAAAATATATGGGAAATCATTTATAATGACAAAGCCATCAAATGTATTAACAAGTGAACTGTATATAACTGGATACAACTCCAAAGATCAATAATAATAATACTAACAATAATAAATTGTATTTGTAATGCACACAAACACCTAAGTGCTAAATCTCGATTTCCTGACTTCTTGAACTTTGCCAGGTTCCAATATCTTGATTGGACTCATTCTTGGATGGCAAGATCTCCTACTGTACTGCTTTAGCCACCAACCTACAAACACAAACTTAAAGTCAACGTCAGCCATAAATAGGTGAGCTCTTTCCAGAACTACTCAGCAGAAACCTCTGTAACCATTTTAACAAACGTCTCAATGTAGCCTATTGAGAAAATCCATGGGGCTCCATCAATCATCTATCTTCTTAAATTTGATCAGGTTGCACAAGTCCTGCTTGGATTAATTCTTGGACATCAGCCTCCTGCTGGTCTCCTGAGCCCTGATCCCTCCATCCCTTTTTTCTTATGAAAAGTACTTAGCAGAGGCCTCAGTCACCATTTTAACAACCCTCTCGATGCTTTGTGTGTGGCTAGGCCAGTCGAGAACCTCCATGGGGGTGTTGATGAAGTTCTTCACCTCGGAGGTGCTTAGGGAGCAGGTGAGAGGTGGCTCTGACACATCTTCTGACCAGGTGATTAAGCCACCAATGCTGGAAGCGTCACTATTGATGTGAGGTGTTCTTCTGATCCTGACACAGGAGTCTCCCAGCTGAGTGTCTGGATCCCCCTCTCCCCTGATGGCCAGGATTCTCTCCACCCCTCAATTCTCTCTTTTTGATCCTCAGAGCACAGCAGTGTTTGGAGGATGGCTTCACTGTGGGCATACCAAGCAGATCTTCTCACAGTTGGCATCACAACATCCAGCACCTCCTTCCTCTGAGACTTGAGGCAGTCCAGCTGAAACAGGATGTGCCTAGGCCCTTCGATCCAGGAGTGCTTGACCTTCATGTTGAACCAACATGGATAATACACTCCAATGATGAATTCCACAATGCATTGTAGATTATTCAGGTTCTTTCTTTTAAGTTGATGCTTTGACACCCAGAGCCTGAGGAGTCTGTTTGCTGTGGTGAGCCAGCGGCTGTGGTTTACCGGTCCAATCTCCAGCAGAGCCAGCCTTGCAGAAAGCACTCCATCCCTGATTGCACAGACCAGCTTATAGCCATAGTGTTGATCAGTTGAGAGATCTTGAATGATCTTCTCAGGCAGCTTGATCAGCGGAGGGCCAAGAAAGATCCTGGTGAAGTTAGGATTGATCTCCAAGTCTGTAACAGAATCAAGGAGCTGTCCTATTGGCCCAGACAATTTGTTGTCTGACAGAGTAGCCCCATCAACTTCAACAATGAGACGGCGCAGTGGAAGTTCACCAGTGTGCAGGTTGCACACCAACCAGACCAGCTTTCTCCCCAGGTGCAGCTCCAGCTTCCGCATTACACCTGCCTTCACTCCAGTGTTGACATTGGTCGAGTCTCCTCCAATGGCCCACAAGGTCTTATCAGAACCTCTCTCTTTCAGCCAGGCAAACAGGACCTTAGCAATCTTCTCTGCATGGGACTCCTCTTTAGTTGCTTTCTCTGGTGTAAAGTGGAACAGATAGTTGCTGCCAGGCTCACTAGCAACACTATAGTGTTCTTCCTTGATCTTTGCAGGAAAAGATTGGTCACTGCCCTCAGCTTCCATCATCACATTGGTCATGTCAATCCGCCCATCAAAGAGGATACAGGAGATCCCCCCCTCCTCCCTGCACTTCTCCTCAAACTCTTCCCCCAGCTCTTGCATCAACTTTTCTTGTGCTCTCTTAACCTTGTTCTTATCAATCACTTTACTTGTGTCATCTTCTAAGATGAGTCCTGCATCAATCAGAGCTGCAGTTGCTATAGCTGCAGTTGGCCTTAGACCTATGCCATACCTTACACTAGCAAGGGCGATGTTTGGAATCTCATCATAATTTTTCCGTAGCTTTGCTGAAGCTGCAGGGTCAGTTTCAGGAATGAGCTCAACTTCAGGGACTGTAAGGAAGCTCTCAAAATCCTTCCTGGCTTCCAAAGCTTTCTTCTTTGCCCCTTCTCCTTTTCTCTGCCTTCTTTTCCATCCCCTGCCTTTCCAATGTTTTCACCTGTCTCTTGTGCTCAGGCAGATCAGCTCCAGCCATTTGGTGTGGTCCTTTACTTCCAACCTTTTCCCTCTGTCCCTTGATGTAGGCAATATCTTTCACAGGAATCTTTTTGTCTTTGCTGCAGCAACAGTTAATGTTCAGATTCATGTTGGCATCCATGTATGGCCAAGGGGTGAAAAATGGTAAAATCGGCCATTTTGAAATCCAAAATTATGCAGGTTAGAGTTATCCTATCCCAAAAATGACCTCATATTTGAATTCCCCATTAAGAAACACATCATTTAGACACCTTGCATGTTAGGATTTCCTTCAGATTCATGTTGGCATCCATGTATGGCCAAGGGGTGAAAAATGGTAAAATCGGCCATTTTGAAATCCAAAATTATGTAGGTTAGAGTTATTCTATCCCAAAAATGAACTCATATTTGAATTCCCCATTAAGAAACACATCATTTAGACACCTTGCATGTTATGATTTCCTTCAGATTCATGTTGGCATCCATGTATGGCCAAGGGGTGAAAAATTGTCAAATCGGCCATTTTGAAATCCAAAACAATGTAGGTAGGAGTTATCCGATTAGAAAAATAATCCCATATTTGAATTCCCCACAAAAAAACACGTATTTTAGACACCCCACTCGATTGATTTTCCAAAAAAAAAAAAGTATGGCCCGCCCTAGCGGTATATTGTGACAATAATAGTTGATTCTGTTTTTAGTTCAATGGCAAGATATTCCATTGACATGAACTCGCCTAGTTCTGTGATTCTAAACAAGAGTTTTGAGGAGAAGATTGCTGCAACTCCTCCGCCCCTTTTATTTTTTCTGGGTATTTGAAAAAAGTTATAGTCTGGTGGACAAGCTTCTATCATTATTGATGTAGCTGTGTCATTATTTAGCCATGTCTCTACTAGGCAGATGCAATCTAAGTTATTTTCTTTAATCAGATCATTTACTAAGAATGTTTTATTATTCAGTGATCTGACATTTAGGAAAGCTAATTTTATTTGTTGGACTTCTATAGAGGAGGTCTGCTTTGGTTTGACCGTGATGGCCCTGAGGTTAATAGCAGGTAAACGCATTGGTGGCGTATATTTTTCACCATGCCATTGGCTAGTTATGATTACTTGTATGTTTTGAGAGATGGCATGGTAATTGTGCTATACTGTACCGTACTGACTGCACTGTGCTTTCGGGGACATTTTATCAGACGAGATGGCCTTGTGTGATATGGGGGGGGGGGGGGGGGGGCGGGACGTCTTGTGCTGTACTTCGTGGTGAGATTGTGTCCTTCATGACTATCTCTCGTGCTGGTATGAGCTTAATATTCTTGGAGGCCATCAAGGCATGACGCATGTTTGCTGATAGGAGCTTTGAACCTAAGCGATTTGGGAAGAAGCCATTTCTTTGAAAACGTTCTGGGTTTTGACCTGAGAGCAGAAATTATAGCAGAATCCAAAGTGCTGGAGGACGATGATTTTGTGTTAGACATAGGTAACCCTTTTGGCTGCATGTTGTGGTGTGGATTTAAACTTTTTGGTTTCAAGACCGCGTTTGCTTTCTGGGTAGCTCGGAACTCTATAACCACGGGTCTCTGTAAATAAGCCAATAGCTTTGCATCCGCTAAACTACTGGCAAGTATTTCATACAACTTAATGTCAGCTGGTAGATAACGCCAGATGCCATCGGCACTAGCTTATTCAGCCGTGAGTCTGTGACCTAACATTTAGTCCCGGTAACTTACTGATAGCTGAGGGAGACATTGTTGCGTTGTAACAGTTACATTAGGTTAATTGTTTTAAGTGTATTCTTGTCACCATAACGTGACGTGTGCTCTAAGTAAATAGGCAAAGAAAACAACCAATAAAGTCAAGGATGAATTAATATATGGTGAGGCGTGTACTCTAGCATTAATATATGGTGATGTACTCTAGCATTAATATATAGTGAGGTGTGTACTCTAGCATTAATATGACGGCCGGCCCAAGCCGGAGGCAGCGCTGACAGCCGGATTCGATACCGGTGTATCACGCGTTGGTGACGAGCACTTCGACACTTATAATGTCCATAGCTCAGCCATTTCTCACCAGATTGCAACAAGTTTTTTCCTAGACGTTCACAGAAAGGTAAAGAAACAATATACGTTGATTTTATGGCAATAATGTTCGACCTGTGAGATATAATCACGAAAATAACGTCAGCATTTTTCACTATTTTCAGCAGCTTTGACAGAGGCTGGTGGAGCTGGGTGGTGTAGTTTTATGAAATGTCGAAAGCCATGGGTCTCCTCTTTCTTAGGACACACCATATATTAATGCTAGGGTACACACCTCACTATATATTAATGCTAGAGTACATCACCTACTGACTCAATTGGCAGAGTCAGCGGGAGGAATGCGATGGGTGGTAATCTGGTCGTTGTAAACAGCGACTCCTACAGGTCGGTCAGGGCACCTGCACAGCAAGGACAGGAGATGTCGAGGGTAGTGTGAGCCTCCCACACGTTACACCTCGCCAATGAGAGTCCGCGCTGGCAGGTGAAAAGAAGTGGCTGGCTGACTCTGCGTGTATCGGAAGGGACATGCAATAGATTCTTCAACCCCCTAAATTGGGATGGGAGAAAAACAGAAAAAGAAGGAGAAAAAGTGTCTAAAGAAAAAAATAATCATAACTACTTACAGTAGATTTAATTCACTGTCTTTGCAGCCCTGTAACGGGTGCCTGGTGGTACTAAATCCAGATTTAACTCTGTCATTGGAAAGAGGACATTTGGCCATAATAAGATAATTTATAGGCCTTATATTCTATATTCATATTTCAAATTGCATATGTCCGGATGTCAAAATTCAGGACTGTATAAAAACCCTCTGTAAATCATCTGCCCTTTATTCATTTGCTTAGATTTTTTAGTACACTTGATCGCAAGAAGGTGCTAAATGAGATCAGTGGCAATTATTCACGTCTGGTCAATGTTAGCATGGTGTTGTGTATTCACCTTCAAATATGGAATACAAAATTCTAATAATAATTTATATTCTCCTTTGGTTCATTACAATTTACTCAAGCATAGTAACAGACACAGTATTTCTGACACTGGGAATATATTCCCTGAGGTCCATAGATGTCCCTAGATACCAAGAACATGCAAATGGACCTTGTAGAAGTGGAGCAATCTTCCATTTACTTGGGTATGTACTTTTTGGCTAGGGCTTAAGAGGTTAACTTTGACTTTGATGGGTTTATGTTCAAAATCTCCCCACAAACAGGATATTTTTAATCTAAATGGTAAATTTTTCTGTCTGCTCTCAGCCCACATGCCACACACGACATTATCCTCTGTCTGTATTCTTCTCACATTATAAGCTGCTCAACAGGGTCACAGAAACAACTTCTGCTGTTTATTGCAACCAGACACACAATGGTCTGATCTTAACAGGAACGATGCTACCAGGCCGTGAGGACAGGGGGAAATGTGTTAAAACACACACTCCAATTCAATTTATTTATCCAATTTTGTCACTTACCCGCAAGAAAATGATATCCAGACGACAGCCACATCTTGTTTCCCTGGATAGATACCCAGCTAAATGTCACCTTATCTTGAGTTGTCTGTAAGGTTTCTTTACAAGGGAATCTCATGAAGGAAACTCATTTATACTCATATTACATCGATTAATATGTCAAAGCGGTGGGGGAATCGTGAAGGGGAGATGTGGTTGTCGGCAATACTCTGCTCAAGGGTAAAATCTCATCAAGCTCTTTTCATTTTATTGTATTTATTTTATTCCGGCGGATCGACAATAAGCAAGGCTGAGATCAAGTGTCAAGTTCGGTACAGCTTCAGACTGTATTTTTGCCTGCATACAGTATACGAGACACGCCGCCTCCGGCTCGAGACACGCGGGTGTGTCTTTCTGTTTAGTAGATTAATAGGGTTGATGCGTGAGTCGAGGAAAGAGCGAGGGAGCAGAGGGTATAAAGACAAAGCGTGATAGGCAGGTATCCAGATAGACATCTGTGAAGAGATAAGACATATTCATGTATTCACGAAGTAATCGCCTCTGTTGACATTGGGAACTAAAAGGGGAGCTCAGGCGTCACTTAATTCCCAGCACACACACACACGCGCGCGCACATGCACACACACACTCATTATCTCATTATCCCAGTTCCCCCCCTTGCCTCCCAATGCAGAGCCGCTCACAAGACAATCTATTCTGTGCGCAGAGCGAATGGTATTTACAGTACATTAATTAGGCAAGCCCGGGACAGAGGAACCGCCGCGACCGGAGGAGGCCACGTGGGACACGGCGGGGACGTTTTGAAGGGGAATCACACGGGATGTCTACTAGGAGTTGTAGCGATTATAGCCTTGAAATAACATCACAATGTTGCAGGGTAATTTGCGGTGACGAAGGAAAATCCCGAACGACATTTTGTTGGCGATTGCGGCAGCATTTATTAGTGCAAATAGACCTGTAAACAATAGTCAATATCTCAATGCCAACATTTTAGTCAGTCCTCTTTGTTAATTACCCATCCAAATCGGATTAGAACTGTAGGAGTTATGGCTGATACGGAACCGTTAGCATTGCATATCAGGACAATGACATGCGGTCTTTATTGTTATATATATATATTTATACAAATTACATTTTAAGATGCAAATTAATCTCTCAAATTACCTCCTAGACCTAGTCAGGCTTCAGGACTGGTCACTCCACAGAGATGGCCCTCATAGTGGTCACAGAGGCTCTTCACTTGCAAAAGCGAAGGGCCTTTCCTCTGTCCTGATTCTCCTGGACCTTTCCGGACCGCACCCTTCGACACAGTAAACCATCAGATCCTCCTCGCAGGAATGGAGTGGCTGGCTCTGCACTGGCGGCAGTGGCTCGGGAGGTAGAGCAGTCGTCTGGCAATCCGGAGGTTCCCGGTTCGGTTCCCGGTTCGATTCCCGCTCCTCCCGGGCAACGTGTCGATGTATCCTTGAGCAAGACACTTAACCCCTAATTGCTCCTGATGAGCAGGTTGGCACCTTGCATGGTTGCCTCTGCCGTCAGTGTGTGAATGTGTGAGTGAATGTGTGAGTGAATGGGTAAAATGTGAGTAACAAATTGTAAAGCGCTTTGGATAAAAGCGCTATATAAAAAAGCGCTATTTACCATTATGGCTGACATCCTACCTTGACTACTGCAATGCACTGCTTGCTGATCTACCGAACATGGCCACCAAGCTTCTTCAACTCATTCAGAATGCTCATCTCCAACCTACCAAAGTCACCCCATGTTACCCCACTTCTTAGGAACCTGCAATGGCTCCCCATCGCCGCACGAATCTGCTTCAAGGCCCTCGACCTGGCATATCGCACGGCGAAGGGAACGGCTCCCTATAACTCCGGTCAATGGTCTCTAACTACACACCCTCAAGACCCCTCCACTCTACGTCTTCTGGCTGTCTCAGACCCATTCCTATCCAAACTCCGGGAGGATCATCAAAGAGAAGCCGCCTATTCTTGGTCCTTCCTCCACAATGGTGGAACTAACTTCCCACTACAGTTAGGACAGCCGAAACCCGATCAATCTTTCCCTGTAAACTAAAGACACACTTCTTCAATCAATATCTTAATAAAAAAGAATTTAATATATATAAACACTAACCTTCTTACAGTGGTTCAGGAGGTAGAGCAGTCGTCTGGTAATCCGTTGGTTCCCGGTTAGATTCCCGCTCCTCCTTGAGCAAGACACTTAACCCCTAATTGCTTCGGATGAGCTGGTCGGCACATTGCATGGTTGCCTCCGCCGTCGGTGTGTGAATGTGTGAGTGAATGGGTAAAAATGTGAGGGACAAATTCTAAGGCACTTTGGATTAAAGCGCTATATAAATTCAGCCATTTACCATTTACTATCCTCTACTGTCATGCACTGTTCCTACTGTATTTAACCACACCCCTTGTTAAGGTTAGAGGTTATATATAGGATTGTTAGTAACTGTCTAACTGCATATATAACTGTTTCCACTAGAGGGCGCTCTAGGCGGAGCCACTCCTGATACCACCAGGTGGCGAGTATAAATAGAGATGTCTCCTCCCCCTCTACCTTTTTCTCCACCAGCCTCTCAGTGAGAGGAGAACTCATGTGCTGCTGCTCATACCATGTGAATGAATAAACAACGCCGTTTACAGGCTAAAGATAGAAACCATGCCTCTTCACCACATTATTGTCGCCCTATAGCCGGATTCTGTCAACACCCCTCCGAGGCAAATGTAGTTCTTTCCACTGCATCGGAATACATACTGTCAGACAATCTAACAATAATTAACACATTTACAAGTTGTATTACGTTTTGTAAATAAGGAAACAGATAGAGAACATTTCAAAGCACTCAAAAATGGCAATATTTCTATTTTGACCTATTTCTGAATCGCGCTACGTTTTCGGCTATTCTGAGGAATGTTCTCTGCCGGCACAATCCGACCTAGACACAGTTTCATCTTTAGTACATACAAGATCAGGGGTGCAGTCGTAATATGGGCGAAGGCCAAACGCCCGCGCACGCGCGCTCGCGCATACATGTTCCCTCTGTTGCGCACAAAACAGATGATACACCTTGTCTCATCCTTCCAGTGAAGTCGGGAGATCAAGCAACCCCCCACCACACCTACAGGGCTTGTATTTGGTTGTCGGTATCCTATTATTATGCAAAGTCTAGGTGATAAGTGGCGCGACGAGTCATTTTATCACCTAGACTTTGCATAATAATAGGATGCGCGCACTTCGGCCTCAGTGACGAAGGCCAAACGCCGTTTGACCGCGTTTGCCCAGCATTGCACCCCTGTACAAGATACATGCAAGAATGCACACGGCGGGGGATTTTTGCCAGGCGATCGATTTTTTAAGCCAGGCGACCAATAGAATTATCGCTTCATTTGTTATGAATGAGATAACCCACACAGCCGGAGATTTTCGAGTGACAATTGCGCAGCAAGTTCTGTCGCCTCAATCCTATATTTCTTTAGGCAGACAGGCGACACAGCAAGGACAATGGAAATAACATGACTTCTACTGGTGTATCATTTGTAATATAAATACATTTATCAATACATTCATTGATAAATAACCTATGTATTATTACTGTTGTGAAGGGCCAGATTAAACCGAATATATATATTTATTTATATATATATATTTAATTGTATTTGTATATTCTCTAATATTCCCTGATATCCCTTGTATATTCCTTGTACAATATGCATTGAATATCCATTCTAGCCTACTGAACATCCCATAATAGTCTCCATTCTACTATTGGTCGAGACCTTGGTGCCAGGCTGCCATACCCCTCAGACCCAGTTCAAACGTACCGCTCGACATGTACGAACAAGTCCTAGTTCCGCGTAGGAATTTGGCTACCGCACCACTAATGGGACTATTTGTTCATAGTGCGTATATATACTGCGCTACTAAAGTAGGACTTTCTTTTCAGTCCAGTTTCTTACCCTCCAATAGAGTCACAGACGTAAAGCCTCCCCGCGACGCCACGTGTGGGAGTAAGGCCAAGTTCGCCTACCATCGGTATTGAGACATCGTGTATATTAATATTTGAATAGTCATATTTGGCACTATATCGTCGAGTTGGACGTAGTCTATTAAGCTAATAATAGTCTGTTAATATATAGTGCTTCGTGCGGTGAGAATACTACCGTAGTCAGTACCCCATCGTTTCGGGCAGAGAACTGGCTGTTTACCCAGGGTGGTTGACCCTATGTGAAGCTGCACCCGAGGAGCCCCAGAGCCGACGAGCGAGTGGACCTGTATACCGGATTATTCTACCGACGACAGCCCGCCTTCCCAGGCACGGATTATGCTTTGGATACTTTGATTATTCCATGGATAAAGACCCCCGACACTGCCGTGTGTTGGAACCCCCCCCCCTGGAGAGGACGCAAGGTGAGGAGACGCTCTGCAAGACGAGGTCGCTTCACGTCTCTCCCCCGTGGACCGGAGAGAGCCGGCCCACAAAGAGTCCACCTGCTTTCATCTGTGGTCCAAGGATCGCCGGCGCATTGAACGGCACTACAGTGGGTTCACCTGGGATACCCTTGGCCGGATGAGGCAGCCGGATTCTACCCCCCCCCCCCTTCCTACTCCTGTCGGCTTACAAGCGACCGGATTAACCCCCCCTAGTGTATCCAGTCTATAATCATTAAAGTATCATTGCTGTTATTCCTTAACTATTCCAGGTCGTATATTTACCACCTGCGCCTTCAGAGATTGGACATTCTCTATTGATATACCGACGAATACTCCTTTGCCATAAAAGTGCATACTATTTCAATTCATAAATGTAATTAAGTGATTGAGTGCTTATTCTACACACCATCGCTGTGTAGAAAATAAAGACCTGTTTCTAATTCGTACATTTGTGTTGGATCCGTTTCATCTACGTGAGAGTGTTCATGATAATATATTTATGCCGTGTACTGGGTGGCCGAATATTAAGTACAAAGGTAGTGGTAGTAAGTATCATATCTAGTAATACAGTCAGGGAATTGTACCCCTCAGTTACAATTGGTCCTTCGAGCCGGAGGGTAATTAGTGTAATATTAATATAGTGTTATTAATATTGAAATGGCCTATGATGAACACTCCACGAAACGATCCTCCTAACCAACGCCCGCAGCGCGAACGACGGCTCCCTCAGTACTTAGAGGCTTACGCTGTCAGTCAACAACCTAGTCTTCTACTAACAGTAAACGCGGTAAAACTAGAAAGTAAAAGTATGTCTAACCCCAACGCCCAGACTACCCCGACCATAGAGGCCCCTACGGGCTCTAATGTAACTGACCAAGTTCACGGTGGGGACCAGTGGGAACCAGACATGACTTCACACCCCGCCAGTACTGAAGAAGTAGTCCCCGATGAGTCCCGGGAGGAATACAACGCTACCGAGAGAGAACTCGGCACGGAAGAAGACGGGGAGAGCACCGTGGAGATAGAGCTCCAAGGCTCCGCAAGGAGTACCCCGAGGGAAGGCTCCCCTATACAACCGCCTTCTCCAGAGGCAGAGAGGACCCTACAGCAGGCCTTCCTCATCAGCCTGAACGCCGCTGCTGAACGCGACCGACTGCAGATCCAGCAGCGAAGCGAACACGAGCAGATACGTCTAGAAATAAGACGCATTCAGATGGAAGAGAATGTGGCCCGAGAACGAGCCGGTGCTCAACGGGACGCAGCGCGCGACAGACAGCAGTCGCAACTAATAGAACAGCTGATCAGACGGACAACACCCTCTCCCTCCGCCAGAGGCTCCAGGAACTCGTCTAGACACACCTCCAGGGCGGCATCCCCTAGCCGAGTAAACAACCCTGAACTTGACCAACAGACGAGGTCTATACCCCCCACAGACCACCTCCCCCCACCGGTCCAAGCGAGACCTAGCAACCGGGAAGGAGCAGCATATCCTGTGGAGAGGCTAAACCAGAGACTACAAGCACTGGATGACCTAACTGAAGACGAAGAGGAAGAGGAGGAGAACCACGCCCGAAGACAGCACAGTACTCTACCGGACCAGGAGGTCCGGTACAGCCCAGGCTATACTCCCGCGGAGCTGCGCTACAGACCCCCGACTCTATACACGGGTGAGCACGACGCACGACCCGCACCGAGGAACAGCACCTGGACAAGCGGGCCATGGTACACTGCCGGTACCAGCCCATACCAAGGAGCGGGAGGAGACTCGCCTAGGAGGCCTCTCCCCCAACGCTCGCCGATGTATCCACAGTCAGCGTCATACATTGGCACGCCTATGGTACCCGACTTCACCCAAGAGAACCGGGCCCAGTATACAGAACTCCGCATGTGTCTGGAGACCATGTTGGTGGATGTATTGGATGAACGCCACAAATACGCCATCCTACTGAAGCACTTAAAGGTACCCCGCGCACATAATATAGCGCTCGCCTACGCGACTTCCACCACCCCATACACAGCAGCGCTGGTAGCATTGGACCAGAGGTATGGGCGCATATGGGATTACGTGATCCAGGAGATCCGACACATCGACCGCTTACCCCCAGCAATAGACAATCGAGCACTGGACGACCTGTCCATCAGAGTGCAGTCCCTGGTAGGGATGTTGGGAGCGCAAAGAGAGAAGGGGAGGCATGAACTTTACGCCAACTCAAATGTGGAAAGGATCCTGGAGAAGCTGCCGCCCGCTCGTCAGGAGCGCTTTAGGCGGCAGAGGGACCACAGAGACCCGAATGGCCCCGAACCGAACCTGCTCGATCTAGCAGACTTCCTGGCGAGAGAAGTCAGCAGCCTACGGCTAGATACATTCGGACGGAGCACCCCTGGCTCCAGAGAAGGAACCAGACGACTAAATGATGGAAGAAGATTGGTGACTGTGATGCACCAATCGGAGTCAGTACCGAGCAGCAGGAGCCACAGTACCCCCTCCAGAACGGAGAAGTGGAAGATAGTGTGCCCCTACTGTGAGAAAGAACACTGGCTAGCGCAATGTGACTCCTTCCCCAAGCTGAACGCGGAGGAAGCAGGTCAATGGATAAAGTCCAACGAGCGCTGTTTTCGCTGTGCGCGCTCACACATGGCAGCCGAATGCCGCTTAAAGAAAAGGTGCACCAAGTGCGATGGAGCCCATCTGGACATACTTCACGACAGTAACAGACGGCGCCCTTCACCTGCACCATCCAGCCGCAAAGCGAGCGTCATGTACATCGATCCCGCTTGCAGCAGTGGAGCCCGAGTACTCCTAAAAGTAGTGCGTGTGACACTAAGCTACCAGAATAAAGTCCTGGACACTTACGCCGTCCTCGATGACGGGTCAGAGAAGACCCTGCTGCTCGCCTCCGCTGCGGCCCAGCTAGGGCTGCGGGGAAGCGAAACCCAAATGACAATTCGGACAATAAGACGAGATTTGAAGACGATAAAGGGCGAGAATGTCTCATTCTCTATCACAGCAAGCGGCCAGCCTGAGCGACGGTACCAGATTGCAGACGCTTTCACCAGCCAAGAAATAGGACTGTCGCGGTACACATACCCCGTCGCCAAGCTGATGGAGAAATATGCACATCTGCGCAAGTTACCGATCCCGCTCATAGACAATGCTATGCCGACCCTGTTGATAGGCTCCGACCATGCAGACCTCATTGTCCCGATAGACCGGGTTCATACCGGACCCCGAGGCTGCCCTGCAGCAGTCGAGACCCGTTTGGGATGGACTCTCCAAGGCCCGCTCGCCAAATCTCTCAACCGAAGTACAGCCACTAGACGTCTCCACTCCCGAGTCACAGAGGGAGAAACCGCACTCCTGCAACACGTAGAGCGGCTATGGACCTTGGAACAAATGCCATTTAAGAACGGAAAGAAAGACATTCGCTCTAAAGATGACATTTACGCCATTCACCTCCTCGAGACAGGGACCAAGAGAGTCCCGGTCAACGGCGTGTTGAGATACGCCACGCCACTCCTGCGGCGAGAAGGAATGCCTACTTTCCACGCCAAGACAGACGCCACAGAACGGTACCTGCTGAACACGGAGCGGCGCTTAGCCAAGAACCCCGCCCAAGAGAGTGTATACCGCGCTGAGATTGAGAAGCTCATCACAGCGGGACACGTCACAAAGATGGACATTAAAGAGGCTGACCAGACCACTGAATCGTGGTACGTGCCCCACCACAAGGTCCATCACAACGGTAAAGACCGCATAGTATTTAACTGCAGCTACCAGATCGGATCCCAAAATCTGAATAAAGAGTTACTGCCCGGTCCCACACTCGGCCCCTCCCTACTCGGCGTTCTACTCCGCTTCCGCCAGGAAAAGGTGGCCATCAGCGGGGACATTAAAGGAATGTTCCTGCAGGTGAGATTAGTAGAGGCGGACAAGCCCCTGTTACGGTTCCTATGGAGAGAGAAGCCAGGAGATGAGCACCCAGCCATCTACCAATGGGAAGTCCTCCCCTTCGGAACGACGTGCAGCCCCTGCTGTGCGACATTTGCACTACAGAAACATGTAGCAGAGGACCCAGCAGCGGACGAAGAGGTCCGACACAGCGTAAAGAACAGCTTCTACGTAGACAACTGTCTACAAAGCCTTTCAACCCAGGAAGAAGCCGAGGCTCTCCTGATTAAACTCCGCGCCTCATTGATCAAAGGCGGCTTTGATCTCAGGCAGTGGGCCAGCAGCGATCCGCAAGTACTGCGCAGCCTCTCCTCCGAGGACAAGGCAGCCAGCAGCGAGACCTGGATGGCTACAATCCCGGGAGAAGCCCAGGAGATGACCCTGGGATTGGTGTGGCGATTCAAAACAGATTCGCTTCACTACAGACACAAGCCCCTGACTACGGAGCAGGGAAGGCCGGCGGCGGCGCAGACCACCAGACGGAGTGTGTACACAACACTCGCTCGACAATATGACCCGCTAGGATGTATTCTACCGTACACCACCAGGGCAAAAATGATTGTACGAGCATTGTGGGACAAGGACCAGGGCTGGGACGACCCCATTCCCGCACACCTTGCATCCACCTGGAGAGAGTGGGAGATGGAGCTCCACTCACTCCCAGGCGTTAATATGCGCCGAAGCTACTTCCCACCCACGGTGAGGCCAGAGACATGTAAAATGGACTTACACGTCTTCAGTGACGCCTCAGAGGTCGCATACGGATCAGTAGCCTACTTGCGGGCCCAAGACCAGGAGGGAGAGATCTACACAGCATTTGTCCTCGCCCGCTCGAGAATAGCCCCACGCAAGCAACAATCTATCCCACGTCTAGAGCTCTGCGCAGCCCTAGCCGGAGCGCACCTAGCCACGCTCATCCAACGTGAGCTCACCATACCGGTGTCTAGAACAATCCTGTGGTCAGATTCCACAACGGTACTCGCCTGGATCAAATCGGACTCATGCAAGTACAAAGTCTTCGTGGGAGTCAGAGTCACCGAGATTCAAGACTTAACCGAAGAGTTAACCGGAGAAACAGAGTGGCGCTACGTTGATACAAAACAGAACCCAGCTGACGTCATCACCCGGGGGATGCCCCTGGATGACCTCACCCGTCGCAATGTCTACAGTGACGGCCCCGCATTCCTAAGACTCCCGGAAGGACAGTGGCCCATGCCTATCCCGAGGGAAGCAAGTCCAGAGGAGGTGGAAATTAAGAAGTCTGTGTTCTGTGGATTGAGCACCGTAGCCTCCACCGACCCTAACATAGACGATTGCACGTCCATAGAGAGTGCACAACAAAGAACATTCCTGCGGTACCACCCGGAGTGCAAGTCCCCCGCTGATATGTCAGCAGCTAACTACGAGGAAGCAGAATTGCTTGTACTGCAGCGAGCCCAGAGAGACTCGTTCCCCGATGAATTGGCCTGTCTACAGGGAGGAAAGCCCGTCCCATCCGACAGCAGATTAATTCACCTGGCCCCCGAGAGCGACGCTCATACCCTCATCAGAGTGGGTGGTCGCCTACGCAGAGCCCCCAATCTACCGGATGACATTAAATACCCGATCGTATTGAACAGCCGACACAAGGTCACAGAGCTGATTATAAAGAAATACGATGAGGATGTACATCACGCAGGACCAGAAGAAGTCCTAATGACAGTCCTCACAGAGATTGAGGGAGTACTTAACTCGAAGCCCCTCGGATATGTCTCCAGTGATGTGGCGGATATCGACCCAGTTACCCCCAACACACTCCTGATGGGGCGGCTAGATCCTGCATTACCACAGACAATGTACCGGCCTGAAGAAGCGAACGGCCGACGAATGTGGAGGTACAGCCAAGTATTAGCCGACAAGTTTTGGAACAGTTTCCTACCTACCGTCTCTACAGACCCGCCAGAAGTGGGTAAAGGAGAGAGACAATTTGACAGAAGGAACAGTCGTCATGATTATTGATCAATCACTGCCCAGAGCTATGTGGCCGGCCGGCCGCGTAAGCAAAGTGATCACCGGTGCCGACGGCAAGGTCCGAGCAGCTGAAGTGCTCGTCCAGGGTCGCACTTACACCCGTCCCGTGGCAAGGCTCATAGAACTGCCTCGACTGCCAGACACAATCGATGATGACCATGACCCTACAACCCTATGACTTTGTGAAGTTGACTGACCCCTACAGCAAACCCTTATGTGTAAATAGACAACGCGATTAATCTGTCTCTGTTTAACTGATTAGGTCTGGGACCTATTCAGGGGGTGGCTGTTGTGAAGGGCCAGATTAAACCGAATATATATATTTATTTATATATATATATTTAATTGTATTTGTATATTCTCTAATATTCCCTGATATCCCTTGTATATTCCTTGTACAATATGCATTGAATATCCATTCTAGCCTACTGAACATCCCATAATAGTCTCCATTCTACTATTGGTCGAGACCTTGGTGCCAGGCTGCCATACCCCTCAGACCCAGTTCAAACGTACCGCTCGACATGTACGAACAAGTCCTAGTTCCGCGTAGGAATTTGGCTACCGCACCACTAATGGGACTATTTGTTCATAGTGCGTATATATACTGCGCTACTAAAGTAGGACTTTCTTTTCAGTCCAGTTTCTTACCCTCCAATAGAGTCACAGACGTAAAGCCTCCCCGCGACGCCACGTGTGGGAGTAAGGCCAAGTTCGCCTACCATCGGTATTGAGACATCGTGTATATTAATATTTGAATAGTCATATTTGGCACTATATCGTCGAGTTGGACGTAGTCTATTAAGCTAATAATAGTCTGTTAATATATAGTGCTTCGTGCGGTGAGAATACTACCGTAGTCAGTACCCCATCGTTTCGGGCAGAGAACTGGCTGTTTACCCAGGGTGGTTGACCCTATGTGAAGCTGCACCCGAGGAGCCCCAGAGCCGACGAGCGAGTGGACCTGTATACCGGATTATTCTACCGACGACAGCCCGCCTTCCCAGGCACGGATTATGCTTTGGATACTTTGATTATTCCATGGATAAAGACCCCCGACACTGCCGTGTGTTGGAACCCCCCCCCCTGGAGAGGACGCAAGGTGAGGAGACGCTCTGCAAGACGAGGTCGCTTCACGTCTCTCCCCCGTGGACCGGAGAGAGCCGGCCCACAAAGAGTCCACCTGCTTTCATCTGTGGTCCAAGGATCGCCGGCGCATTGAACGGCACTACAGTGGGTTCACCTGGGATACCCTTGGCCGGATGAGGCAGCCGGATTCTACCCCCCCCCCCCCCTTCCTACTCCTGTCGGCTTACAAGCGACCGGATTAACCCCCCCTAGTGTATCCAGTCTATAATCATTAAAGTATCATTGCTGTTATTCCTTAACTATTCCAGGTCGTATATTTACCACCTGCGCCTTCAGAGATTGGACATTCTCTATTGATATACCGACGAATACTCCTTTGCCATAAAAGTGCATACTATTTCAATTCATAAATGTAATTAAGTGATTGAGTGCTTATTCTACACACCATCGCTGTGTAGAAAATAAAGACCTGTTTCTAATTCGTACATTTGTGTTGGATCCGTTTCATCTACGTGAGAGTGTTCATGATAATATATTTATGCCGTGTACTGGGTGGCCGAATATTAAGTACAAAGGTAGTGGTAGTAAGTATCATATCTAGTAATACAGTCAGGGAATTGTACCCCTCAGTTACAATTACCATGCTATTTATGTTAATTATTAATTAACTAAGTTAGTTATTAATTTATATGTGCTGCTTAAATATAGCCTACATTAGTGAATTTGTCTATTTATCAATCGACAATCATGACATTGCATTATTGCTGATCAGCACGCCTTTCAGGTTAACTGGTGGGGAAAAAAAGTGTCTAACTTTTTTGCTGCTGGTAGACCATCGCTGTACGAATAGGAAGAGCCGTAGCTTTCCATAAATCTATTTTGTTAGATCCAGCACTGAATGCATTTGTGATTATGAAAAATGTTCGACGACAACAACTAGCGTTTGTTATTTCCTGGTTGATTCTGGACGTGATGTCACACCAGGTTCACTCAGACAATAGACAATTCGTTTTATTAGGTTGTAAACGGTCCTGAACGGCAGTGGCGTCGTTAGCCCTGGGCTTCCGGGGCTTTAGCCCCGGATGTTTTTCTCCTAGCCCCGGATCTAAAAAAAACTTAAATAATTTTTTTTTTTTTTTTTTTTTTTTTTTTTTTATGGCAGCATCCCCATTGTCTGTGCTGAATGTTTGTTAGTGTTTGGTATTTCTCTTTGGTTTTTAGTACTTTTAAACATTGATTTTTAGCAAGTAGTAGTTTTCATTTGATCCTATATAATTTTTTCATTCACTGATTTGTGGACTTTTTTTTAGTGTCTTGAAAGGCGCATTATAAATCAAATGCATTATTATTATTATTATCATCCAGGAGGGAAAATACACTTTGGATAGTAGGGACTTCATCTCTGCCTGTCCTGGCCAGGAAACACTTTGCAACTGTGATCTCCTCTGGCAGTAGTTGGATATTGTAATGTGTGGCGAGGGGTTGCAGCAATTCCACTGAGAGAAACTGGTCTGAGACTGGATAACATGCCTGTATGCCTCTCATACGTTGTTCTCCAACTCATGAGAACCTGCTCTCAAGCTCTTGCAGCATTCTGTCGAGGACTGGATAGAACAGTCTCTGTCTCAGCTGATCTCCATGAGGTCTGAGCTTGTGCCACAAGATGACTCAACTACATACTCGTCCATCCTTTTCTGCTTCCTCCTTTGGCTGGTAGTATGTTCCTCAATCCCAAGGCCATTACATATGGCCTTTGTCCTGTCATACATGTCCACTGCCATCTCTGAGGTGCGATAACCTTTGAGTGTGTCCTGCACTGTGCTTTTAAATAGTACAGATAGGTATTGAAGATGTGCACTTTAACGCAGCAGCACCTGGAGCCATCCATACCCATGTCCAGTGTCCACTGACAAAGACATTCTCATGATACTGTGATAAACTATAATAAGCTTTAATCTAACCCTGGTTAATTTCCTCGGATAGTCCGGTTGGTTTGGGGTGGTGTGAAAGCTCATTCACTCTTGCAAGTGAACCCTGCTGCGGTTCATTTGAGATGTGAATGCAAAGCGGACCAAAGGCAGGAAAAGACCCCAAAATCTAATCTTTTTTTTATGAGAAGACTGAAACATTATGTATATAATTTTTTCGATTGCTTAAGCACGATTTTGAAAACAGGGCCCGGTGTTTCAAAACACTACACACAATTAGCACAACCACACACACAATTATCAGAACACCTCAGATCCTTTGCTAAATTAAACACAAACTATACACTAATTTATAAAAACTACATTTTTTTACCATCGTTTCATATGACTTAATTCTGTTTGAACCAGTTACACACTACTGTGCTTAACCTAAAACACATTTAGCAATTCTACTTCTCAGTGATTAGAGTACTGTAAGTGAAGTACACAGAGAATGTGCAAATATACAATAAATTCACCAAACACTACACAAGACCAATGCGGTAGACTGATGAAAAATTATTATTTATTTATCTCCATATACCCAAATCAATGATGCAGACTGATGAAAAACAATATTCTCTCCATATACCCAAATCAATGATGCAGACTGACAACAATATACATTTTCTCTCCATATAACCAAATCAGTCAACATTTCAACATGGAGAATCACAACAAAACATGTCCCAGTTTTCATGCTACTACAGTGTGCATAACACAGTAAGCTCAGCAAATATCAGACAAACATAAAATACTGTATCCAGTACAGGTTAAAATTACAGTAAAACAAAAACAAAAATAGAAAACATTTAAATAGAGTACAGAAAATACTAGACATGATCTCTTTGCCTAGCTGGATCTGGCAAGAGATTATTTTGTTGCGATTCTCCATGTTGACATGTTGACTGATTTGGGTATATGGAGAGAACATTTTTTATTTTCATCAGTCTGCATCATTGGTTGTCTTGTGTAGTGTTTGGTGAATGTATTGTATATTTTCTTGTTCTCTGTGTACAGTACATCACTCTCCTTCCGTTTTGGTTGAAGGCAGGTGAACTCACCTGCTGCATTTTTATAGTGCTTAAACCTGATTGGTGTATCTACAATTAAGCAATGGTGTGTTTGTGCATCTGATTGCTGTGTTTAACCAATTGGCTCATATGTGTGGTAATTTGACATTCTATGTGTAATGTAATGCAAGTGTGTTTAGTGTTTTGCAAATCACTGTGTATTGTTTTGCAAAAAGTGTGAGGCTGACTTTGTGCTTATAGGGGTGCAAATCTGGGCCTATGTTTTGCTCCTTGAGTGTATGGTTTTGATAATTGTGTAATACTTTTGATTTGAGTGTTTATGCAATCGAAGAAAACTGTAAAGACTAGAGATTAACTGTTTATTTCTTTTGTACATAGGCTGTGCATAATGTTTGTTTGTTTATTTGCTTATGTGTATGATTCTTAACTGTGTTTTTATTTTGTTATTGGTGTATATGTGTGTATGTAATGTATGTATATGTATATATATATATGTATGTATGTATGTATGTATGTATGTATGTATGTATGTATGTATGTATGTATGTATGTATGTATGTATGTATGTATGTATGTATGTATGTATATGTGTATATATGTATATTTGTACCCTCATTGGGGCCTCTTGGATCAATGTTTTATCTGGTTAAATAAAGGTTAAATAAATAAATAAGAAACGGATGATTTGGTCCTGTTAACTTTGAATTTTCTATGGGGACTGCCCATATCCCTCTCATGGACCTGGACCTCACTTTAAAAAACTCGAATCTAGTTCTTCAGTATTCGTCTCTAATTACTCAAAAAAAAACCTGGGCTGAAGCCCCCAATGTTTTCTAACCCTAAAAACGCCCCTGCTGAACGGTGGTGTGGGGTGCTAAGCGATTGTTGTTGAGCGACAGGCGACGTCGCTCGCCTTCCATCTGCTTTGGACTTTAGATAGAAGAAAAGAAAATATGAGAAGAAAGTGATGTACAGACAACAAGATAAAACAGAAAACAATCATATATATTTATCTACAGCAACATACTAACATAGGTACCCGACCACATGCATCAGAACTAGTGCACTGCAACCCTGCCCAAGCCCGACGGGGCCCTACCCGACCAGATGGGTTCGGGCTGGGTAGGGCTTTATTTTTAAATAAATAATTCGGGCTCGGCCGGGCCGGGCACCGCCGTTTTTATTTTTGTATTTTTTTTACGTTTTTTTTTTTTTTATATATATAACTACGGTTATAGGAAACCTTCGTTTTCCTTAAGATTCCTTTTCTCTTTTGCGCAAGCTGTCATCAGATAAACATTTGGATGTAATTACCGCAGCGCGCAGGGAGAACTCAGAGGAGAACTCAAGGGAGAACAGTGATGACCCTCAGGTGGTTTGATGAACAAATGAACCGGACTGAAGTGGCATTGGTTGTGTTGGAACATAGCCAGTTGGCGAACGTTTTAATTTGTTCTTGGATGTATGTAGCCGGTTGGCGAAGTTTTGTTAACGTTGTTCAACGCGTTGCTGACGTCAACAGCGAAGTGGTGAGTCTGATGTTTATTATTTGCTGGGTGCTGCTGCCCTGTTTTGTTGTGCTTTCATTATGTTGCTCTGCTCGAAATCTGATTTCTGTTTTCTGTTTGTTTGTTTGTATAGTGACTGAGTAGGCTATTGTGTCGTGTGTGTGTGTGTGTGTGTGTCAAAGAAGATTCTATAGCCTTCAATACGTTTTACGAGGCTGTCTAATAAGCGAGCACTGGGACGGCATTCTAATAAGAGTGAAACAGGCTATGTAAATGCTTCTTAGTTTTCAGCGTGATATGCGTTATTTAGGCAGACCTATTGGACATTTTCATTTTTGTTTATTTATTAAGTTAATATATAAAGTGTTTAGAATATTTAAAACAAAAAAATAATTTTATATTGGACTATATAATAGAATTTGAGAATCAGGCTATATAGAATGGTTTATTAGTTTTCAGCGTGATATGTGTTATTTAGTTAGACCTATTGGACGTTTTCGTTTTTGTTTATTTATTAAGTTCATATAAAACCGTGTTTTGAATATTTAAAACAAATACAAAAAAAAAATATTTTTATAATAATAATAATAATAAAAATTTTTGGGTTTTCACGCGGGCTAAGGCTTAAAATATTATTTACAGTCTGGCTTATTTTCGGGCAGGGCCTGAAGTTCACGAGCTCGGGCTGGGCACAGGCTTTATTTCAAGGCCCTTGCAGACCACTAATCAGAACAACTACAGAATCAGAATCAATGTCTTCATTTAGTCCTGTAGTATATACTGTGACAGACTTGGGGGTGTTATGAATTGTCACTAGACTGGATTTAACAAAATACACACGGCACACAGTAGACGCAAGTTTAACAGCAGTTTTAATGTTGTTTAGGGGGAATGGGGGGGTTAGTGTGATCGTCAGCCAGTCCGTAATCCTAGAGAAGCGGCTTGGTCCATTAGCGGGGTTCGGTCCACAGAGAGCGGTTCTCGTACGGGCGGGGGATGATCCAGGAGAAGAGACATCAGACAAGCAGGTGTCGATGCACAGGCGGGTTCTCATACGTTCAGGGGACATAGCATAACATAGCACAGCAGGGTCCTCCTCCCAAAACCAGATAAACACAGCATGGGGTCACACAAATCTTCTTCTCTTCTCTCTTACTCACATTCGCACCGGTTTCGCCTCAGCTATTCCAATTCATTCTGTCACTCTGTCTCCATTTTCTATAGTGTGGTGATTGCGCTCACCTGTCTCGGGCGCGTCTGGCACAGGTGCGCTTCATCTGCGCTGATGCACTTTGCTCTGCCGGGAGTTTCTCCGGAACTCCTAATATGGGCACAGTACCTTGTACCTTGGCCGACACATAGCGGCCGTAACATTGTAATATAACTTGATATTAGAATCAATAATAAAAGGTATTGTTAGAAAGCTGTCTTTCATAAATTGAAAATGTCGAGTGTCATTATGACAATAAAATATGCAATAATTGTGTTGTCCCCCCATTATGTGTTTCAAAAACGTTTTTATTTTCAAACCATCCAAAACAATAACTGTATTTCTTACAAACTAGCTCCTCTGATGGCGAGCTGTTTGTTGTTGCCTCTGCACTCTCCAACTCTGCACACAGTACATCAGCCGAAGCATTGCACAGAGGTGGAGGAGGGGTGGAGTAGGGGCGTCTGGAAAACACAATGCCTGTTCAACCCCCGGAGGGCCGCACAATCCATAAGGAGTTGTCATCTTTCTCCACCAAACATAAAGCCCCAGCCTGTCAGAACCAATGTGGGCAGTCATCGATTTAAATCCCCCCGCCCCCCCCGCCTCCCTTTTTGTTGTCTGCCAACAGCGAGGGTGGGTGGGTGGGAGGGAGTGAGTGAGGGGAGGCTGTGGTGGTGGTCATGGGAGGAATGGACCGAGACGTACCATCCCTTATTCAGGTATAATACAGGTATAATATGATTTAGCGAGTGACAAGCAGGGTGTATTGCGTTTGGGATGGGGGAGGCTAATAACAGATTAATAATCCTAATTGACAAGTGGCCAAGTAGGTTGACGCAGGGAGCCCAGACCCCTTATGGCTGATGGATGTCATTCATCAGCACCTAAATCGAGGGGCCTTGGCTGGCTGGGGGTAACCATGGGATTTGAACGCCCTTACCCCCCAACCCCCTCCATCCTGGTCCCGGGCTCCTGATCCGTCAGTAGGAGGAGTATATAGGAGACGGAGCTCCGGCCAGTATACCATCCATCCATCAAGGTGGGGGTTTGTGGGGGCGGAGGAGGGTTTGTGGAGGTCAGGACCGGTTGGCCATCTCTCAGCAGGGAGCCATCAGGTGTGACAGGAGGATGGGTGGGGGTGGGGGGGATTGAAGTCACAGACTAGCCTGTCCATCCATCATAGGATCTCCATCACACCAACAGGGAACAGGACCATTGTGCATGTGCGCACATGCACACAAGCACTTAGCGCTCACTCACACACACACACACGCGCGCGCGCGCATACATTAGTACAGACTCATGCATAACAAAAGCGCAAATAGTCACAAACACACACATAAGCAGGTTCCATGCAGATACACACATGCACACACTTAAGCACTCCCACACACAATGATTCACATATTTCACACATACACACAACAAGCACTCACAAACACACGGGACATGGAAGTACACATACGCAGGCCCAAGAGCATACACAAGCACTCCCACGCACAATTATTCACACAGACTACATGCACACAGCCACACACGCAGTCACACGTGCACAAATTAGCATTTACACACACACACACACACACACACACACACACACACACACACACACACACACACACACACACACACACACACACACACACACACACACACACACACACACACACACACACACACATCGGGAAGGCACGAGCAGAAACAGCTCAGGGGGAAAAAAGTTATGAAAATTTTAATATACACACAACGGCAGTGAAAATCTCCCTGGATTTGGGCTTGAAATGAAGAATACGTCTGCTGAAAAGGAGAGCCAGCATTATGCAGCCATGAGCTGATAGAGACAGAAAAATCTATCGATCGTTGTTGCCCTGTTGACCTGATTAAATCTAAAGGTTGGGCATGGAAATTATTAACAGAGTCTGGAGTTATTTCTACATGAGCATGAAATCAATAGCCATTTCAGCCCAGCACTGTTAACATATCCCTTCCTCTGACACAGCCGTTCCCCTCAGATCATTGCTTTTATACTTTATCTTTTAACTCACTTATACAGTGTAAGATTTCGTATTTTATTTATTTTTTACAGACCCTCGATTCCCAACATAAATGAGTTAGAACCCCTTGATCCCTCTTGACAGCGTCTTTCTAATAACGGTTATCTTGTTTGTTTGTTTTTTAACACTAAAGTGATTTGGGGTCTGGCTCTGAACGATTTTCAATCAAACCCCTGTTATTTGGAAAGTAAGAAAGGTAGTGAATGATTCATGTTGGTTGGTAATTATTTTTTTGTCAATAGGACAACAAATATACAGAAAACAAAAGATGTAGATTTTTCTAAAAAGGAAAACAATTAGTTGTTAGTTTTCTCTCTAAAATAATCGATAGACTACACGATTACTAAAGTATTCAATAGTTGCAGCCCTAGTGCACACACAATCACATACGTATAACACATACACACAATCACATACGTATAACACACAAACACAATCACATAAATATAACACATACACAATCAGATATGTTTAACACACACAGGTAGGTGGGGTGGGAAACTGTACATTGGAGGTGTTTGGGTGGGGGGGAAGTGGTTGTGGGGGGGGTTGGGTAGGCGGGGTGGGTGGGGAATAACGATAGGTTATGTAGATAACCTAGTTATATTAGTATTGGCTAAGCGTCCCGCTCTGAGCCTTACGAGATACTCTATATCTCCTGTGATACCTAATGTATCTCCCACGAACAAAAAACACATGCACCCCACCTGTATGGGGCCCCGCCCCTTATGGTGGTACCACCCATATAACCATGACTCTGGTCATGAAACACCCTTCCTCGCCAAAAACCCGTCCCAGGAAAAGACCCCTCAAGAGGGAACTCAGGGCGCGCAGAGCGGGACGCTTAGCCAATACTAATATAACTAGGTTATCTACATAACCTATCGTTATATTTCGTATAGCATCGCGTCCCGCTCTGAGCCTTACGAGATAATGGGGAAGAGCGGGCGCGAGACCCGACAGATGTACCCCCTGAGGACCCGTAAGCCCACATCAAGGGGTGCGGGGAACCCTGTCACCCCATCCTTCCTAACGAAGGGGGGGCGCAGTCAACTCCACCTGAATGCGAACAAGAGGGAGCCAGAACCCCTTGAACACACCGTACAGGCGGAACCACGTGTGACTCAACACACTGCGGCCCATACCCATACACTCCTGCTACCCGACCAAAGGACGGGAAGCAGGAAAGGCCACAGACCCCAGAACCGCCTGGGAGACAGAACCCCCGGTCATGTCCATGAGGTAAAACCTTACAAAGGGGCCCGGTGAGGACCATGAAGCTGCAGCACAGATGGCCTCCACCGAGGCCCCACCCAGGAGAGCGGCAGAGGCAGCCACCCCACGAGTGGAGTGCGCCCTGACGCCCCCAGGGGGATCCTGCCCAGCCAGCGTGTAGCAGAGGGTAACACCCTCGCACAACCAATGGGACAGGCGCTGCTCCGACAGTGCCTTACCAGCACGAGCCCCACCGTAACAGACAAAAAGCTGGTCGGTAACCCTGAAATCCTGAGTACGGCTGAGGTAAATCCCCAAGCACGGACTGGACATGACAGGTGAAGGCCCGCATCTAACTCACCAGTGTGAGGAGGAGGACGAAACGCCTGAACCACAATATCCCGGGAGCGGAAGGAACTCCGGATATTCTTAGGCACGAAAGCAGGATTAGGTCGCAGAGTGACACCGCAATCGGTCCGAAAAGACAGGCACTCTGGACGTACCGAGAGAGCACAGAGCTCACCTACGCGTTTAGCGGAAGTGACAGCCAGAAGGAACGCGGTCCTGAAGGACAGCTGTCCCAACGGCGCCCGCTCGAGCGGCTCAAACGGGGCCAAGGACAACCGACCGAGGACCAATTGAAGATCCCAAGTCGGAGCCAAGGAGCGTTGCACCGGCTTAACGCGTCGAGCGCCAAGCAGGAAACGCTTCACAAGAGGGTGGCTGAACAAGACATCCCCTCAAACCCCTCATGATAGGAGGATATAGCTGCTGCATATACCCTCACCGTCGAAGCAGACAGTCTATCAAGGAGAGACTGGAGGTAACTAAGGACAGCAACCAGGGGGCAGGAGACTGAGTCCTGGCCCCCCGCCTTACACCACACTTGGAACATACGTCATCTGCCCGCGTAAGCGCGACAGTGGAGGGAGCATGCGCATTCCAGATGGTAACACCATCAGGATCAAGGCAGGCAAGCGACACAGGAGTCTCAAGGCGAGCACAGAAAGACTCAGAAGTAGCTTCTATCCCCAGGCCATCAGGCTGCTAAACGAACAATGAATGAACACTACACAACAACAACCACCAAACACACATAGCACACACATCCACACGCACACACTCACTTTAAACAAACACACTGTAGCACCCACTACACACACTTTATAGCACACACCCACTTTAAACAAACACACTGTAGCACCCACTCCCCACACTTTATATTTATGGATGAAGGATTGCACTACAACTCGTACACCTTACTGTAAATTGTACCTAAAATTGTACCTCATCCCATTTCTGCTTTGCACTAGATAGTACTGTACATTAGTACACTGCAAAGTATTGTGTATTGTATATTATATGGTAACTCAGAACATTGTACATATGTCTATACCGAACAACTGTGACCTCATTCTTCTTCTAAATTCATGCTATATTATGTTATTATGTTATTTGATACTATCTTGTCTAGCACAGTCTCTGGAGCGTAACAGTAAGAAGCATTTTGTATGAAAGTATTCTGTACTTCTGTATGACAACTATTAAAGAACTTGAACTTGAACTTGAAGGACCTGCGCCCCTCAACGTACCCGTCCCAACAACTGACCTAACAGATGTATGGGGAAGAATCCCTGGCGGCACGGCATCGGTCCCAGACCTGCCTGGCCATGTCCAGACGCAATCCTCACCCGTCAGGATGAGGGCCGCCCCGCGACAGTACACCTGCACCCACATTCTCCCTGCCGGGGATGTGGGGAGCCCTTAGGCCGCGCAGATGGAGGACGCCCATAGCCAGCCGCCCGCCGCCTGGTGCAGACAGGGGGAGCGTACTCCTCCCTGTCTGTCGATACACGACACTGACGTCGTATCGTCCGTCCTGATCAACACCATTTGTGGACCAGAAGGACCGCTTTCAACACCAACACATTGAACGTAGCGCAGACCGGGCAGCATGGTTTGCCAGCTGCCCCCTACTGCGTTGGCCCGACGCGTCACCAGCGAGGGAGGCGTCGGTGAAAACGCAACGTGAGACAGCGGCGTAACCGTCCTAGGACGGAACCTCCCGAGCGTGTTGACAACACGCTCTGAGATGGATGCCCATAGCCCTCCAACCGTTGACTGGGAAGAGGAATACTCTACATCCAGTCTACAGCAACCCCAGGCTGGTAGAGACCTGCCTGGTACGAGACCTGACGATCCACCTTGACCGCGAAGGACCAGAACGTCATCAGGGCAGAACACTCCGTAACCCCGGATGACGCAGAGGCCCCAGTGCGGCCTCCACGCACTTGGTGAAGATGCGGGGAGCCAGAGAAAACCGAACGGCAGCCTCTGGTACTCATACGCTAACCCTGCAAAGGAAGCGTAGGTAAGCCCTAGGATGGAAGATCGGGGATGCGCATACGCATCCTACAGGTCTATGGAGGAGAACCAGACCCCCACCTGACAGTGTTCAACAGGTAGGAGACGATCCAAAAAATGCTGAACCTTCCCATGGGACAGGTCCAGCCTGGGTCTTACACCCCTCCCTCCGGACTTCTCGGGCAGAGAACACCGGGAGGAGAACGCCACGACGATGGCTTGCTTCGTCCACAGAGATTGGATCTCGTCGACCAGAGCTGTCCCTGCTGGAGACCCCGACAACAGGGTCTGTACCAAACCTGAAAACGGGTGGGGTTGTGTAAACACAAGTCCCCGCCTCACCATTCTCTCCATCTACCTCGACATATGGTACTGCCGTAGTCATATGTGACGACACTCCCAACGCACCCGCCGTCACGTGGCGCAGGTCCGCCAGGAACTGTAGATAGTTGGCCCGGTCCCCCCCGCTGTGCGAAGACAACCCTGGAATCGTGCGAGGAGCGCGTTCCGTGTCGGAACACCTGACCCTGACACCACCCACGAGGCAATCGCACCCAAGGGGGAACCCCGACAGAAAAGGGCCTGTCTGATACGGGGGGCTTCCGATCAAAAAAGCCCCCCCACTGAACACCCCTCCAGAACATGCTGAAGGAGTTGTTCTGCAGCCGGACATGCAAGGTGTAAGGCCCCCATGGGTTCCTACACACCGTAGCCCTGCAGTGATATCACTACCACCCCAAACCATGTGAGCTGCGACCACTTGCCAATATTCCAGGAGTGGGAGCACCAACATGATACCTGGCCTGGCGAAGGCGAGGCCGGGGAAGCCCGCACTGTGTGCCTCAAAAGGTTTCGAGCCCCCCTGCTGACAACACTTAAGTTGACAGACGTAACACCAGGCTCAACCAACACAGTTCAAGGTGTGGGAGCCGCTTGACAGCACAACATTCTCACGGACAGACCCAGGCTCAGCCATCAACTGGGTGTCAGCCCCTGTCTCCATGAGAAGCGAAGAATGGGGCCGCATACGCTTCAAGAAGGTCCGCGGCCCGCAGCCAAAGGAACACACCCAGAGCCCCGCTTCTGAGGGTAACAGAAAGCGGACTGAGCGGGGAGCGGGCTGCTCGCGGCAAAATGACGACGGAGTGGTTTACCAACACCGAAATCACCCAAAATGGCCGATCCCTCGGCCGCCAAGACTGTCGGCCTCGCGATACCCTGTCGATTCTCCAACCAGGGCACCACTGGCGGGGGAAACATGGCCGCCTGTCGAGGGCCCCGTCATCGCCGCTGACGAGGCCGTGCTCTCTCTTCTTCTGGCTGCGCGGTGTGAGGCGGTGTAGGGCCTAGGACAATACCGCCCGCGCTCCAGCAGAAGACCAAAATCCCCTGCGGAGAGGGGAACCCTGAGCGGTTATAGCTTGCGGCTGGGTCAAAGCTAATAACGTCAACATCCTCGACGGAGTGGTTTACCAACACCGTGCGCGATGTGTCGACGTCGGCCGGCCCTCAAGGCCCCTCCACCAGACACCATTTCTGTAATAGAAAAAACACCAATTCGAACACAGTTCTAATCGTTGCCAATTCCATACCGTGGCGGTACAAGCCTTAACAGCCCACCAGCCACTCGCCAGGCCGACCCATGGTGTCGGCCGGGCGGGGCATTGTGTCAATATATCAAAAACAAAGGACTGACGTTAACATGGAGCACCAGTGGTGATTGCAAACAGCACCCTCCACTGTGGTGTGGACCATGAAAAGGTTAAATGAATAAAAGAGCTAAACCACAAAAACTGTAGAATGAGCAAACCCATACACACAAAGTTTAAGGGGAGACGGACCAGACCCGTCTTCATTCAAAATATTCACAACAGAACACCAGCCCTAGTTTAGCCCATTTACCAAAAAAGGTAAACAAAGCCCCCCCCCCCGCACTACTCCCCCAGTATACCGATTGACCGTCAGTATGAATGGTTTGAGAGGAGAGAAAGCTTGTAGCAAGACAGACCTTCTCATAGCAGAGTGACAAAATGAAACAATAGCCCCCTACACAGGGCCGCCCCAGGAGATGGGGGGCCTCGCGTCTAAAAACGCACAGGGCCTCACATTTCTCCCAAGCGGCCCTGCCCTTACACTACTGCAGCCTAACGCCAGGCAATGTGGAACCCAAGACAACAATTGCCAGTGCACAGACACGCAACATGTTTACCATGTCGGCTGGACCCATAGCCCCACTACCCGACGCCAACCCAGATGGGAACACCGTTCAACAAACCCCGCCGGAACACAAGGTAATACCTGGCTAGAACCTAGCCACGACCTACCCCGTTGTCAACCCATTTACCCGAAAAAGGTAAATAGAACTCAAAACCCCACAACAGCTACCGACTGACCTTCATTGATGAACCGGGCAAGAGGCGGGAGAGTGACAACATCTCACGGCGGAGACATTAAAACAGCATAGCAATTAGCAGTAGTGATAGCATGCGGCAGTAGCGATAGCATGTTAGCATAGCTTTAGATGTTTTAGCAGCACGCCCAAGACAGCTTGGAAACCGTTCCCTGCAGAGAACGTTCACCAAACCATCTTGCCCCTGGCGCCAACACACAACAAGGTTGTGTTAACAACACAAACCAGCATTACTAACACTAATACCCATGCCTGAAGACACAGGGCCTACCTGAGTACAAGCTGGCCCGACAGCCAGCCTTGTACAGCTGAACCTCGATGTGCAGTCATCAAACGAGGAACATCACAGGCCCGTCGTGTCGCCGAAAACATGCGTCGAAGATGCCAGGGGCCAGCAACCTCCGGTAAGCTTCCAACATTATTAATCTTCCTTAATCTTTTCATTCCGCTAGCTCGTATGGTGCAAGCATCCAGTACGCTGGGACGAAAATAGAGGAAGGGTGTTTCATGACCAGAGTCATGGTTATATGGGTGGTACCACCATAAGGGGCGGGGCCCCATACAGGTGGGGTGCATGTGTTTTTTGTTCGTGGGAGATACATTAGGTATCACAGGAGATATAGAGTATCTCGTAAGGCTCAGAGCGGGACGCGATGCTATACGAAATATAACTGTACATTGGAGGGGGTTGTGTTTTGACATTTACAGGGGCCAGTTTACGTATAACACATGCACACAATCACATACATATAACACACACACACAATCACATGCATACATTGAACATGTAATTCTCCATTTCCTCCAAACAAATCACGGTATCTTGTTCCGTCAAACCAAACAATCATAACAACAAATTAAAAAACATAAAAAAAAAAAAAATGGAATTATAAACAAAAGGTCAAGAGCAATGTGTTTGGTTAGCAGACATGTCCAAAAAAGGAGTAGAGGGAAGCTAAGCTTATTGATCCCTACCCCCTTACATTTATATTTGTTCTTCCATTAATTTTACTAGATATAACATAATTTAGTATATTACAATATAGAATATACTTTTACTTATATTTAAAAAAAACAACAAAAAAAAAACTTGATTCACTTGACATTCACATACATATAACACACACACACACACACTCACATATGTTTAACACACACAAACACTTACGTATAACGTATGCACACAATCACATACATATAACACGCACACACACACAATCACATAATATAACACACACAATCACATACGTATAACTCACACAATCACACAGATACAATCACGCATGCACACATTTTCTCTCTCTCATGCACACACATACACACAGGGCATGACATTACTGTAACACCGGCCACTGGCCAAATGCTGGTAGAATTCGGTTGTGGCCGGTAACTCCGTCATTCTACCGGCCACAGTGGCCGGTGACTTTTTTTCTATGAAAAGAAAACATTGTACAAAAGGCATCGGCAATAATTAAGTCAATCCGAGTGATACTACACAATACTACAACTCCCACAACAATTTGGAAAAGTGCATTACCGACCAGATCCTGGTAGTGGTGTTGTCTCGAGAATGGAGTACTCCTTGTTTTCAGACCGGATGTAAACATTTTTCATTCAGGCCTACTTTTTCTGTTAGCGTGAAGCTATGCCTTCATCAGATTGCATGGAATACCTTTTGCAACGCCAAATTCAGTATGCAGTAAAGGAATATAGCATCAGCCAATGGACATATCGATCTACCAGATGGCGATCAATAACTGGGAAATCCTTTTTGGTATCCAACCGGCCACAGGTAAGAACAATTTCATGTAGATTTCATGCTGATCAGGCCTTGTTAGCATAGCCAACCAGCCGATGAATGAATGAATTAATGAAAACTTGATTTAACAGATTGCAGAATGGGTACAATACAGTACGGCTCAATACACACAATTGTTAAGGGGATGCATTGCAGACCAGAGAAAGACGTTTGTCTTGTTTACATCAGGGTCCCCCATTTTCAATTTATAGTGACATTTATGACACACACAACATACATGACATCATGACACATCAGTGTATGATGCTACAATAACGAAAGCCGTTATTGGTAATCAATAATCAGAAATGACCCCCCCCCCCCCCCTTCATGCATTCATGGTGGAACATGATACCGATCATATGCATTTAGATTTTAAACATATTCATCACGCTATAAAATGGGAACGTATTGATGAAAAAAGTATTTAGTGTGGTGATTTTTGGCTAGTGAAAATGCTGAGTGGCTATTGCCTTTGGAAAACCACTAGCCACAGTGGCTAGTGAGCCAAAAAGTTTATCATACACATGACACGCACTGCTGTAAACTGGAGCATATGTCTCTCCATGCTAATAAAGCGATTCTGTGGGCTTAACAAGTGACCAAAGACTTCTTACTATGCAGAGGACACAGGCACAGTCCCTCAGGTAAGGATGTACTAATGCACAGTCAGTCCCTCAGGTAAGGATGTACTAACTATCGGCACAGTCAGCCCTTCAGGTAAGGATGTACTAACTATCGGCACAGTCAGCCCCTCAGGTAAGGATGTACTAACTATCGGCACAGTCAGCCCCTCAGGTAAGGATGTACTAACTATCGGCACAGTCAGTCCCTCAGGTAAGGATGTACTAACTAACGGCACAGTCCCTCAGGTAAGGATGTACTAATGCACGTCAGTCCCTCAGGTAAGGATGTACTAATGCACATCAGTCCCTCAGGTAAGGATGTACTAACGCACAGTCAGTCCCTCAGGTAAGGATGTACTAATGCACAGTCAGTCCCTCAGGTAAGGATGTACTAACGCACAGTCAGTCCCTCAGGTAAGGATGTACTAATGCACAGTGAGTCCCTCGGGAGCCTGTTGCTGATGGCCGCTGCCTCCTCAGCGCTTGCTGTTTGTCGTCAGTTCATCATCATCACATCACAGCCCATTTGCCTCTCAGCACATCTGTTCCTCCCCTAAGCCGCCCTCCTTCAAGGTTTTACCTTGCCAGCATGGAAAAATAGATGTGCTGGCTGGCCTAAGAAAATAAATAATAAAACGTGCCAGCCAGCGCTAACTGCTGGGATGAAGGTAATCATCGAGAACATTTAATTAACTGCACTGGAAAGGAATTAGAAATTGTTTGTGTGGCAGTGCCGAAATTACTATTTGGATGTTTGTACAAAATTGATAACATCGCCACCACCCGTGTCACAAAATTGTGGGAAATTGCAGAATCCCCCTTCCCTCCCGAGAATGAGGAAGAGGCAGAGTGCTCACGGTGTGTGAATATTGATTTGACAGCCTGCCTACACTTCATGGGAACTTTGCTGAAATCCTGTTTTGAAATCCTGATTTTAATGTCTTCCCACAGTTGTATTTTAATCATGAAAGCCTCTTATTTGTGCAGTTATGGGTTGCCTCATTGTCAAGAATTCTGATGAGAATGCAGTCACCACATCAGTCTCATCTACAGTAGCCTACCAGCATTGACTGATCGCCTCGGCGTTGCCAGTTACAAGAGGTACACAATAGATGTCAGGGGTAAGGAGTTCCAAATTAGTCATCACCAGGCTTTGCCTCCCGTCTGTAAGACTAAATTGAGGGCTAAAAATCTCCTAGTGTGTAAAAACAAACAAAAAGAACATTTCATGAAACCATCCTGACAATCTGTTTCAATCGCGTGATTATTAAAGGCAACCAACTTGTGTTCAGCTTTTCGTTCGGCGTTTCTCTGATTGGTCACACGGCCACGTGACCGCCCTAGCACACGCCCTTATCCGCGCTGTGTGTTGTCAGTAACAGAGAGAGACGCGGCAGAGAGTGACCGCGACCGCGCATGCGCATGAGGCTCCCCCAGGTGCTCTGAGAGGTGCTCGAGAGGTGCTCGTTGGTTAATGCCTTGTTGTGTTTGCGTTGTTGGTTAATGCCCGTTGTTGTTGGTTAATGCCATATCGCTATCGCCGCATCACTTAACGCCATAACTAACTGCCTAACTAACTAACTAACTAACTAACTAACTAACTAACTAACTAACTAACTATTTCGCGATCATGGACCCTGCCGCCAACGTGCAAGCTTTTGTGCCAGCACAGAGCAATTCGCATGTTTCATTGATTAACGCCATTACCTGCTGTGCTGTAGGCGCAAGCAGAGGTACAGTAAGGTACAGTAGGTGTAGGTTACATGTTTCATTGATTAACGCCATTACCTGCTGTGCTGTAGGCGCAAGCAGAGGTACAGTAAGGTACATAATTGTAAGTAGGTGAATTCTACACATCTGACAACGCCATCTGACAATATCATAATGATGTGTTTTCTATATTATATCCACAATCATTCATCTAAAAAATTGTATGGGCGTAAATACATGTTAAGATATTCAAAATCGTCACAGCAGTATAGTTTGTTTATACTTCAGAAGTGATGTACAGTGACGAGTGAATCTGGTAGTTGGTTGTTAAAAACGCGAAACATAATAACGTTACGCTTTCTAGTTCAGTCAGCTAGTTTGTTTATACTTCAGAAGTGATGTACAGTGACGAGTGAATCTGCCTCGCGAAATAACAGTATACATTATGCTCCGCGCATTTCATAATCAGTCAGCAGCCTGCGTCCTCCACTGCTGCCGCTTGCTCCTTGGATTTCATTTGGGACGTGGCGAAATTACATTATACATTATGCTCCGCGCATTTCATAATCAGTCAGCAGCCTGCGTCCTCCACTGCTGCCGCTTGCTCCTTGGATTACATTTGGGACGTGGGACGGCTGCCGCTTGCCTGCCGTGTGGGGGCGGGGGGTCGCGGCCAATCAGAGAAAAGCTGAACACAAGTTGGTTGCCTTTAATATTCACGCACCCAGCGTGGTAAAGACGTTAAAGGGGAACAATAAACAACTTATATCGTTTAGGGGGTAATACAACATGCAAAAAGAATTTTTCTTTTTTAAATGTACAACAAAAACCTTTTGGGTGAGTGTCATCAAAGTAATCTCGCCAGGTGGCTCAACGAGGAAATTAATGGAGCACGAAATTACAGTGGAATTAAAACTTTAAAGTTTAAATACATATTCAGTAATAGGCAGAACATCATTTTCTGGAAGATGAAAAGCTTCAAACCTAGGGCAGGTATATCTTACATTTCTGAGTTTGTTCATTCTCCAGTGTCCATTGAGTTTGTGAGTTTATCACCAAAGGGAAGTTAGGCAGTGCACGCATGTGCACATACATGTTCCCTCGCGTGCGCACAGAACAGATGATTATTATGGATAAATAGTAGGAAACCTGTTTGTATAGGAAATTACTAGTTTTAGTTTAGTTTTTGTAAATATTGCCTTGAAATAGAGAAGCTGAAAAAGGTAGCAGGATGCATTCAATATATAAAGACATTATATTGTCAACAGATATGGTTGAAAAACAAACAATGTTTTAAATGTAATTGTAGATACAATATTGTAGTTACAATTTCTTTAATTGAATTAACGTAAGGTTATGAATATAACCGTAGTTCTATGAATACTAGTGACGCTCAGGGTCATCTGCACTAACCTCACTTTGTGTATTTGCACTGAATAAAAATTCACAATGTACCTTTACATACCAACATTCGTCTGGCCACACCCCCATCCGCTACCTTCATAAGCAGGTGTGTGGCCACACACTCGCCTCCTTCCCAATCTTTCACCACAAGGCGAGATCAAAGGCCACAGTGGCGTCCAGACGCTGAGCGTCACTAGTATTCATAGAACTACGGTTATATTCACAACCTTTGTCATGTACCAAGGTCTAATGACCACATAGAATAGAAACTGAAGCAGGCTGCACATGAACAAAAACAACCCCCTCAGTAGATGCTTTTAAAGCACGGTCCCGGCAGATAGGAAAACAACACAAACGCGCTTTCAAAAGGTAAATTATATTTATTAGCTGTGGCAGGAATTCAAACCTCCACTGAATTAGGATGAGGGAAGAGGGGAAATAATCCCACAAACATATAACAAATAGGGAAAAGGGTAAGGGGAGAACAAACAAGTAAATATAATAAAGTAAGGCACAAGGGCCAACACAAGCCCTAGTGACCTAGTGTCACAGGACACAACCACAAACCCTGTGGTTGGCAGTCTGGGAATCCCCCAGCAAATGTACACCACGTGCACAGCACAATATAGTTCCACACAAGCAGTGGCAAAAAGGCAGAAGGCCCAATACATAGATATATATATATATTAATTCCACACAAGCAGTGGCAAAAAGGCAAGAGGCCACACTATATATATATATATATATATATATATATATATATATATATATATATATATATATATATATATATATATATATATATATATATATATATATATATATACTCACCTGGTAGCTGCACCAACACAAATACAATGCCTACCAGGTAAGTGGTGTGAACAACATGAACACACAGTGAATCAGTCCCACACAATAGTGGACAGTGTTATAATAACTATTCCACACAAACAACAGTGGACAGTGTTATAATAACTATTCCACACAAACAGTGGTAAACAATGGCAACCTCCAACTCTATGGTCACTGGCAAATGACTCCATGAGGCGCCCGGACGTGTGTGTGCTGTCAGGTATTTGTCCACCCGTTCCTCTCGAGGTGATTGCCATCAGCTGTCACCCATTAGGCAATCAGCACTCTTCAGTGTAGGGACGGGCGGGCGGCACCTGACAGAGAAAAAGAGACAGCATTAGCTATCATGCACACACACACACACATCACATCCAAAACATAACATATTTACATATACTAACCTGATGTTCAGATGGTGTCATAAATACAGTAATAATGGTAATGACCAACCCACGTACCCATGTACGTCACACCTCCCCCCATAAGAGCGAACCTGCAGGGTTAGCAAAACATTATTACCTATTACCCAACATGAGGTTAGTACCACATACCAGGGAGAACAGAAACAACAACAAAAATTGTCCCTCCACAAAATCACCCACATGCAGCGGGTCCATTAGGCCATTAGGGTCTAATCC
The DNA here is from genome assembly GCF_963971535.1 of Notolepis coatsorum. NCBI lineage: Eukaryota > Metazoa > Chordata > Actinopteri > Aulopiformes > Paralepididae > Notolepis > Notolepis coatsorum. The sequence continues at coordinate 58,145,513 of NC_140168.1, read as the reverse complement.
CTACCCAAAATATTATGCTGGGAATCCTGAAAAGCATACATAATCCAAATCCCAGCCCGCCGATGCAGCAAACACCAGCGCACTATATTGAGTCAAACTTCAAAAAGGAAAATGGACCCACAGTACTTCCCCAAGGCATATAAACAAAGTAACTTAGAAGTCGCACCGGGCCGTCCCTGGGCATAACCACAGGATCACCGGAGGCTATATGTTACCTCATCTTGGCAAACAAGGCCTGCATGATGAAAGGCAGAGTTCATCAAACCGTGAAAACTGTATGTAGCACATACTGGCTACTGTATGCACACTGTTTTCAAAACATGGTGAGATCTAACCATCTCACCATCTAACTCACAAATAATCATAAGTGCCATAAGACACAACCAAGCTCACCTGGATAAACAAAGAAACACCACTCTAACCATGTAGCTCACAGTGTAGGATGAACACCACTTTAACCCTAATGCTTAGAGTGTAGGATGAATCACCACTCTAACCATATAGCTCACAGTGTAGTGTGAATCTAAAGTGGCCAACAATATATATCTGGTCCACGCAGGCCGGTAGAGCTCTTTACATTGCTGTCAGTACTGCAACTTGCGATTCAAGTTGTAAACGGTTTTTCTCAGCAATGAAGCACATCACACCCCAAAACCAACAATGTACCTCTCACATAAGTAGTGCCCGACACTCTTCTCTCCACTCCATAGGATCCTATATCCTCATTCACCCCCGGACAGAAGCGAGGGCTCCCCTAGCCAACGAGACGCACAGTGCCCCCTACCCTGGGAGACAAAGCAAACACACCTGAATTAGAAGAACCAGACAACAACTTCTCTTCGAGCATTAAATACTTCTTAACCTGTTTTGTGTTGCCCTTTAAGGGTCTACACGTGGATTACCGAATGTTGCGAAAAAAACAACAACAAACTTTACTTCGATAGGCCGCTCCACCGATACCAATCGGTCAACAGGAGACAACAAACTTCACTTTGACAGGCCGCTCCACCGATACCAACCTGTCAACAGGAGACAACAAACTGGAAACATTTCCTGGGAAAGAAATAAAAAATTATCTCATTGCGCGTAACAGGACAGCAAACAGGGAAACAAAAATCAGCACATTTCCCTGGCACCATCACAGCGCCCACCTCCCTTCAAAATGGCGACACAAAAACAACATTGTCAGGATCCAAAATGGAGTCTGACAAATTAGAACCTTGGTAACGGCCGGAACAGTAATTTTCCTCAGAGGTATCGCCTCCGGGAAACGGGTGGAACCACACATAATTGTCAACATGTATTGATTTTCTGCTCTCCTTTTAGGCAGATGACAGATACATGTTCAAAAGGTTCCCCCATGTCCGGAATAATTTGACGCTTTGTATCCCAGTCTTCTCCACACCTCAAATTTGCTACACCCGGCCTAGGTGTCCAACACCCCCTCCTCTATCACAAAAGTCTGTTTCCTACTAGCAGTAGCACTGGTCACTGCCGCAAAACAACTTGATAGGGAGGAATCACTGTGCAGAGTAACTTCCATTTTCTTCCCCATTCCTATCCCCTAGTCCCACCCATCCCACCCAGTGAGGGCGACGACAAACATACATGTACAAAAAAAAATTAAAAAAAATAAGAAATAAAATAAAAAATAAAAAATATAGAAATTTTAATAATTAAACAAAAGTACAGATGTGGCAGACAAAGCTACGCAAAAAAAATTAAAAGAAAGCAAAAGGGGAAAAATATATATATATATAATAATATAATAATATATAATATAAATGATACTCTCCATTTTGGAGCGTGATTTCCAGATGGTGAAACAAATAAAATGGAAAGTAAATTTAACACCCTTAGCAGACCACCACAATGCCATCTCCCCAGCCATGCGTGGGCTAGCAGTGTCATGAAGGTAGATAGGGGGAGGAGGGGGGTCATGGGGTCCCAAGTTTGGGTGGAGTCATTTGGGTTTTGAAATGAGATAGGAAGGGCTGCCATGTTTTGTGGAAGATATCTGTGTGGCCTTGTGTTGTAAATCTGATTTTCTCTATATGTATAAGAGACATGACATCCCTCATCCAGTGTAAGTGTGAAGGGGGAGTGGCTGCCTTCCAGTTGAATAGGATGAGGCGTCTGGCAATGAGTGAGGCAAAGGCCATGGCATTGGATTGCCCAATAGATATTGCAGCGTTTTCCGGTGTTAAACCAAATAGTGCAATAAGAGGGCATGGGTCAATATTCATAAAAAATATATCTGAGTAAGATTTAAAAATGGAAGTCCAGAAAGGGGCCAGTACTGGACAATGCCAAAACATATGAATAAGTGAGCCAGGGGCTTGGTGGCACCGGTCGCATGTGGGATCCATGCCTGGATTTATCTTCGCCAGTCTAGTCTTTGACCAATATAGACGGTGGAGGAGCTTGAACTGTATCAGTGAATGGCGGGCACATATTGAAGAAGAGTGTATTCGGGCAAGAGCGTTTTCCCATTCTTTGTCTGTAAATTGATGATTTAGATCAGACTCCCAGTTTTGTCTTATAGCCAATACTGAGGAGGGTAAGGATAGGGATATGATGTTATATAGTTTAGATATTGAGCCTTTGATTACAGCCTTCACCTCCAAGATGCGATCGATCAAAGTTTTTGGAGGTGTATGGGGGAACTGGTCAAATTTGCTCTTAACAAAATCACGTATCTGTAGATATCTGAAAAAATTTGTTTTTGGTAAGTTAAACTTTAGGGACAGTTGTGTGAAAGACATAAATGAACTGTCTTGGTACAAATCATAAATGTTCAGAATGCCATTCTTAAACCAGTTGCTGAAGGTTTCATCCACCATAGAGGGAGGGAAAAGGAAGTTTTTGTGGACAGGTGACGACGGTGACATAGCGTGGAGTGTTTTCTGAACTGGGACCAGATCCAGAGGGAGTGTTGTACTAAGAGGTTGTTGGTGTACTGGGCGGTTGTGACTGGGAGCAGAGAGCAAACTAAGGATTGTAAGGATGTTCTAGAACAAGATGCCCTTTCCATGTCCACCCATGCCGGTACCCACTGACAGAGTCCGTAATGGGAATGACTCCAATAGAGAATGCTGTGAATATTTGCAGCCCAATAGTAGACCAAGAAATTGGGTAGTGCGAAGCCTCCCTGCGATTTAGGCTTCTGGAGGGCCATTTTATTTATTCGGACTGGGCGTTTATTCCAAATAAAATCTGATATTGCCTTGTCGAGGGCTTTGAAAAATGACTTTGGAATGAAGGTTGGAATATTTTGAAATAAGTACAGAAATGTCGGTAATGTGTTCATTTTCACAGTGTTCACTCTGCCAACAAGTGATGAAGGAAGTGATGACCATCTGATGAAATCCTGCTTGGTGCGCTCCAGTAGAGGGGTGAAGTTGGACGCTATGAGATTAGAATGTTTATGTGTTATCGTTATGCCCAGGTAACGGAGGCTGCTTGGGGAAAGCTTGAAGGGGAACCTAGAGGGGGGGATATTTCTAGCTAAGGAGTTTATGGGGAAGAGTTCACTCTTGTTTAAGTTTAATTTATAGCCAGAAAAAACACCAAACTCGTGTAGTATATGAAGGACACGTGGAAGTGTGGCCGCTGGATCCGCGATATACAGCAGGACATCGTCCGCATATAGCGAGATTCTTTGTTCCTGTCCATTTCTAATGATGCCTTGGACATGGCGGTCCATGCGAAAGGCAATAGCTAGTGGCTCGATCGCTAGCGCAAATAGTAGCGGGGAGAGAGGGCAACCCTGTCTTGTACCGCGTTGTAGTGGGAAATATTCCGAAGTTACATCATTTGTTCGAACTGATGCCACTGGAGAGGAGTATAAAAGTTTGACCAAGGACACAAATTTCTCACCGAAACCGAATTTCTGCAGAGTATAGAATAAGTAGTCCCATTCAACCCGGTCAAAGGCCTTCTCTGCGTCTAGCGCAACAACGACCTCTGCAACGGGAGACTCGGTGGAAGAGTAAATTATATTCATAAGGAGCCGCAGGTTGAAAAAAGCCATTCTATCCTTCACAAAACCAGACTGATCTGGATGGATAATACTTGGTATAACGGATTCCAGACGTCGAGCGAGTACCTTTGCCAAGATCTTTGCTTCATTGTTGAGGAGAGAAATAGGACGATATGAGCCACAGTCTTTCGGGTCCTTATCTTTTTTTAAGAGCAGGGATATTGAGGCTTGGTAGAGAGTGGGAGGAAGCGAGCAGGTTTGAAATGATTCCTCAAACATAGAAGCCATAATGGGACATAACTGGGTGGAATATTTTTTTAGGAATTCCACTGGGAACCCGTCTGGGCCTGGGCTTTTCCCACTCTGCATCATAGTTAAAGCCTGTTGAATTTCATCAGCGCTAATGGGCTCTTCCAAAAGAATCATTGAATCATTGTCTATGACTGGTATATCCAAATCTGCGAAGAAACTATTCATGAGAGAGGGGTCTTTAGGGGAATCAGAGGTATATAGTGAAGAATAAAATGTTTTGAATTGACCATTTATTTCCAATGGGTCCGTATAGATCTCTCCAGTGGCAGAGTTAATTTGCGTGATCAAGTTCTGAGCGGTACAGTGTTTTAGCTGTAGTGCCAGCACTTTACTTGGTTTGTCACCAAATTCAAAAAAGGACTGGCGTGATTTGAGTAGAAGCTGCTCAGCATGACTGGTGGAAAGGAGGTTAAATTCCGTCTGTAGAGTCACTCTTTCATTATAAAGTGAAGGTGTCGGAGAGACTGAATAGGAATAATCCAATTTAATAATTTGGTCTGAAAGTTCAGCGCGTCTGCTGTTGCGCAGTTTATTACGTCGAGCACAGTTAGAAATAATTTCTCCATGGAGAAAAGCTTTAAGAGCTTCCCAAATGATGGACATAGACATGCCAGGGGTAGAATTTACCTCAATAAAAAATTTGATCTTAGTGGACAGGAACGACGAGAATGAGTCCTCAGATAGCAATAGTGGATTAAGTCTCCACGGCCTGAATGATGGACATTTGTCCGGGAAGGCTAGCTCTAAGATTATTGCTGCATGGTCTGAAATAACAATGCTATCGTAAGAGCAGGAACGCACTTGAGATAGAAATATGTTGTCGATAAACAAATAATCAATTCGAGAATATGTATGATGAACTGGTGAAAAGAAAGAGTACTGTTTGGTGGTGGGGTGAAGGAAGCGCCAGACATCTGAAATGCCGTATTGCTTCAGGAAGGACACTATGGCTCTAGCAGTCTGAGATTGTGGAGCTGGATTAGATGATGATCGATCTAATGCTGGGTTAAGAGCACAATTAAAGTCACCTCCCATAATCCGTTGATTAGAGTTCAGGTCGGGGAGTGAAGAGATACGTTTATTGATGAAATGCGTGTCACCAAAATTGGGAGCATATACGTTGACTAGGACTACCTTTGTGGAATAGAGAGTTCCTGAAACTATAATGAATCTGCCATTAGGGTTAGAGATCACATCAGATGAAGTAAATGGTGTGTTTTTGTTAATCAGAATGGCTGTTCCTCTGGCTTTGCTCTGAAAACCAGAGTGGAACACTTGACCTACCCAAGCTCTGTGTATTCGGCGGTGATCTACTCGCCGAAGGTGAGTTTCTTGCAGAAAAGCGATGCCAACCCCAAGCTGCTGTAAGTGAGTAAGGATCCTAGTACGTTTCAAGGGGTTATTTACACCCTTCACGTTCCAACTAATTATGTTAGTATTGCCCCCTGACCCCTTATTAGGATTAAACACTGGCATAAGAAGGTGAAAAAATATTCATGACATTTGAGATGGCAGAGTGGTGGTCCAGGGTGCTTACAATTAAAGATGAGAAAAAGTCATAAGAATAGAAACAAAAAACAATAAACAAAAATAGACAAACATATTCACTGTGAATATTAGCAATGAAAAACAAACAAACATAGAACGCCCTCTCACGTCCCCGTGGGGCGTGACTACTCACAGCCATAGTAACACTGACTGTGCCTAGCATTACAGCTAACCTTGTGCACCCTGTGCTCTAAACGAGCACCCCGTGAGAACTATAATTCTTAATTACACATGGCAAGAACCAAAAAAGAAAAGAAAAGGAGAGAAGAAAGAAAAATAATGAATAAATAATAAATAAATAAATAAATGCTCGACACGTGGCCATATATATGTAACTAGCTTGGTTAGACAAGACAGGTTTCTAACAGTGTATACACCTAAACCCCTGTTTGGGATCTCATTGTAGTCCACCCCCTCAAGAGACAGGTGCTACCTATTTAGACCAGTAGAATGTAAGATCTCTCTCTTTGGTTAGAGTTCTACGCCAAATATTTGGGCGATGGGGTATGTTATTTTATAAGGGTGCATAGTGGCACCAAACCTGTCTTTTCCATATAACTAACACACACAAACACACACACACACACACACACACACACACACACACACACACACACACACACACACACACACACACACACACACACACACACACACACACACACACACACACACACACACACAGAGGCGGGGGCCAATTGATCACCGCCCTGGCACAAACATACACACACGCACACACACACACACGCCCATACACACACCACGTATATTGCTATGGTTAACTTGAATAAGTATGACAAAGATAAATCGCAAGCCTGCAGCCAATTCGGCGCATATAATGTAGTGATAATAAATAATACGATATCCCCAGGAGTGGGATATGGGCGAGTAAACCCGTCAGCTTGCACCCAACGTAAACTGAGACTAAAAGTTTAGCAATAGCCAGGCGGCTGGCTGTGGTAAGTGACGTAATCAAGTCAGCCACCAGTGACCCGGATGAAAATGAATATACTTGTTAATCGCCAGCGGGATGACAGTCAGCTTGTATTTATCGAAAAAAAATAATAATAGTAACAAGTTAGCTTTAGCAAGTAATAATAATAGTAGTAATAGTAATAATGAATTCAACGTGAACTAAGTTAGCCAACCGGCTATAGTAAGTGACGTAATCGAACCAACCTGGCAGTAACCCGGAAGAAAAAGAAATACAAAAATAAAAAAATAAATAAAAAAAATAGGTGGCATTCACCGGCGGGTTCACATTCAGCTTGTATTCTACGTAATAAAAATAGTAATAACAAATGAGCTTTAGTAGGTTAAGACTAGCCGGCCGGTTATAACGAGCAAGTTGGCCGCTGTACACAGCAATTGCATAGCAACAATCATACCGTGTTGTTACCCACATCAGTATCGTCAACAGTATGGTATATAATAGGAGCAATAGCAGATTGTTTTTTACATAGTCTTCCATTACCTCCCAGGTAATCCCAATGCGAAAAATTACGAAAAGTGGTGGCTCCCCTGGTAGTAGATGAATGCGAATAAGATAAATCATAATAATAATAGTAGTAATAATAATAATTATAACGGTCTAGCTAGTTGCTAGGACCGTGAGGACTGTTACCGGTCAGCCAAAAATGTTCAGATCCACTTCAGCCGGGGATGTGAGGGGAAAAAAACCCAGAGTCCACTGATGTATATCATATCCCAGCGTTGTTTGTCCTTTAGTGTAGGCAGGATTTATCGTCAATAGTATGGTATATAATAGGAACAATAACGGATTGTTTTTTACATAGTGTTCCATTACCTCCTAGGTAATCCCAATGCGAAAAAATTACGAAAAAGTAGTGGCTCCCCTGATAGTAGACAAATGCAAGTAAAATAAATCATAATAATAATAGTAATAATAACAGTCTAGCTCAGTGGTTCTCAAACTGTGGTACGCGTACCACTAGTGGTACTTGGTGGTACTGCTGGTGGTACTTGAAAACATTTCCAAAAAAAGCAAAAAAAAATAAAAAAAATTCCAGTCAGGCCACTGAACTTAGAAGCAGGCCAGGCCAGTGTTTCTCGTTGCGGCGGCGTGATAGTTAGATAATCTAAGTGGGGAACAACCAGGAGATCACTGTGACAGAGAGTAATGCAGTCTAAACAGTCATACATCTTTAATTCAACTTCAGCCCTGATCATAACCATTTATTTTTAGATTTCTTCTAGATTGTCAGATAAAAAATGAAATACTCCCACTTTTCTGAAAAGAGTTGGTGTTAAATCTGACATTACAAAAAATCCATCAAAATATGTGTTGCTGCTAATCATTGACACATGCCTAGCCTGTAATAATCCCCCCCAGAAAAATTTACTTTGCATTTGATATATTGAAAATATTTTACTTTTTGTGTGTTTCTTTTAACAATAATTTGTGATGCCATCACACAAACTGGCATTTAAAGGGTAAACATTCAAAAATGTATTGAATATGTGTTTTCTTTTCTTTTTTACAATAATTTGTGATGCCCATCACAAACACTGGCATTTAAAGGGTAAAAATTCCTGCACCAGAATGCAGGAAATTAAGTTTTTGTAACAAAATAATTGTGTGTGTGTGTGTGTGTGTGTGTGTGTGTGTGTGTGTGTGTGTGTGTGTGTGTGTGTGTGTGTGTGTGTGTGTGTGTGTGTGTGTGTGTGAGTGTGAGAGAGAGAGAATGATGGACAATTGCTTGCTGTGTGAGAGAGAGAGAGAGTGAGAGAGAGAGAGAGAGAGAGAGATAGAGAGAGAGAGAGAGAATTAAGTACATTTGCTGAAATACAGTTGTTCTTAATTTTCTCACTTGCTATGTGAGAATGTTAGTTATTATGTTCTCAATGCCCCTTGCATTGTATGAGTTGTGTGGAAGCGTTTGCTAGTTCTAGTGCTATCCCTTTGTACATTGTGGCTGTGTCTGACAAAAGTTAACAATAAATAATGGTATTAGGAATACATTTGCCTCCTGCGTGAACTGTGCATAGCTGAATAGACTGTATTTTAACGCCGGTCATATGGTGGTACTTGGAGAGCCAGCTACGTTCTCAGGTGGTACTTGGTGTAAAAAGTTTGAGAACCACTGGTCTAGCTAGTTGCTAGGACCGTGAAGAACGTTACCGGTCAGCCAGAATGTTCAGATCCACTTCAGCCGGGGGTGTGAGGGAAAAAACACCAGAGTCCACTGATGTACATCATATCCAAGCATTGTTAGTCCTTTAGTGTAGGCAGGATTTTTTCCTTGTAGAAATCGGCTGCCAGCTCTGGAGAGTCAAATGTGTAGCCGTCCCCGCCGAATGTCAGGCGCAGCTTAGCCGGGTAAAGCAAGCCGTATCTGATGTTGGCCTCGCGGAGCAGATTCTTGATGTCTTTGTATGCCCCTCTGCGTCTGGATAGGTCCGCAGAAAGATCCGGGAAAATGTGTACCGTGGAGCCCCTGAATGTTAGCCGTCCCCGCTCACGCGAGAGCCGCATTACCAGCTCCTTCGTCTGGGAATAATGGAACCGTACTAGCATGCCTCTAGGAGGGGCCTTCTGGTGCGGTTTGGGTGCCATCAGGCGATGTGCGCGGTCTAGGACTACCGGCTTGTCGAAGGCCTCTTCACCGAACAGCTCCACGAAAAAGGCGGACATGAATGTAATGGAGTTCTGCCCCTCGATTCCTTCAGGGATTCCAATTATTTTTACATTCTGCCTGCGTGAACGGTTTTCGAGGTCATCCAGTTTGAGTCGTAGGTTGATGTTTTCACTTAAAGATGCACACAATGTCTCTACTGTGGATGCACACAGTGTCTCTATTGTGGTCAACCTCTCGTCTACATCCGCCAATGAAGTCTCCACGTGCTGTATTTTCTGCGTCTGTGCGGATATCGAGGGCTGGAGGACCGAGAGGGAGGTACGGAGCTCGGCCAGGAATTCTGTACGGAGGGAAGCTACCTCGGCATGAATTGTAGAGGTAATCAGCTCCTTCAATATAGCTGGCGTCAACTCTGTTTGTTCCGCCATCTTGTCGCCTGTACTAGAGACCGTTTCCTCTAACTCTTCAAGCTCTGTCTTTCGCGTGTATCTTGTTGCTGGTTTTTTAGACATACCAAATGTCTGATAATGTCGTCTGTTTAGTCAGAGAACATAAAGTATTGCTTTCAGTTCGAGCCAAATCAAATGGGCTGTAGTAAAACTTAAATTCTCACGGAGCTACTCGCATGCGCATCGTTACTCCGCCATCTTGGTATTTCTATTCTATATTCTATTCTATTCTAACCCGCATGCCACCAGGGAACGAACGGAAGGAACAAACCTTGTTACCGCGCCCAAAAACACGGGGTCGAGAGCAACTCAACCCCGTGGCAAGGCCGTAGCAGCGGAGCGCGAAGGAAGACCCAGACCGACTGAAGGGACTGGATCCCCCGGAAAAAGGGGGCCCGGAGAGGACAACGATGCCACAGCATCAAGACCTCACCAGGCGGTCACTAGTGACACCGCCCCCCACATCGCCAGCGTATTCGGACAGGGCCCCTCCAAGAGCGGGCCTTTCCCCCCACTAGCACGCCGCCTGGCACACTGACCCTGGCAAACTCAGGCAGTCAGCATGGCCGTAACTCGAAGCACTCAAGAGGCTACACTACAGCGGGAGCAGGCAGCGCACCGGGGAGACGACCCCAGAAGGGGTCGATTCCTCAATCCAGGCAGCAAGCGTTTGACCCGAGCCTGGAGCACTGCGGACGAGACGGGCGCCAAAGGGGTCAACTGAAAAGAGCACCCCCGGCGGAAGGGGCGTATGCTGGCATTGTTGCGCACCATGACAAAGTCTCCACCAAAAAACCCCGACCCAGAGGGGCCGAGGCAGAGAAGGCTGACACGATTGGCAGACGTCATGAACGTGCAGGGGCACACTCAACCGGGTAACCCGGGAGTTGACCCCGCTCCAACACACCAGGGAATCAACCACCCTCTTGGTACCACATGCAGTGGTTGTTCCTATAACCCCTCAAGAAAAAACTCCAAAACACACCTGCGGGTATACACTGGCTATACCGCAGTACAAGTGTTTCAGTTTTCAAAAAGGGGTTATTCCAGGCCTACGGGTCGACTTCGGACCGGGCCCGGCGGCTCGGGAAGCACACAGGGATGCCAGAGGAGGTCCATAAGACCACCCCAACAGCCCCCTCTTCGCCATGCCGGCATTTTCCCCCCGAAAAAAGCACAAGTCCCTCAGGGTACCAGAACAGCAGATCTGCGTCCCCGGCGGACAACGGGTTAACTGACCTGGACCAGCGTGACCAGAACCAGTCCCGTGCCCTAATCACGCCGACATCCCCAAGAGAGGGGGTAGGTACGCGTGTCGATTTAAAACATGAAAAGAGGGCGCCACCCAGACGGTCCCATTCGTACCGCGCTCAGTGGCCCACCCCAAGGGCGTGAGACCCCTCTACCTATGTTTTGATCTATTCCGTTAACATCCCCCAGATATGAATGAGAATTCGTCGAGACCTAGTAACAGGCGCTCGGAAGAGAAAACCTCCATCCCAGTTGCCCTATAAAAACAACGTTTTAATAATGAGCAACCAAGGCGTACCAGCCTTATGCGTGATTCTTATCAGAAACCAGCACTATGTACGCGTCGAGACCCAAACACATCAACGGATAGTCTAACAAGACACCAGACATTGGTCCTCCAAGTCGCCTGGGAGAACGACAAGGAGCCATCGTGCTTCATATTCTTTCCTCTTTTTATTAAAAAAGAAAGAAACACAGACTGACATGAATCCCACGTGACACGGCTGAGGGTAATTTTTTTTTCATTTGTACATCCCGCCACCCTCACCACAGAGAGGAGATGGTACAGGAGACGGCGCTGGTGCACCAGCTCCTTGGAGAGGCAAACTACCTATCGGACGCCTACCGGGCACGGCTGCCGACCACGAAAGTGGCCTCAACCCCGCTCCAAGATGCACGACAGAGGAGGAAATGGAGAACCGCTGGTGAAGGGTAACGTTGCTAGCGCGACCCTCCGAGGTAAACATTATGACTTAGCTTTTTTCTTTTTAAAGTTATGAGAGAAAGAAAAAAGCAAGAAAAAATGTAAACACGTAACTCAACTTTCTTCAGCTTAACACTTTGAGCACCACGCCGGGTTTTCCTTTTTACCGGCTGAATGCCACCATCGGCGCCAATGTTAACGTTAATATCGCCTAATCTATGTTTAAAATTATAGCTATGTGTCTAATCTGCCCATCGCATTATCAAAGACTATTTTCCAGTCAGTGCTGTCAAGGCAGATTGTTTTTTTTATCGCGGCATTTCCGTTTCAGAGCATTTAGAAAAGCACCCGTTTTCAGATAAAAAACAGCCCATTCTGGAGCATTCTATGAAAATCGCCTTTTACTGGAATATTCCACAACGTTGATATTCGTCTGCCTTTTTATGAATCGTTTTCAAATAAACGCTAGATGATCAATATTATACGTGCACGCAAGCACATTCGAGCCGCGCACGGATAATCGCCCCGTTGATTTCCTCTCTGACTTTTACAGTGAAACCGAAAGCGGACATTTCACAAAACAGCTTATAACTTCATCAAACTTACTCTGATTATCCTAACACTGATAACATAGAGTCCTTACCTGACATCAGATGGTATCCAACTGGTATATTCCAATTCCTGATCACCATTCGAAAAAATCGATAAGTGTATGTGTAGCTAAGGGGCTACACAACCCGGACTGTATTAAAGATTGTTTAGATTAAACCACTACTAAAGAATATTAATAGCCAGACAGTATAGTTAGACAAAATGGCGGACACTCAATTGACGGCGCGGGGACAAGGATACCTGGTTTATAAGCATTTTAATAGTCATAGCAACATACATCTGAATTATCACGGTTCTCCTTTAATAATAGAATGTCAGGGTATCAAAGTCAGCGGTAATGAATAGTTCCTAGGTTACGGATACTCGACCGGAGCTCTGCAGGGAGTGAGAAGAAACGAGGCGATACTGGGAAAAGCAAGGGTAGCTGGAGACGATGGTTTCCCTCTGGAGCTCCAAGCTCCGGAGGAATTGTAGACTGGTCGGTCCTTGTAATCCTAGCGCCCGATGGCAGGGTTAATAGCTATTAATCCAAAAGCCCGTTGGCATAGATGGTAGCTAGCTAGCTTCGTTTGTACTGGAAGCTAACCCGCAGACGGTCTTCAATGAGTAGTTATATCCAAACGCCGCTGGGTTTAACTATACGTTTCTCCACGTTACTTCGCTTACACAAGTCACTATACTGCGCCAATAATAGCTCTACAATATTATAGTCGTATCTGAGCTATCTGTAATGATACACTGCTGGTAGGTCTGTGTACAACTGTACCGGACGCATCACGCTCTCGCTCTGCTGCTTCTCCTGTTCTGATACTGCCGACTCGCGGCTGCTTGCACCATCCACAATATATATACTCAGACTGATCTCTATGGGGCTCAGCCGATTTACCTGTCCGGAATCAATGCGCCTGCTATGGGAAAGTCTGAACTTGTCTGAACATGTCTAGAACCATGTCTGGGGGGATCGTCACTGGCGCCTCCAATGTCAAGGGCGGGACCCAATGAGGCGAGCGAAGAATACTATTATGCAAACGGATGGCGTAAAGATATATATATATCTTATATATATAAACAATATACAAGTTATACAAAATAATAAACGCAGACTTTCAGTGTTAATCTGGACCTTCAGAACAGCCGCACCCTAATTAGTCCGAACCTAATTAGTGAATAAATGGGGGCACAGATTAATATTAAGGGTCAAGTCAACTTCTCCATAATGTGCTATGGGGAGTTGGAAATAATCTATAAGGTCAGTGGGTTATCGTCGTCGTCAGGGGAGTCAGGGATCTCAGGCAGCTCTATCAACTTGGCTACTGGTCTGGTGTAGGTCCGCCCTTGGACGATGACTTCTGCCGCTCTGACCTTCCCATCGGAACCGTTAATCACTTTGCTCACACAGCCGGCCGGCCACGTAGCTCGGGGTAGTGACTGGTCTATTATCATCACGATGGTACCCACTGTCAGGTTGTCCCTGTCTTTAAACCACTTCTGACGGGCTTGAAGGGATGGTAGATAGTGTAGGAGGAAGCAGGCCCAAAACTGGTCGGCCAGTACTTGGCTGTGTCTCCACATCATCCGGCCGTTCATCTCGTTCTGTCTGTACACCGTCTGAGGAAGGGCAGGGTCCAGCCGCCCCATCAAGAGGTAGTTTGGGTTGATGGGGTCGATGTCAGCTACGTCACTTGAAACGTAGCCGAGGGGCTTGGAGTTCAGAACTCCCTCAATCTCTGTGAGGACCGTAGCCAGGACTTCATCGCCCACGGTCTGGGCCCCAAGTACGGTGTACATAGCAGTCTTTATGGATCGGACCTCTCTCTCCCACGTTCCCCCAAAATGGGGAGCGTTCGGGGGGTTGAACTGGAAGGTGACCTGAGCAGGAGCGAGGCGGATCTTGAGTTCTTCACCCATAGTCAGGAAGCTCTCTCTCAGTTCCGTGTCTCCTCCTCGGAAATTTGTCCCTTGGTCGGACAATAGCACTGATGGGGTCCCTCTACTTGCATGGAACCTCCGGAATGACATGAGGAACGAGTCTGTACTCATGGTCTGGAGGAGCTCAATGTGAACAGCTCGGGTGGTCATGCACTTGTACACAATGCCCCACCTCTTCTCTGTCCCTCTTCCTTTCTTGACGTTGAATGGGCCGAAGCAGTCCACGCCCGTGGAGTGGAAGGCCCGCTCGCCGACTCGGAGGCGGCAGGGAGGCAGGTCGGCCATCTTCGGAATACTAGGCTGTGCCCTCCACTTGCGACAGGTCGGGCAAGTCCGTTGGAATCGACGTACAGCTTCTCTCCCTTGGAGTATCCAGAATCGCCGTCGGATCTCCGCAAAGACTCGCTCGGCCCCCGCGTGGTGCACCACCTTGTCGTACTTCTGGATGATCAGATCGGTTATCTTGTGTCGGCTGTTGAGGACGATGGGATGCTTAGCATCTTCGGCCAAGTCCGGGGCCCGTCTCAATCAACCACCCACCCTGATGAGGTGCTGGGCGTCGAGCTCTGGGGCTAAGGTGAGGAGTCGACTGTCTGATGGGACTGGCTTTTCCCTTCTCAGACAATCTATTTCTTCTGGGAAGGAGTCTCTTTGTGCTCTCTTTAGTAGAAGAAGTTCTGCTTCCTCGTAGTCCGATGCGTCGAGGTCTGTGGTGGGGGGAAGTTCCGGGTGGTGCCATAGGAATGTCCTTTTCTGAGCACTCTCAAGGGTTAGACAGTCGTCTAGGTCCGGGTCCGTTGGAGCCGGGGCTTGACTCAGCCCGCAGAACATAGACTTCTTTATCTCTGACTCATCTTGGTTTGCCTCCCATGGTGTGGGGATAGGCCACTTCTCCCCCGGGAGCTTGAGGAACTCTGGACCATCACTGTATGGGTTAGGACGTGTGAGGTCGTCTAGGGACATCCCCCGTGTGATGACATCCGCCGGGTTCTGCTTGGTGTCAACATATCTCCAACATGCCGCTCCTACCAGGTCCTGGATTTCGGTTACTCGGACGCCGACGAAAACTTTGTACCGACAGGAGGCGGACTGGATCCAGGTGAGCACAGTCATGGAGTCTGACCATAGGATGATCTCACACACCGGTATGGTGAGTTCACTTTGTACCATTTTTGCGAGTTGCGCGCCTACCAGAGCTGCGCAGAGCTCTAGTCGCGGGATCGACTGCTGCTTACGGGGAGCTATCCTCGAGCGGGCCAGGACAAAGGCTACGTGGACTTCTCCTCCCTCTTCTCGGGCTCTCAGGTAGGCCACTGATCCGTACGCCACTTCAGAGGCATCGCTGAAGACGTGCAGGTCTATCTGACACCTCTCCAGCCGCACTGTAGGAGGGAAGTAACTCCGCCGGATGGTCACCTCGCGGAGTAAGACAAGTTCATCCTCCCATTCTCTCCATGTGGTAGCCAGGTGCTCGGGTATGGGGTCGTCCCAGCCCTGCTCCTTGTCCCACAGTTCTCTCACCAGCATCTTCGCCCGAGTGGTGTAGGGGAGGATACATCCCATTGGGTCGTACTGGCTGGCGAGTGTTCGGTACACACTCCGCCGAGTGGTCAGTCTAGTCGTGGACGTCTCCTGATCCGTCCTCAGGGGTGTGTGTCTGTAGTGAAGCGAGTCCGTCTTAAAAAGCCAGACGAGGCCCAGGGTCATCTCTTGTGCTTCGCCTGGGGTGTGCGCCATCCAGGTCTCGCTGCTCGCGGCCTTGGTCTCTGGGGGGAGGCTTCAGAGAACTTGAGGATCGCTGCTGGCCCATTGTCGGAGGTCGAATCCACCTTTGGCTAATGAAGCTCGTAGCTTCAGTAGGATGCTCTCTGCTTCTTCTGGCATGGATACGCTCTGTAGGCAGTTGTCCACGTAGAAACTTCTTTCCACGCTGTGTCGGACATCATCGTCGGCTCCGGGGTCTTCGGCCACGTGCTTCTGTAACGCGAACGTGGCGCAGCACGGGCTGCAGGTGGTGCCGAATGGGAGTACCTCCCATTGGTATATCAAGGGTTGTTCGTCGTCGAGCCTCTCTCTCCACAGAAACCTCAGTAGAGGCTTGTCTTCCTCCATCAGTCGGACTTGTAGGAACATTCCCTTGATGTCTCCGCTGATGGCCACTTTGTCCTGACGAAAGCGTATCAGTACGCCGAGGAGGGAGGGTCCGAGTGTCGGGCCGGGCAGGAGCAGGTTATTCAGATTCTGCTGTCCAATCTGATAACTGCAATTGAACACGATGCGGTTCTTTCCGTTGTGGGTGACCTTGTGGTGGGGCACGTACCATGACCCTGTCGTCCTTTCTGCCTCGTGGTCATCGATTTTCTTTATATGGCCAGCCGTGATCAGCTTCTCGATCTCGGTGCGATATATCGTTGCTTGGGGGGGGGTCTTTGGCGAGGCGCGGCTCAGTGCTCTGTAGGTAGTGGTGTGTTGCTCCCTTCGGCACGTGCAGAGTGGGCATCCCTTCCCGCCTCAAGAGTGGGGCCGCGTATCTTAGTACTCCGTCGACCTCGACCCTCGTAGTCTTCTGCTCGAGTAGAACTATGGCATACTTGTCCTCCTTTGACCGAACCATCTTGCGTTCGTTCTTGAATGGCAGTGAGTCTAGTGTCCATAGCCTCTCAACGTGCTGTAAGAGGGTATTGTCTGGGTCGCTCACCTTGGTGTAAAGGCAGCGTGTGGACGTTGGTCGGTTGGAAAACCCGGAGAGAGGGCCCTGGAGCGTCCATCCCAGTCGGGTCTTAACCGCGGCTGGGCATCCTCTGGGTCCGATGTGGACCGCATCAGTGGGGACAATAAGGTCCGCGTGGTCGGAGCCTATGAGTAGGGTCGGTGTAGCGCCGTTGATGAGCGGTATGGGCAGTCGGCGTAGGTGTTCGTACTTCTCCCTCAGCTGTGGGATGGGGTAATCGTAGCGTGACAAACCTATGTTGTAGCTTGTGAACGCCTTGTTGATGCTGTACCGCTTCTCGGGCTGATCGATCGCTGCAATGGTGAACGAGACGTTTTCACCTTTGATTGTCTTTAAGTCTCGACGAATGGTACGGATGGTCATGGTCTCCTCTGGACCCCGCAAGTCCAACTGGGTCGCGGCGGAGGCGAGGAGGAGGGTCTTCTCCGACCCGTCGTCGAGGACGGCGTAGGTGTCGAGTACCTTGTCCCCGTGACTGAGGAGTACTCGTACCACCTTGAGGAGCACCCTGGAGCTCCCACTCTTCGCGGGGTCGATGTAGAGTACTTCTGCTCTCGAGCTGCTTTGTCGGGCGGGTTTTCGCTTGTTGCTCTCGTGCAGTGCTTCGAGGTGAGCGCCGTCACACTTGCCACACTTCTTCTTAAGGCGGCATTCTGCTGCCATGTGGCCGCGCGCGCAGCGGAAGCAGCGGCGGTTAGCTTTAATCCACTGACTTACGTCGGCGGCGGTCAGTTTCTTGAATGCGTCGCACTGTGACAGCCAGTGTTCGTTGACGCAGTATTGACATGCGATCTTCCATTTTCCCTTGGCGGGGGGGTTGTGACTCTTCTGTTGTGGCACCGACTCGGCCTGGTGCATCACGGTGATGGGCCTGCTTTGGTCTTTAAACCTTCTCGGTCCCTCTTTAATGTTCGAGCCACCCCATGCGAAGGTGTCAATTCTTAGGCTGCTAACCTCCCTGGCTAGGAAGTCAGCGAGGTCCAGGAGTGATTGTTCTGGGCCATTGGGGTCACGGTGGTTTCTTTGCTGCCGAAAACGTTCTTGGCGGAATGGGGGGAGCTTCTCTAATATACGTTCCACGTTGGAGTTGGCGTACAACTCGTACATCCCCTTCTCTCGTTGGGACCCGAGCATCCCTACCAGGGATTGTACTTTGACGGAGTCCAGGGCTCGGTTGTCTTTAGCTGGGGGGAGACGTTCAATCTCACGTATCTCCTGAATGACATAGTCCCATGTACGTCCGTAACGTGCGTCGACGGCCACCAGGGCATCAGAATAGGGAGTCTGTGAATTGGAGTATGCCAGCGCTATTATGTGCGCTCTAGTTACCTTGAGGTGCTTAAGGAGGATGGCATACTTGTATGACTCGTCCTGTACTCCGGAAAATAATTGTCTCTAGGCACATACGCAGCTCGGTATACTGCGCTCGGTCTTCTCTTGTGAAGTCTGGGAATGTGGGTGTCCCAATGTAAGATGCCATGGATGGCTGTGACACTGACGCACGTGGGGGGAGAGGCCTCCTTGGCGAGTCTCCCCGTACGTGGGGTCATTGGTTCGTGCTTGGCGGGAACCAGAGGCTGGGCCCCCAGGCACTATTCCTCGGTGCTGTCTGTTGCTCGAACTCCCCACTGGGACGGGTTGGGGGTTCATAACACAGCGTGTCGGGACTGAGACCGGGGCTGCACTGTTCCTCTTGGTCTGAGATGGGTTCGTGCGGGTGGGCTTTCCGTCCTCCCTCGTCCTCCGTTAGGCTTTGTAGTCGCTCGGTTAGCTGCTCTGCAACGTAAGCAGGTTCTTCCCGTAGGCTGGGTCCCGTGTAGCTTTGTCGGGGAGGGGAAGGTGCCCTCGACCTGTGTCGTGATGATCTCCGGGAGCTCCGGGTGGAAGAGTGGGGCGTCACCCTCTGGAGCGCTTGCTCCATCATTTGTGCTTGTAGACGGTCTCGCTCCGCCTCGCGCTGTGCATTGGCTGCGTCACGCTGTGCATCGCGCTGCGCATTGGCTGCGTCACGCTGAGCATTGGCGCGGTCTCGCTCCATGTTTTCTTCAGCCTGGAGGCGCCTCTCTTCCAGTCTGAGATGTTCGCGTTCACTCTCTCGTTGCGCCTGGAGGCGGTCACGCTCACCCTGGAGGCGGTCTCTTTCCGCTGAAGCGGTTAGCGTGGCGATCAGGATTTGCGCTAGCCTCTGGTCGGCCTCGCTTGGGGATGACGCTGATGATGGTGATTTGGAGTTGGCAGGGCTTGGCGGTGACCTGGTCTCCTTAAGCGCTCAGAGGTCCATCTCGGGGCCGCTGTACTTTGTCTTCTCTCGCGCTCCGAGGTCCATCTCGGGGGCGCCATGCTCTTTACTCTGGTGCGCTCCGAGGTCCATCTCGGGGGCACATTCTTTACCTTCTTGCGCTCCGAGGTCCATCTCGGGGGCGCTGTGTTCTTTACCTTCTGGCGCTCCGAGGTCCATCTCGGGGGCGCGGTGTTCTATGGGCATAGTCAAGTCATGTCCCGCTTGTCCCCCCCGTGAGCTAAGTCAGTTTCACTTAAACTAGCTTGGGTCTCTACCGGTGGCGTTGACAGGTCGATAAGGTTGGGCATACTTAAGCTACTAATGTTATCCTTGCTTAACGTCCTCGTAGATAAGCTAGGAGGTAGATCTACAGCGTAGTTCTCCAAGTGGGGAGGGGGCTGACGCTGGCGCCTAGGGCGCTCTAATGGGGGAGAGCCAATTGGAGAGTGTCCGCCGCTGGCCATATTATTACTAATATGATTATTATTACTGATACCCTCCAGCTCGAAGGACCAATTGTAGCTAAGGGGCTACACAACCCAGACTGTATTAAAGATTGTTTAGATTAAACCACTACTAAAGAATATTAATAGCCAGACAGTATAGTTAGACAAAATGGCGGACACTCAATTGACGGCGCGGGGACAAGGATACATGGTTTATAAGCATTTTAATAGTCATAGCAACATACATCTGAATTATCACGGTTCTCCTTTAATAATAGAATGTCAGGGTATCAAAGTCAGCGGTAATGAATAGTTCCTAGGTTACGGATACTCGACCGGAGCTCTGCAGGGAGTGAGAAGAAACGAGGCGATACTGGGAAAAGCAAGGGTAGCTGGAGACGATGGTTTCCCTCTGGAGCTCCAAGCTCCGGAGGAATTGTAGACTGGTCGGATAATCCTGTCGTCGCTGGAAGAAAAGGGGGTCTCGTACGGAACCGGTCCTTGTAATCCTAGCGCCCGATGGCAGGGTTAATAGCTATTAATCCAAAAGCCTGTTGGCATAGATGGTAGCTAGCTAGCTTCGTTTGTACTGGAAGCTAACCTGCAGACGGTCTTCAATGAGTAGTTATATCCAAACGCCGCTGGGTTTAACTATACGTTTCTCCACGTTACTTTGCTTACACAAGTCACTATACTGCGCCAATAATAGCTCTACAATATTATAGTCGTATCTAAGTAGCCATTAGCTATCTGTAACGATACACTGCTGGTAGGTCTGTGTACAACTGTACCGGACGTATCACGCTATCGCTCTGCTGCTTCTCCTGTTCTGATACTGCCGACTCGCGGCTGCTTGCACCATCCACAATATATATACTCAGACTGATCTCTATGGGGCTCAGCTGATTTACCTGTCCGGAATCAATGTGCCTGCTATGGGCAAGTCTGAACTTGTCTGAACATGTCTAGAACTATGTCTGGGGGGCTCGTCACTGGCGCCTCCAATGTCGAGGGCGGGACCCAATGAGGCGAGCGAAGAATACTATTATGCAAACGGATGGCGTAAAGATATATATCTTATATATATAAACAATATACAAGTTATACAAAATAATAAACGCAGACTTTCAGTGTTAGTCTGGACCTTCAGAACAGTATGGATCCAACGCGATACAGTAGAACTCCATGATCAGCGGGGATCTGAGGTTCCAGAATGAACTGTGGTAACCCCGGCTGGATCAGTGGACTGGAAAATGTGGAGTACCGGATTTTTTTCCCCATTCATTTTCATTGAGTCCATTCCAAAATCACTTATGTCATCTGGGAGACGACAGGGGGCGCTTTTTTCCACAATGATCGCCGGCGCCGCTCGGCTATACTCGGGTAGGCTCGGGTGATGCAATATGATTTCAGATCGCTAAAAAAAAAATAAAAAAAAAAATACGAGAAATCTCGTGAGTGGCTTTCAACCACCTATAAAAAAACACGAGTAATCTCGTGAGTGGCACGGAAAGTGTTAAACAACCTCGTCAAGTGATGTATATAACAGGCACTTCCTTGTGGTGAAAGTGAAGAAGGAGGCGAGTGTGTGGCCACACACCTGCTTATGAAGGTAGCGGATGGGGGTGTGGCCAGACGAATGTTGGTATGTAAAGGTACATTGTGAATTTTTATTCAGTGCAAATGCACAAAGTGAGGTTAGTGCAGATGACGCTGAGCGGAAGCTAGTGTGATATAGAACTTAAACTAGAAAAGTAAATACAAACTAAATGAACAATGTAACTTAGTTTACAGAAGGACAGTTTCCTTCTGAAGCACAACTTAATGCCTCATCCTTCCAGTCGGGACCATTTGTCACATAGTGAGAGCTCCACAGATCAAGCAAACCCCCACAGGGCTTGTATTTTGGTTTTGCACTTCTCGTTCTTTGTTATGTTATTGGTATCCTATTATTATGCAAAGTCTAGGTGATAGATAAATGCTGTGTAGTGTAGTTGAAGTTACCTGACGACCTGCGCTATTGTTATGTAAGACGGTGGGTACTTAGCGCACAACAAATGAGTGGAGCGCATTTTTGTGTGCACACACGTGCACATCCGTGCGCGACTGCACGTACTTCTGCTCAGAAAACTGCTAGGACGGCGTGATACCGCATGGGACCACCAGTGCATCACTGTTGGTAACACTTTATAATAACACTCAGGTTACAGACCTTTATAAGGTATTTGTAGATAATGAACTAATCATGAACAAATCATTTACATACATTTGTAAATTATTATTAAGTAATTTATAACTATATTTGTATAACATTTACAAATGAGTTCTACATTATTTATAACTCATTATCAACATTGTTTGTACTTGATTTGTTCATCATTAATTAATGTTGTTTAATGTGTAGTAACACATTTGTAGATGCTTTGAAAAATGGATATGAAAAAACGACTATACTGTACCTCCATTTATTTGTTCATGTTCAACAAATGACTTGTTAAGACATTCATAAAACATCTATAAATAATTTGCAGATGCTATTTTGTGCCCTAATCTGAAGTGAAGCCTATTCATCATTAACACATTCCCGCCCGGCCACGGACATGTCCGTGTTTCGGCGCCATGCATAACACATTGGTCGCCAAAATCGCTGTTCCGCGTTTTTTAGATCAATATTTTATTTTTTCGCCAAGGCATTCATAATTCATCCACCCACCCCCGGTGCTGCAGCTGGACCCTAGATGTGACTGCAATGACGGCTCAATACCGCCACCTGGTGGATGGTCGGGCGAGTTACACTCGCAAAACAGGAAGTGCCATCAGTGCATCGAGGAAAGTCCTCCGGCAGTCACATCTCGTTATTTTTTAATATAGCGAAAGAAAGAAACGGCAATCGATAATCTATATATGTGTTTGGGCCTATAACTAGCTGTAGTAATCCAAACTACTGTACTACGCAGTGGCACATCACTGGCAGTAGCCTAGGTGGCGAGAGGGTTTGCCGGTTGGCAATTGTATTGTGTAATGTGACCTTGAACTACACTAAGTAAACGCTCTGATACAAAACCACCATCTCCTCATTATTGTGCTCAACGAACATTACAGTGGCGACGAGGATATAACTGGACACATAGGCTATACGCTATGTGAAGGACTTGTCGAACTTTCTGGAAGAAAGAAGAAAAAACCACAAAGTTTGCCGGTCCGACATGCGTGCTTAGCTAAACAAAGCTAACGCTAGCTAACGTTAGCTAACGTTAACACAGTGCTGGATGCAAGAAGAGGAGATGAACTCCATCCTCATGGGAAGCCAAGCAGCTATTCTGCCGTTCGACACGGAGACAGACCCGAGTTCATTTGGAACGAGATGGAGTAAGTGGATTCAGAGATATGACAATTTCCTAGTAGCAATGAACATTGTGAATGATGGCAGGAAACGGGCTTTACTCTTGCATTTAGCTGGAGACGAGTGCATGACATATATGACACTCTCGCCGGGACTGATGATGATTATAATGCTACAAAGACGAAGCTAAATGGATATTTCTCCCCAAAGAAAAACACGCAGTTCCTTGTTTATAAGTTCAGAAAAGCTATGCAGCAGGCTGGTGAGAATCTGGATACTTACCACACTCAGCTCCGTATGCTCGCCAAAGACTGTGAATTTGCCGATACAGATTGCGAGATCAAAGCACAGCTCATTCAGAGCTGCAGTTCCTCGAGGGTCCGCAGGAGGGCGCTGAGAGAACCCGAAATGACATTAGAAGCTTTGTTGAACTTTGGGAGAACACTGGAGTTATCAGAACAGCAGGCTGTGGGCATTGAGCAAGGAACAACCGCTGCTGTCAACGCGCTGGAACACAGGCAAAGGCCTCAGTCAGCTGATTACAAGGGAAATAGGAACAACAGCAGACAATGCATGAATTGTGGAGGAAGATATCCTCATGATGGAGATTGCCCAGCCAAAAGAAAAGAGTGCAACATGTGTGGAAAAATAAATCACTATGCCAAGGTATGTCGTATGAATATAAATAAATCAGCACAAAGTCAAGAGGGGAAATCAGGTCGAAGTGAGGATAAAGACACCACATATGGAAGATGGAAACACACAAGAAAAGTGAATCAAGTCACTACATCTTGCTGCGCACAGCGCACACGGAGATTCGTCCAGCAGTGAAGACGACTAATATGTGTTTGCTGTGAATGGCGAAGGCTGCACTAAACACCCTCGAACCCTCGAATTAAAATAATTAACAGTGTCAACCTCGCCACCCGCAGCGTGGCAGATGAACTGATTGACAGCTACCCAGAGCTGTTCACTGGCATTGGAAAACTAAAGGATTTTCAGGTGAAGTTACACATAAACCCTGACATACAGCCAACGTGTCAACCACACAGGAGAGTGCCTTTTCACGTTCGACAGAAGGTTGAGGAAGAATTAAAAAGGCTGGAGGATGACGACATCATCGAACGGGTGACCGGACCAACGCCCTGGTTGACGCCCATTGTGACCCCTCCGAAGCCTAAGGATCCTGATAAGGTCAGGATTTGTGTCGACATGCGGCAAGCAAACGTGGCAGTACAGAGAGAACGTCATCTCACACCCACAATGGATGACGTAATCCATGAGCTCAACGGTGCGAGATTCTTCTCAAAACTGGACCTCGACAAAGGATACCATCAGCCAGTGGCGGCTCGCCACTAGGGGCGCTCGGGCGCCGACCCCCCTGGTTAACCCTGGTTAAAAGAGAGATGAACAAGAAATCTTTTTGTTTTTGTTTTTTGTTTTATAGCCCTATAAATAATATAAACATGTTTAAAATGAATGATATTTACTAATTTTAAGTATGTTTGTGTTTCCAATGCACAATATAACGTTAATAATATCAAATATAAATAATCGCTTTCCTGAACAGGAAGTGACTCACGTTCCGTTACCGTAGCCGCATTTCTCCTAGCCTTATTTCTCTCGCGTCTCTACATTTCGTAGCTCCATTTCTGCAGACCCCTCTCTGATTGGTTGAACTCCATTTCTGCAGACCCCTCTCTGATTGGTTGAGCGAAGCCCCTCTCTGATTGGTTTAGCTCGTCACGCGGTAAAAGGCGGATGTAATGTTATCATATCAAGAAAATAAAAAGAAATGTACTACCAGATTCGCGTATAACGTTATTTTGCGTGACTTCGCGGTTTATTCATAACGTTATGCACATTTCACAACACAGCCAGCTGTCAGAAACTGTACATTGTAACGTTATAGGTTTATTCACATAACGTTATTTCACATGACGCGTTCAACTTGTTTACACTCCCCACTTACTGTAACTGGAATTAGTTATTATTTCGCGGTTTATTCACATAACGTTATATTGTTTACACTGTCTTTCTTCTATTATAACCCTCCCAAATCATATTCAGAAAGTATCACAGAGACTTCTATTGACCAAGGAATTAGTTATTATTTCGCGGTTTATTCACATAACGTTATATTGTTTACACTGTCTTTCTTCTATTATAACCCTCCCAAATCATATTCAGAAAGTATCACAGAGACTTCTATTGACCAAGGAATTAGTTATTATTAGTAAGGCAGAACATTTAATGACAAACCAATTACATAATCCAACATATGTGTAAAGGCACACACAACATATTCCAGTTAACGGTATATTTTTTTAATGATTCGTTATGGCGTAATCAATACTTCCATGCGTATAAATTGCGTTCGCTACCTCCATGTTTTGGGGGTAGTCATCAGAAACCTCGGATCCGGGATTCGGTTCCCATCCGTCGGGCAAGAACTGTGGGTTTTCAGCCTCTCTTTCTGGAGCTTAACGGAGTTTCGATTCCTGGCTAGAGGAGCTTGTCGCGGCTCATGCGCATGCGCGCGCTCAACCAATCAGAGAGGAGTCTGCAGAAATGGAGCTACGAAATGTAGAGACGCATTTCTCTCGTCTCGGGCTAGACGCAATAGCGCTCTGAGTGCGCGTGCACGCCGTGCACTGTTTCATCGCTGTATCCGTCGCAGCCAATCAGTGCGTAACGCGCTGTGCGTTGAAATATGATGTTTATGATGGAAGCCGGGCGCGATTTGAAGCGGTCTAAGCCAGCAGCCTTAGCAGCGTCTATAATTTCCGTAGCCGCATTTTGATTCTCTGATTGGCCGACGTCAGTTTTTTTTTCGTAGCCGCATTTCGCGGAGACGCTCTCTGATTGGCCGACGTCAGTTTCTGTTGTAGCTGTTGTGTAACTTGTGTTGTTGTGATGCAGCTATTTGTCTTAGAGCGTGATGGCAAGTTCTTTCGACGGTTAAGCTTAGGCACTCTTTCAAAGTTGGTTAAGGTTAGAGTTTGTCTTAGAGCATGGCGATAGAACGCCAGGTAGTTTGCAGTCTGTTCGACGCGGAAATGGGCAAAGAAATCATCACAGTAATTGTGTTGTGTGGTGCTAAGCTAACACTTGGCTAACAAGAAGCTATAATATGGCGGATGAAGTCTGGACAGTGGTCTGTATATACATCAACAGTCTGGGACTGTGGGACAGTGGATTATACACTTTATCAAGCCCTCCTGCCCTGGACGTTTAAACTAAACAGTGAGTCTCTCTCTCGCGCTCTCTCTCTCTCTCTCTCAACACAGCGATGCTGTGTTCCTGTGTCTCAGAGAAATGCGGCTACGGAAAGTATTGACGGTGCTGCCTTGCTGAGATGATAATAGCGCTTCAAACGCGCTGCTGTGTTGTGAACTATAACATTAATTTCGCTGCTGCTGATGCATAATGTATGAATGAATGAATGGTGGGTTGTTTAAAATGACAACATATACATGTGTTAATTATTTTATTGGATTGATCCGAGAGACAGAGAGAGAGATTGCTCCAGAGCATTTATTAACGTTACATTTTCAACTCGACCTAACGTGAACCCCCTGCGACCACCCAACAGTAGATAGTACGGGCCGCCACTGCCATCAGCTAGAGCTACATCCTGACAGTCGGTATATCACTACCTTCACCACACACCTGGGTCTGCGAAGATACAAGAGACTGAGTTTTGGTATATCATCTGCTGCTGAGGTTTTTCAGAACGCCATATCTCAATCCCTGCATGGCATCCCTGGTGTCAAAAATCTCAGTGATGACATCATAATAATATGGTGCAACCCAGAAGGCCCATGACGATGCTCTGACAGCAGTGTTCTCCAGACTGAAGGAATGTGGTCTCACACTCAACCGTGATAAGTGTGAGTACAACAAAGAACGACTCAAGATTTATACAGGATTTCTCTACCATCACTGCACCCCTCAGAGAGCTAACAAAGAAAGAAGTGCCCTGGCGCTGGGGTGAAGAACAGTCAAAAGCACTACAAACTCTCAAGGAGAGTCTCACAAGCAACACCACCATGTCATACTTTGACCCGAAAAAGGACACTGAACTGGTCGTGGACGCCAGCCCGTTTGGTCTGGGTGCCAT
The DNA here is from genome assembly GCF_963971535.1 of Notolepis coatsorum. Taxonomy (NCBI): domain Eukaryota; kingdom Metazoa; phylum Chordata; class Actinopteri; order Aulopiformes; family Paralepididae; genus Notolepis; species Notolepis coatsorum. The sequence continues at coordinate 58,118,204 of NC_140168.1, read as the reverse complement.
CCTCTCTCAAGGAAAAGAGGGAGAGAAACGCGTCATAGCGTATGCCAGCCGCGCCCTCACTGACATAGAGAGGAGATACTCAGACAGAACGAGAAGGTCTAGCGATTGTGTGGAGTTGTGAGCACTTCCATCTATATCGCTACGGACATCCATTTACCCTAGTGACAGATCACAAGCCGCTAGAAATGATTTGGAACAACCCAAGGTCCAAGCCACCTGCCCGGATAGAGAGATGGGGACTCGGGCTCCAGCCCTATGACTTTCGAATCGTCTACAAAAAGGGAGCGGACAACAATCCCCATACAAACATCCACGAACACAAAAGCCTCGAAAGTTGCAGAGGAATATGTCAACTTCATATCTCTGTTCGCCACACCCAAGGCGATGACGCTGGAAGAAATAAAAACAGAGACATTAAAGGACAACACGCTACAACAAGTCAGTGCCCACATTAAGAACGACAGGTGGCACAGAGTGACAGATAAAACGCCAAATGCTCATGCACTACGGCAGTATAGACATGTCAGCACGGAACTCACACTCTCAGCGAGCAAGGACATTATACTCCGGGGAAGCAGGATCATCATGCCCCTGTCCCTACAGCAGAGAGTCCTGGAACTTGCACATGAAAGCCATCAAGGCATTGCAAAGACCAAAGCCCTCCTCCGAGAGAAGGTGTGGTTTCCCAACATTGATCAACAGGCTGAAGCCCTCAGTCGGAACTGCCTAGCGTGTCAGGCTACAACTCCAGTCACAAGAACGGAACCACTCAAGATGTCAGAGCTACCAGAAGCGCCGTGGCATTCTGTGAGTGCAGATTTCTACGGTCCCCTCCCGTCCGGAGAGCGTGTATCACTTCCGCAACGGATTTAGTCGGATTTCGGTTTCCGGGTTCGCCTGATTGGCCGCGACGGCCACGTGACACGCGTGGCACGCCCCCGCGGCAGCGGCAGCGTTGCCGCTGCGAATCAGTCAGAGCAATATTGTCGCGCCATCTTCTGAGTGCAGACGCGCTGCTGTTTAATCACTTTTCCCACTTCAATGACAGAGCTGCTGTTTAATGCTCACTTTTCCCACTTCAATGACAGAGCTGCTGTTTAATGCTCACTCTTCCCACTTCAATGACAGAGCTGCTGTTTAATGCTCACTTTTTCCACTTCAATGACAGAGCTGCTGTTTAATAATATTGTCGCATTGTGGAAAGCAGGATGAGAGAGTGTAGATTTCAGTGTGTATCATTTAATCATTTATCATTTAACATTTGACAGGCATACATTGTTGTCATACAGAAGTACAGAATACTTTTATCCAAAATGCTTCTTACTGTTACTGTTAGAGACTGTGCTAGACAAGATAAGTATGAAATAAAATAGTATAGCATGTAAAATAGAAGTAAAAATAGAGGTCACGCTGTTCAGTATAGACATATGTACCATGTTCGATGCAGAATAGAAGTAACTGAGTTACCATACAATATACAATATACTATGCAATGTACTAATATACAATACGCTATAGTGCAAAGCAGCAATGGGATGAGGTACAATTTACAGTAAGGTGTACGAGTTGCAGTGCAAATGATTCTTACTGTTGCGCTCCAGAGACTGTTACTGTACCATACAATATACAATATACTATGCAATGTACTAATATACAATACGCTATAGTGCAAAGCAGAAATGTAAGGTGTACGAGTTGCAGTGCAAATGCTTCTTACTGGTGGGCTCCAGAGACTGTTAAGCATTTTGGATAAAAGTATTCTGTACTTCTGTATGACAACAATGTATGCCTTTCAAATGTTAAATGATAAATGATTAAATGATATACACTGAAATCTACGCTCTCTCATCCTGCTTTCCACAACGCGACAATATTATTAAACAGCAGCTCTGTCTTTCAAATGTTAAATGATAAATGATTAAATGATACACACTGAAATCTACGCTCTCTCATCCTGCTTTCCACAACGCGACAATATTATTAAACAGCAGCTCTGTCATTGAAGTGGGAAAAGTGAGCATTAAACAGCAGCTCTGTCATTGAAGTGGGAAAAGTGATTAAACAGCAGAGCGCCTGCACTCAGAAGATGGCGTGACAATATTGCTCTGACTGATTCGCAGCGGGGGCGTGCCACGCGTGTCACGTGGCCGTCGCGGTCAATCAGGCGAACCCGCAAACCGAAATCCGACTAAATCCGTTGCGGAAGTGATACACGCGTCCGGAGAATACCTGCTGGTGCAGGGTTAGAAATTAACATTTTTTTTCAAGGGCTTTTTTTGCCCCCCTTAATTGATTTTCGGGGGCTTTTTTTTGTATTTCGGGGGCACTGAATTTTTATGATGAAAATTAACATAAGGATTATAAAACATTGTTGACACTTTTTTTTACAGTCTTCGTCCCTATGTTTGATAATGTAATGTTAATGTCTCCATATATAGGGCTCTACGCTAACCTTTTTCCCAAGGAGCACATGTGCTCCTAAATAAAATGTTAATAAATAAAATCTAAATAAAAATTTAGGAGCACACAAAGAAATTTAGGAGCACAGTGAAAATTGTTCAAGTAACACAGAGTTTATTAACTATTTATCTCATGCATTATTATACTGTGCGTGTGCACACTATGAATTGAAAATGGGGGACCCTGATGTAAACAAGATGAAAGTCTTTCTCTGGTCTGCATCCCCTTAACTTGTGTGTATTGAGCTGTACTGTATTGTACCCATTCTGCAATCTGTTAATAAAGTTTTCAATCAATCAAACGCAAAGGATATCGGTTGTCAAGCTGCTTTTGTATGTTGTAGTGTTGTTATGATACCAACATTTTGACTTTGATACAGATAGGAAAGGTAATGGAATATATTATTAGATGACAGAACATTGAAAATTCTTTATACAATTATTTTATTCATTATGAAATAGAAATTCCGTTTTTGGGTGGAACGTTTGTTGCAAGGAGGGAGGAGGCGGGGACCGCTGCGTGTTACACACAACACGGAGAAATGGTCTAGCTGCTTCGGTGCGTCGTTAACGTTAACGTCGAAAGAAATTCCCCACTAAGCCCTAAATTCAGAGCAGAGCAGTATCCTAATGACTTTTATGCTTCAGTCGATAAGGTGTTTTGCGAATTCTGTCAACATACCGTGGGGACTGGACCCGCAAAAACACGTGCGAATATCACTTCAAAAGCCATGTCAGCCGGATTCCTCTCTTTCTCCTCGTCTCTCTTTTGCTCAAAATAAAAATGAATGGGCTTCATGGCTGGCTGATTTTTTTGCGTTGTCTGATTCTGAATGTATAACTTGCCTAAGCCGGTACCGTGACTTTGTTTTCGGGCGCTACTGTGATTGGACGTTTATGCGCCTTGTGTAATGTGGGACTATTATAACAGCGGAGCTGTTTTGTAATCGTCACTCGTCTCGAGTAAATGATTTTTCCGGGTGGCGCACACACACATATTATTAGGGCCAAATACAAGGGAAATGCTCGCACTGTAGATCATATATATAATTATATATATAATTAGTAAACTGTCGGGGGCATTTTCTGCCCCCCTTAACTGATATTCGGGGGCATTTTGTCCATTTTCAAGGGCATTTTGCCCCGAGCCCCCGTTAATTTCGAACCCTGTGCTGGTGATCGTCGACGACTACACACGCTACCCTGTAGTGAACATCATCCGTTCTACATCCGCCAATGTGGTGATACCCAGCATGGACAGTGTCTTCTCCCTGTTTGGGATACCCCGAGTTGTCCGGACAGACAATGGACCTCCGTTTAACGGCTCACAGTTTTCCCAGTTTGCCAGTTACATGGGATTCCATCACAGGAAAATAACACCTTTGTGGCCGCAGGCTAACGCCACCGCTGAAAGATTTATGCATACTCTTGGCAAGATCATCCGGATAGCCCCGATGCAAGGTCTGCCATGGAAGCAGCAGTTGACCATCTTCCTCCGTGAGTACAGATCTACACCCCACTGCACGACAGGAAGATCACCAGCAGAACTGATGTTCCAGAGACCAATGAACACCAAGATACCATCCGCCTGTCGTATCACCATTCCTAATGATAGCGAGGTGCGCAAGAGAGCCACTGAGTGTCATGGTTTTTGCCTTATTTCACCTTTCTGTGAGGGACAGCTGTCTATTTTTGCTTTATTTCACCTCTCTGTGAGGGATAGTTGTCAATCCCTGTTCCCTGTGGTTAATTGCCTCATGGGTCGGCAGGTGTGTGGGCTTGATTGCACATGATGCAGTGCAGCTGTGCCTATGGCCATGTGGAGTCTATTTAAGTTTGGAGATCGCAGTGTCAACTGCTTTTTCATTTCCTAGTGTTGGCTGTCCTTTTGGTCACGCTCATTATATTGAAGTGTAGTCTGATCTCTTATTCAGAATTGAGCTTTATGGTAGTTGTAACTGAGGGGTACAATTCCCTGACTGTATTGATAAGTATGGTATCATTAAACCACTACCGCTTTATGTACTTTAATTACTGGCCATACAGTACATGATATATAAATATGATGAACACTTCCCACAATGAATCGGTTCCACACAAAGTGGTAATTAAGTATTTATTGCAGCAAAAGGTACATAATATACTTCTCTATTTTACTTTGGATGCGCTTATAAGGCAAAGGAATGTGCGTAGGCAAATCAATAATGAATGTCCATTCTCTGGTTACGCAGGAGGTAATTATACAACCTGAATCTTAGGGAATTATATCTATGGTACACTAGTAATATATAGCAGGAGATACTGGAAGGGTCCCCCCGGTTGTAAGCCAGCAGGGGTAGAGGATCTGTCGGTAGTAGAGAGTCTGGTCAACGATGACTAAGGAGACTCCAAGTACAGGAGACGGTGCAATAGTCTCCTGATCCACAGACGAATACAGCTGTTCTCCGTAGACTGTAGCTCCACAGTGAAGAAAGCTAGCCGGCCTCAGGCTCTCTGAGGCGCAGACTCGACGTGGCTCCTCACAGGGTAAATCCCACACGTGTAGGCGTCGGCGATTCTCCGCTCCATAAATCACAGGACCAAAACAAATATAATCCAGCCGCAAAGGGCTATGCAGTCGTCGGGTAGATTAATCCAGTGTACATGTCCACACGGTTCTCGTCTAGGTCTCCTCGGGTGAAAGCGCCATGAAAGCAGCCCAGCCTGGATAAGCACTCTAGCTGGTACGAGGAAGCGTTGGTGATGCTGGTCACTGTAGAACTTTAGCCGCACGATACACTATACACAAATAGACTATTACTGACTTAATAGAAATATGTCGCACTCGACGGTATAGCGCCAAACTCTGACAATTCAGTTATTAATTCGCACGCGGTCTCAATGCTCTATTTGGGGCCAAACAGGCCATACTTCACCGCACGGAGTATCGTGGGTGAGGCTTCAACTTATTGGGTAACTCTACTTCTGTATTCACCTGCGCCATATTTATATGCACGGCGAACAATCTAGTGCCAACCTCATTTCTGTCTCGTATCCCTGGGCAAGGCCGGGCATGTACAGACATGTCTTGACGGTGGCCTTGAACCTGACTCTGGAGGCATGGCCCTGGCGCCTGTGGACCGCTGTCCAATAGGAGAATGAAATATTATGGTCTGTACTAGGCTAAAGGGATATTCCGTGTATATGTACAAGGAATATACAAGGGATATCAAACGATATACAAATACTATGCAATATATATCAATCAATAAATATATATATTCGGTTTAATCTGATCCTTTGTAACAGCCGCCTCCTAATTAGTCCCACCTAATTAGCTAAGCAGAGACAGATTAACCGCACTGTCCACTACTCAATGTCTGTTGTGAGGGGTCGGGCAGTTCACAAAGTCATGGGGTCATGGTCGTCATCGATAGTATCGGGGAGCCTTGGCAGTTCTATTAGCCTCGCCACGGGTCGGGTGTAGATCCGTCCTTGGACGAGCACTTCGGCTGCTCGGACCTTTCCGTCGGCACCGGTGATCACTTTGCTTACGCGGCCAGCCGGCCACATAGCTCGGGGTAGTGACTGGTCGATAATCATGACGACTGTTCCTTCTGTCAAATTGTCTCTCTCTTTCACCCATTTCTGGCGGGTCTGTAGAGACGGTAGATAGTGGAGTAGGAAGCTGTTCCAAAACTTGTCAGCCAATACTTGACTGTACCTCCACATTCTTCGGCCGTTCGCTTCTTCAGGCCTGTACATTGTCTGTGGTAGCGCGGGGTCCAGCCGCCGCATCAAGAGTGTGTTGGGGGTGACTGGGTCGACATCTGCTACATCACTTGAGACGTAACCGAGGGGCTTTGAGTTCAATACTCCCTCGATCTCCGTGAGGACTGTCATTAAGACTTCTTCCGCCACGGTCTGGGCCCCAAGCACGGCGTACAGGGCTGTCTTTATTGAACGTACTTCTCGTTCCCAAGTTCCACCGAAGTGAGGTGCGTTCGGGGGATTAAATTGGAAGTCAATCTGGGATGGAGCGAGGTGGGTCTTAAGTTCTGGGCCCATAGCTTGGAAGCTCTCTCTCAGCTCTCTTTCTCCGCCTTTGAAGTTTGTCCCGTGATCAGACAATAATATAGACGGTTTGCCTTTCCGCGATGTGAATCTTCGGAAGGCCATAAGGAATGAGTCTGTGCTCATGGTTGGAAGGAGTTCTATATGCTCGGGTGGTCATGCATTTGAATACAATACCCCACCGCTTCTCGGTTCCTCTTCCTTTCTTTATATACAGCGGGCCGAAACAGTCCATACCGGTGGAGTGAAAAGGCTTGTCGCCGAGTCGGAGGCGACAGGGAGGTAGGTCAGCCATCCGGGGTATACTGGGCTGCGCTCGCCATTTACGACAGTCTAGACAGGTTCGCTGGAAGCGCCGCACTGCTTCTCTCCCTTGCAGTATCCAATAACGACGTCTGATCTCCGCGAAGACTCTCTCTGCCCCGGCGTGATGCACATCCTCGTCGTATTTCTTTATGATCAGCTCTGTGACCTTGTGTCGGCTGTTTAAGACTATCGGGTACTTGACGTCATCCGGTAAGTCTGGAGCTCTCCGCAGACGACCACCCACTCTGATGAGACCATGGGCGTCGCTCTCGGGGGCTAGGTGGAGCAGTCTGCTGTCTGATGGGACGGGCTTTGCTCCCTGTAGACAGTCTAGCTCATCGGGGAACGAGTCTCTCTGGGCTCGTTGTAGTAGAAGAAGTTCTGCTTCTTCGTAGTCAGCTGCTGTAATGTCAGTAGTGAGCTGAACCTCTGGGTGGTGCCACAGGAATGTCTTTAGCTGCGCACTCTCTAGGGTGAGGCAATCGTCTATGTCGGGGTCTGTGGAGACGAGTGTGTTCAATCCACAGAACATAGATTTCTTGTTTTCGGCCTCCTCTTTACTCGCTTCCCGTGGGGTGGGTGTAGGCCACTCTTCTTCCGGGAGCTTGAGGAACTCTGGCCCGTCACTGTATAGGTTGTGACGGGTGAGGTCATCCAGGGACATTCCCCGGGTGATGACGTCAGCTGGGTTGTGTTTTGTGTCCACATACCTCCAGCTTGCTACTTCTGTTAAATCTTGAATCTCTGTGACTCTGACTCCCACGAAGACCTTGTATCTGCACGAATCAGACCGGATCCATGTGAGTACTGTCGTGGAGTCTGACCACAAGATTGTTCTTTGCACCGGAATGGTGAGTTCACGTTGGATTAACGTGGCGAGTTGCGCTCCTGCTAGGGCTGCGCAGAGCTCTAGACGCGGGATAGATTGTTGCTTTCGTGGGGCTATTCTTGAGCGAGCCAGGATGAAAGCAGTATGTATTTCTCCTCCCTCCTCTCGGGCACGCAAGTAGGCCACCGAACCGTAGGCTACTTCGGAGGCGTCGCTGAAGACGTGCAGGTCCATCTGGCACGTCTCCGGCCTCACTGTGGGTGGGAAGTAGCTGCGGCGTATGTTGACACCTGGGAGTGAGCTGAGTTCCGTCTCCCACTCTCTCCATGTGGATGCAAGGTGTTCGGGTATGGGGTCGTCCCAGCCCTGGTCCTTGTCCCATAATGCTCTTACAATCATCTTTGCCCTGGTGGTGTAAGGTAGAATACATCCCAACGGGTCATATTGTCTGGCGAGTGTTCTGTATACACTCCGTCTGGTGGTCGGTAGTGCAGTCGACCTTCCCTGCTCCTTGGTCAGGGGTGTGTGTTTATAATGGAGCGAGTCTGTTTTGAAGCGCCAGACTAGTCCTAATGTCATTTCTTGGGCTTCTCCTGGGATGGTCGCCATCCAGGTCTCGCTGCTTGCTGCCTTGTCCTCGGGGGAGAGGCTGCGCAATACTTGCGGGTCGCTGCTGGCCCACTGCCTGAGATCAAAGCCGCCTTTGATCAGGGAGGCGCGGAGCTTGAGTAGAAGGGCCTCGGCTTCTTCTGGCGTCAAGACGCTTTGCAGACAGTTGTCCACGTAGAAACTATTTCCTACACTTTGTCGGACCTCTTCATCAGCTGCTGGGTCCTCTGCGACGTGCTTTTGCAGTGCAAACGTAGCACAGCATGGGCTGCATGTGGTTCCGAAAGGGAGGACTTCCCATTGATAGATGGCTGGTTGCTCATCCCCGATCCTCTCTCTCCATAGGAACCGCAGCAGGGGCTTGTCCTCCTCCACTAGTCTCACCTGCAGGAACATCCCTTTGATGTCGCCGCTGATGGCCACCTTGTCTTGGCGGAAACGTAGTAACACGCCTAGTAGAGAGGGGCCGAGTGTTGGGCCGGGCAAGAGCTCTTTATTCAGATTTTGTGATCCGATCTGGTAGCTGCAGTTGAACACAATACGATCCTTGCCGTTGTGGTGGACTTTGTGGTGCGGCACGTACCATGATTCGGTCGTCTGATCGGCCTCTTTAATGTCAATTTTCTTTATGTGTCCCGCTGTGATTAGCTTGTTAATCTCAGCGCGGTACACCGTCTCTTGAGCGGGGTCTCTGGCTAGGCGCCGCTCTGTGTTCAATAGATACCGCTCCGTCACTTCTTTTGGGGCGTGGAAGGTAGGCATACCCTCCCGCCTCAGGAGTGGAGTTGCGTATCTCATCACTCCGTTGACTTTGACTCTCTTTGTCCCCTGCTCGAGGAGGGCTATAGCGTAAATGTCTTCCTTGGAACGAATGTCTTTCTTTTCGTTCTTAAAGGGCATTGTCTCTAGTGTCCATAGCCTCTCGACATGCTGTAGGAGGGTGGTGTCTTCTTCTGTCACTCTGGAGTGGAGGCAGTTAGTGGCTGCTGTTCGGTTAAGAGACTTAGCGAGGGGGCCTTGTAATGTCCATCCTAGGCGGGTCTCGACTGCTGCAGGACAGCCTCTGGGCCCTGTGTGGACCCGGTCTATCGGGACGATGAGGTCTGCATGGTCGGAGCCTATCAGCAGGGTCGGGGTGGCACCGTCTATGAGCGGTATAGGTAGTTGACGCAGGTGCACATATTTATCCATCAGCTTGGCGATGGGGTAGGTGTACTGCGACAGGCCTATTTCTTGGCTGGTGAAAGCATTAGTAATCCTATACCGTCTCTCTGGCTGCCCGCTTGCTGCGATAGTGAAGGAGACATTCTCGCCCTTTATCGTCTTTAGATCTCTTCTTATTGTCCGAATCGTCATCTGGTTTTCGCTCCCCCGCAGCCCCAGCTGGGCCGCAGCGGACGCGAGGAGAAGGGTCTTCTCTGACCCGTCGTCAAGGACGGCGTAAGTGTCCATGACCTTGTCTTGGTAACTCAGTGTTACGCGGACCACCTTTAAGAGCACCCGGGCGCCCCCGCTGCTGGCGGGGTCAATGTACATAACACTTGCCTTTGTGCTGCTTGAGGGTGCAGGCTTTCTTCTGTTACTGTCGTGTAGGACATCTAGGTGGGCTCCGTCACACCGACTACACCTCTTCTTTAAGCGGCAATCGGCTGCCATGTGACTGCGCGCACATCGGTAACAGCGTCGGTTGGACTTTATCCATTGACTCACCTCGTCGGCGGTCATCTTCTTGAACGTGTCACATTGTGACAACCAGTGTTCCTTTTCGCAGTACGGGCACACCATCTTCCACTTCTCTTTCATCGAGGGGGTACTGTGGTTCTTGCTGCTCGGTACTGATTCTGATTGGTGCATGATGGTCACCAATCTGCGGCCATCGTTTGCTCTCCTAGGTCCCTCTCTGGAGCTTGGTGTGCTCCGCATGAACGTATCCAACCGTAGGCTGTTGACTTCTCTCGCCAGGAAGTCGGCTAGGTCTAGGAGGGATGGCTCGGGACCGTTAGGATCACGGTGGTCTCTTTGCCGCCTGAAGCGCTCTTGTCGGGCGGGCGGAAGCTTCTCTAAAATCCTCTCGACATTAGAGTTTGCGTACAGTTCGTGCATACCCTTTTCTCTTTGCGCCCCCAGCATCCCTACCAGGGATTGTACCTTGATAGACAGGTCATCTAGTGAGCGATTGTCTGTGGCTGGGGGTAGGCGGTCAATATGCCTTATCTCTTGTATTACGTAGTCCCATATGCGTCCATATCTTTGGTCGAGTGCTGCTAGAGCCGCTGTGTATGGGGTAGTAGAGGTGGCATAGGCCAGCGCTATATTGTGCGCTCGGGGCACCTTGAGGTGCTTCAGTAGGATAGCATACTTGTACGGTTCATCAGCTACATCGGACATCATTGTCTCTAAGCACATTCGTAGCTCCGTGTACTGTGCTCTGTTCTCGTGGGTGAAGTCCGGAAACGTCGGTGTGCCAATGTATGATGCCATGGATGGCTGGCACATCGGTGAGCATTGGAAGAGAGGCCTCCTAGGCGAGTCTCCTCTTACGCCTCTTGGTGGGCTGGTACCTGCTGGGTACCATGGCCCGCGTATCCAGGTGCTGTTCCTCGGGGCTGGTCGTGCGTCAAGCTCACCCGTGAATTGAGTCGGGGGTCTGTAGCGCAGAGCCGCGGGGGTAGAGCCTGGGCTGTACTGGACCTCCTGGTCCTGTGGAGTACTGTGCTGCTGTCGGGCTTGACTCTCCTCCTCTCCCTCTTCTTCTTCCTCTGGCAGGTCCTCTAGATCCTGTAGTCGTCTATTTAGCCTCTCCGCGGTGTAGACCGTTTCTTCCTTGTAGCTGGGTCTCACTTGGACCGGTCGGGGAAGGGGTTCGGAGGGGGGTATAGGCTCTCTCTGGTGGTCGGGCTCAGGGTCGCTTGATCGGGTAGGGGAGGGTGCCCTTGACCCTTGTCTTGACGAGGCCCTGGAACCCCGTGCGGAGGGAGGGGGTGTTGCCCTGGTGATCAGCTGCTCCATTATCTGCGCTTGTAATCGGTCGCGCTCGGCTTCGCGCTTGGTGAGAGCGAGGTCGCGATCTGCTTCTCTTTGGGCACCGGCAGCGGTGCGCTGGCCTTCGGCGGCGGCGCGCTGGGCTTCGGCCCGGTCCCTTACCATATTCTCTTCCGTCTGAAGGCGTCTAATCTCTAGACGTATACGATCTTCATCGCTCCGTTGCTGCGCCTGAAGGCGTTCTCTTTCCATGGAAGAATGTTCGCGCTCACTAAGCGTCTGTGCTTGGAGTCGATCGCGCTCTGTTGAGGCTGCTAGGCTGGCGAGGAATGCCTGTGCCAGCATCTTGTCCGCCTCGCTGGGGGAAGACGCTGGTTGAGGTGATCCGCTCCTGGCAGTACTCGTTGGAGATCTGTTCTCCTGTGGCGAGTCCTGGAGATCCATCTCCGGGGTGCTCTCCTCTTCTTGTAGCGGGTAGAGTTCCATCCCTGGAGGGCTGTCTTTATCCTGGAGCTCTCCGGGGACTACTTCTTCGGTCTTGGCGGGGGGTAAAGTCATGTCGGGTCCCTCCTGGTCCCTACCGTGAGCTTGGTCAGTTGCGTTAGAACCCACTAGGGCCTCTATTGGCGGGGTAGCCTGGTCGATAGGGTCGGACATAATTTTACTATCTACTTTTTCCGCGTTTACCGTCTGTAGAAAGCTAGGTAGTATATTGGCAACGTAATCCTCTAAGTACTGAGGTGTCTGCCGTCTACGCTGCGGGCGATCTACTTTAGGAGAACCGTTTTGTGGAGTGTTCATCATAGGCCATGTCAATATTAATACCACTATATTAATATTACACTAGTTACCCTCCGGCTCGAAGGACCAATTGTAACTGAGGGGTACAATTCCCTGACTGTATTGATAAGTATGGTATCATTAAACCACTACCGCTTTATGTACTTTAATTACTGGCCATACAGTACATGATATATAAATATGATGAACACTTCCCACAATGAATCGGTTCCACACAAAGTGGTAATTAAGTATTTATTGCAGCAAAAGGTACATAATATACTTCTCTATTTTACTTTGGATGCGCTTATAAGGCAAAGGAATGTGCGTAGGCAAATCAATAATGAATGTCCATTCTCTGGTTACGCAGGAGGTAATTATACAACCTGAATCTTAGGGAATTATATCTATGGTACACTAGTAATATATAGCGGGAGATACTGGAAGGGTCCCCCCGGTTGTAAGCCAGCAGGGGTAGAGGATCTGTCGGTAGTAGAGAGTCTGGTCAACGATGACTAAGGAGACTTCAAGTACAGGAGACGGTGCAATAGTCTCCTGATCCACAGACGAATACAGCTGTTCTCCGTAGACTGTAGCTCCACAGTGAAGAAAGCTAGCCGGCCTCAGGCTCTCTGAGGCGCAGACTCGACGTGGCTCCTCACAGGGTAAATCCCACATGTGTAGGCGTCGGCGATTCTCCGCTCCATAAATCACAGGACCAAAACAAATATAATCCAGCCGCAAAGGGCTATGCAGTCGTCGGGTAGATTAATCCAGTGTACATGTCCACACGGTTCTCGTCTAGGTCTCCTCGGGTGAAAGCGCCATGAAAGCAGCCCAGCCTGGATAAGCACTCTAGCTGGTACGAGGAAGCGTTGGTGATGCTGGTCACTGTAGAACTTTAGCCGCACGATACACTATACACAAATAGACTATTACTGACTTAATAGAAATATGTCGCACTCGACGGTATAGCGCCAAACTCTGACAATTCAGTTATTAATTCGCACGCGGTCTCAATGCTCTATTTGGGGCCAAACAGGCCATACTTCACCACACGGAGTATCGTGGGTGAGGCTTCAACTTATTGGGTAACTCTACTTCTGTATTCACCTGCGCCATATTTATATGCACGGCGAACAATCTAGTGCCAACCTCATTTCTGTCTCGTATCCCTGGGCAAGGCCGGGCATGTACAGACATGTCTTGACGGTGGCCTTGAACCTGACTCTGGAGGCATGGCCCTGGCGCCTGTGGACCGCTGTCCAATAGGAGAATGAAATATTATGGTCTGTACTAGGCTAAAGGGATATTCCGTGTATATGTACAAGGAATATACAAGGGATATCAAACGATATACAAATACTATGCAATATATATCAATCAATAAATATATATATTCAGTTTAATCTGATCCTTTGTAACAGTAGTCATTCTTATTTTAGGCTACTCACGTGATTCTACACATAAACTCCCTTAGTGGAGGTTTATTGTTTTACTTTTTCCAATATAAACTCCTTTATTAGGAGGTGTCCTTGTGGCTTATTTACTTTTATACTATACCTCTTTATTGAGAGTAGTCCTGTTTTTTGGGACTTGATTTATTTTCTTAAGTACTCACTCACTTAAGTTTCCACCTGTAAAGGTTGTTTTCTGTTGTTAAATGTTTCCCCTCTCCTAAAATATCTGCGTAAGCAGTCTAGTGGTTGTCCGTTTCACGGATAACTTTAAGAGTCCGTTATCTGTTCATGAACCACACACACACACACACACACAGCCCTCACACTGAGGCGAAGTCTAAAATGAAAGCTCGTTCTGACAACCGACGACATGCTACACAATCCAACATCGTGCCAGGTGACACTGTGCTCTGTCGTCAGCCGAGGCAGAACAAACTCACACCACCCTACAGAAAAGAACCACTCACAGTCACAAGCGTGAAAGGCTCCATGGTGACTGCTGGACGGCATGGCTATGCCACAACGAGGAACAGTTCATTCTTCAAAAAGATCCATCCCGAGGCACAGCGGCGTCCGCTGCCACATCTAGACCCAGACATGGATCCTGATCCGGACGACAATGAAGATGCTGAACCAGTGAGTGGGTGATTTCAACAGCGCGCGTCTTAAAAAGGTGCTGCCGAATTTCTATCAGCATGTGACCTGTCCCACCAGAGGCGAGAACATATTAGACCATGTATACTCGCAATTTAAGAATGGGTACAAGTCACAGGCTCTTAGTCCATTCGGTAAAAGCGATCACGCCGCAATATTTCTTTTGCCAAAGTACAAACAAAGTCTCAGGCGAACGCCGGTGGTCTCGCGAGAGGTTAAGCGTTGGGCCGTGACGTCAGAGGAGTCACTCCAAGCTGTACTGGAATGCACAGACTGGAGTGTATTCCGTGATAACACAGCCGATATTAACGAATACACCGAAACGGTGATTGACTATGTCTGTACTCAGGTAGAAGAAACAATCCCCTCCACCAAAATTAAAATCTACCCAAATCAAAAGCCCTGGGTAGACAAATCCGTCCGTGAGGCTCTGAAAGTGCGCACATCAGCATACAACACCGGGCTGGTGACAGGCAACATGGAAGAACACAAGATGGCAAGATACAACGTCAGGAGAGCAGTAATAGAGGCAAAACGGCGTTACAGGGATAAAGTTGAACTTCAGTTTGAACAGGCTGACTCTAGAGGCATGTGGCAGGGCCTCAGAACAATGACAGACTACAAAGGCACCCCCCTCAAACTGAACAGTGACATCTCCTTAGCAAATGATCTCAATTCCTTCTATGCGAGGTTTGAGGCTGTGAATAACAACACCAGCCTACAAACCACGGCAATGGGGGGGGGGGGTCTGCTGATGGAGACTCAGTGTTCAGGGTAACAGAGCATGAGGTGAGACGGATCTTTAAAAAAGTGAATATCAGGAAGGCAGCAGGACCGGACGGCATCCCCGGCCGCGTCCTAAAAGTCTGTGCCGACCAACTGGCCCCGGTATTCACTGACATCTTCAACCTGTCCTTGGAACAGGCTGTCATCCCCACCTGTCTGAATAAGTCCACCATCATCCCTGTACCCAAAAAATCTACGCCCGCTTGCCTCAACGACTACCGCCCTGTAGCCCTCACCTCCATAGCCATGAAGTGCTTTGAGAAGCTAGTGAAGGGCTACATCTGTTCCTCCCTCCCCATCAACCTGGACCCTCTGCAATTTGCATATCGCCCCAACAGGTCCACGGAGGACGCCATAGCCCATGTGCTGCACACAGCAGCATCACACCTGGACAAGAGGCAGGGGAACTATGTGAGAATGCTGTTCATCGACTACAGCTCAGCATTCAATACCATAGTCCCCTCCAAACTCATAGCCAAGCTCAGGGACCTGGGCTTGAACTATGACCTGTGCCAGTGGGTCTTGGACTTCCTGACGGGCAGACCCCAGGTGGTAAGAGCCGGCAACTGCACCTCCTCATCCATCACGCTCAACATAGGGGCCCCCCAGGGCTGTGTTCTGAGCCCCCTCCTCTACTCCCTGTACACACATGACTGCGTAGCACAGCGGAACAACAACACCATCATCAAATTTGCTGATGACACAGTAGTGGTGGGCCTGATCTTTGCCAACAACGAAAGGGCCTACCTGGAAGAGGTAGAGAACCTGTCACAGTGGTGTCAGGAGAACTGCCTCTCCCTGAACGTCAGCAAAACAAAAGAGATGATTGTGGACTTCAGGAGGTCGGGGGTCAAGGACTACAGCCCCCTCAGCATCGACGGGGCACCGGTTGAGAGAGTGAACAGTTTCAAGTACCTCGGAGCCCACATATCCGAGGACTTGACATGGACCACACACATTGACAGTGTTGTGAAGAAGGCACGACAACGCCTCTACTTCCTCAGGCGCCTAAGAAAGTTCCAAGTCAGTCAGAAGATCCTTAGGAACTTCTACTCATGTACAATAGAGAGCATCCTGACCGGCAACATCACCTCCTGGTTTGGGAATAGCACTGCACAAGACCGTAGCAGACTACAAAGAGTGACACGTTCAGCCGAACGCACAATTGGAGGGGGGCTTCCCACCCTCCAGAACATTTACAACAAGCGGTGCAAGGGGAAGGCTAAGAGAATTATTAAGGACTCGAGCCACCCGAACAACTGCCTCTTTGAACTGCTGCGGTCAGGCAAGCGATACCGGAGTCTTAAGGCGAGCACAGAAAGACTCAGAAGAAGCTTCTATCCCCAGGCCATCAGGCTGCTAAACGAACAATAATCGCTAAACGAACAATAATCACTATGCAACAACCATCAAATGCACACAGCACACACACCCACACGCACACACTCACTCAAACAAACAACACACTGCAGCACCCACTCTCCACACTTTAGATCACACAAACACACTTACACTTTATATTTATTGATAAAGGATTTGCACTACAACTCGTACACCTACTGTGAATTGTACCTAAATTGCACCTCGTCCCATTTCTCCATTTCTGCCTTGCACTATATAGTATTGTATATTAGTACACTGCACAGTATTGTATATTGTATGGTAACTACGTCTATTCTGCATCGAACATTGTACATATGTCTAAACTGAACACTGTGACCTATTTTTTTTTTTTTTTACTTCTAATTTTACTATGTTTTTATTTAATACTTATCTTGTCTTGCACAGTCTCTGGAGCGCAACAGTAAGAAGCATTTTGTACAAAAGTATTCTGTACTTCTGTATGACAACTATTAAAGAAACTTGAAACTTGAAACAGCACCGTTTGACACTAAGTTGTAATACCAACTATTTGACAGTTTGTCTTCTTAAAAAAAAAGGAGTAATGTAGTAATCCAAACTACTGTACTACGCAGTGACGTCATCACGTCACTGGCAGTAGCCTAGGTGGCGAGAGAGTTTGCCGGTTGGCAATTGTATTGTGTAATGTGACCTTGAACTACACCAAGTAAACGCTCTGATACAAAACCACCATCCCCTCATTATTGTGCACAACGAACATTACACTAGCGTTTTTGGAATTACAGCAGAAAAGATTAAAAACATACTTATAATCTAGAAGGTATTAACACAACAATGTATGCATGAAAAAATATAACGTTCCCACATCCTGAACGATAGATAATCGATGTTGAATGGGCCATAGTAATGTCAATATAGCAATACGGAGAGGGGTATGAGATGGGCACAATGCCCGGCGGGCAATGTGTTAAAGGGCCACGGTTGTTTTGGCTTTTATGCAGTGTTCCCTGTGGCAGAGCGGTGCATTCTTTTTTTTTACTTTCAATGGAGTTTCCAGTTAGCTGGTTTCTATACGTGTAGCCTGTAGCTTGGAATACCTTTTGCGACGCCGAATTCACTATGCAGTAAAGAAATATATCATCAGCCAATGGACATATCGATCTACCAGATGGCGATCGATAACTGGGAAATCCTTCTGGGGATCCAACCGGCCCACGGTAAGATCTTTTTCATGTAAATTACATGCTGATCGGGCCTTGCTTTGATAGCCAACCAGGCGATCAGCGAATGTGGCTACTGAGGCTAACGTGGTTATTGGTAATCAATAATCAGAAATGGCGTCCCCGCCCCCCCCCCCCCTTTCATGCATTCATGGTGGACCATGAATACCGACAATATGCATTTTGCGTTTTAGCTCTAGCTTCTGTAGTGCCGAAACGCTGTTCGATTTAATGTTATTAGCTATTAGCCCTGTATCTCACCTTCCAGGAAATATACTAGACCAAATCCCATATAACCCTTATATTCACGAGGCTATAAAATGAGAACGTATTGATGAAAAAATTATTTCTTTAAGCCATTTTGAAGGGACGGTTTATGGTCTCAATTGACAATGAGAATGGACAGAGAGCAATACTATAAAGTATAGATTTAGCTCTACAAACAGCCTCACACATTCCCGGCCATTGGGGGCCGTCTAATCTCACGCTTAACGCCCAGCATTTCAAAACAGACTTGCATTGTTCGTGAGGCTGTTTGTAGAGCTAAATCTATACTTTATAGTATTGCTATCTGTCCAAAAAGTACAAATAATTAACTGTATTAGACATTTGTTAATGATGAATAAGCTTCACTTCAGATTAGGGCACACAATAGCATCTGCAAATGATTTATAGATGTTTTATGAATGTCTTAACAAATCATTTGTTGAACATGAACAAATAAATGGAGGTACAGTATAGTCGTTTTTTCATATCCATTTTTCAAAGCATCTACAAATGTGTTACTACACATTAAACAACATTATTTAATGATGAACAAATCAAGTACAAACAATGTTGATAATGAGTTATAAATAATGTAGAACTAATTTGTAAATGTTATACAAATATAGTTATAATGATTTAATAATAATTTACGAATGTATATAAATGGTTTGTTCATGATTAGTTCATTATCTACAAATACATTATAAAGGTCATATAACTGAGTGTTATTATAAAGTGTTACCGGCTCCTTTTACTGCACGGTCACGGCTTGATACGCTTTGCAGTTAATCTCAATGTGCATTTCCTGACAAAATATTGTGACTATAAAATGGCTATAGGAAAACAACCAAACTCACGAATGAGGCCCAATGATGCTACAAGGACAATAATCAACTATTTCACTCTGGTAAAGGTGTCCATCCTCTCAGAGTCTCCGGTCTGTCCCCCCTAACTAGTCATACCCCTGTCTCGTAACACAAAAGCGCCATGAATTACACAATGTGGGATGTTTTTTTTTAGTGGTTACATGTATTATTCCCATGTGTGATCTTCATGGTATCACGTCTTAAAAAGCTTGCTTTCACATGTTATCATAGGCAATCACATACATAGCTCAGGTGAAGGAGTCGTGCACATCTGAGAGTAAGCGGAAGCAACATTTAACATGTGATACATTTTCCCTTAAGGGGGTAAACAAAACCCCACCGCTGCGATGCCTCTGGCAGCCGGTTCACTAGATCTAAACAATCTAATTATCGATGCCATTACCTCCTCTCCATCGTTATGGGACTAATGTTGTGGCAAATTGTAGGCGATGCCTGTTTTCCTTCAGATGGCTATTGCGGGAGCCATGCCTCACCGGGCTGGTTGTACGCCCCTCCCCCCACCTCAGCCTCCCTCTTTGTTTTCACTGCTCTCGCGGCTTAAATCCCATTTGATGCGAGTTGACTGCCACCGCTTCAGCTCATTAGCCACTGTAGCCCTCGTATAATGAGCTCTTGTTGGGCCTTACCTCGTTATTAAGTGCACATCACAGCTATGCCTTCCAACCGCAGAGGAACCGCAGGTCATAGCTTGTGCACGGTGATATATGTACACTTCCAACAGTCATGAGTAGGCTAAGTGCTGAGGAGGGGAAGATGAAACGTTGAAAAAGTTCAAATCACGTCATTATTAGACCATACCAATCCACATACAGTGACATAGAAGGCACTGTTCCCCCCATGAACAATACATTTGTTTCTCCTCAGATGTAGGTGTTGACCGTACGAGGACCAGCGGTCAAGGTGTTTGATCGTGATTTCTTAGAGGTTGTGGTGGGCTGCTGTGGTAGCTGTGCATGTTCAGCCACAGACTCAGGGGCGGACCTAGCACATTTGGCGCCCTAGGCGAAGTTCACCACTGCGCCCCTCCCCCTCGCCACGCTACCAACCGAGGTTAACCCTTTCACGACCGTCGGTTGTAACACTTTGAATGCCCGGGGCGCACATAATGTGCTTGAATGCCCAGCACCACTTCAATGTAACGTTAATATCGCCTAATCTATGTTTTAAATTATGTGTCTAATCTGCCCGTCGCATTATCAATGACCCATTTCCAGTCAACATTGTCGAAGCGGATTGTTTTTTTATCGGTTCATTTCTGTTTTATATCATTTTGAAAAGCCCTCGTTTTCACGGAAAAAAGAAGAGATTCCATGATAATCGCCCTGTACTGGAATATTCTAGAACGTTGTCATTTTTCTGCCTATTTATGAATCGTTTTTAAATAGACGGTAGATTATCGATAGTATATGTGTACGTGTGCACGCTGGTGCCACGCGCTGAAAATTGATTATCTCAGTTCCTGAACGCTTTTACAGTCAAACAGCCACACACACATAGGGGGAAAGCTTATATCTCCGTGAAAACGGGTCTGATTATCCTAATACTGGTAAAAATAGATTCCTTACCTGAGATCAGATGGTATCCAAATGGATTATTTCAATTCCTGATCGCCATTCCGAAAAATTTATCCTTTTATTGATCCACCGCGTATACTGTACAACACATAATCCCCGCTGCTCTGAGGGTCCAGAATGAAGCTGATCGACTCCGGTCACATGCGTGAGAAGTAAAATGTGGAGTCCTTTTTTTTCTCATGCCTTTTCATTGAGTCCAATCCAAAAGGGTGAATTGCCATCTGGGAGACGATAGGGGGCGCTTTTTTCACATCTGAGCGCCTGGAGTGGCTGATTTACCAACGGTAGACTCGGTTGATGAAATATGAATTCAGATCGCTAATATAAAAGAAAAACGAGAAAAAACTAATATTCTCGTTATGGGCATTCAACCCGCAGAAAACTCGGGTTGGGCATCCAAAGTGTTAAAAGAAAATTATGTATTGTAAAATATGTTACACATATATAATCAAAATATAATATGCTAAATAAACAAACAAATAAATAAAAAATTACAAATTCACTTTGTCTAAAGAACTATTTACATTCCACTCCATATCATCACACTTTAAGGTTAGCCTGTAGCTCCTACTGGTTTCCATTTACAGTGCAATCCTTCTGGCCTTCGTCGCTGCAAAGTCATCAATCACATAACATTTTCCAACTCCTGAGCCAGCTCCTTCCCATCCAAATCAGATTGCCCTCCATGGTTTAAGGTGTGTACAAGTGCCTCTGCTTGCTTCATCAGGTCTTGGAAGTTGTACAAAATTGCATACCTTTCACCTTGGCACGTTTCTCGTCTTCTTCTTTTCTTCTCTTTTTATACTGGATGGCCGGATGGCTTTTGCCTCTTCATAGTTCTCTAACGGTAGTCTTTCTTTCCTCAACGCTCAATTCTATAAACACTTGACCGATACCCATCAATGCACAGCGCTCTAGCATGTTCTGACTGTGAACACCTTAAGCTGAGGCTCAGACCGACCGACCGTTTTAGATTGTTGGCTGATTTTCCCTTATGTTAGAATTTTTTTTATGTAAAAATAATGGTTGCAGATATAGAGGGGGGTGCCAAAACTGCGCCGAGCAAATTAAAAAAATTATAATAATAATAATTTTTTATTTTTTTTATTTTGGCATCCCCCTCTGGGTGGCGCCCTTGGCAACCGCCTATATCGCCTGTAGGAAGCTCCGCCCCTGCACAGACTCATACCCCCCCAACACTCCACCAACCGTCTCGGCCAGTCCTTCGTGCCAGTGGCCATCAGGCTCCACAATCGTGGGCATGGACTGCTGCCAGCAGCTGGAGAACTAATGGCTGCAGAACTTAAGAACTATTAGTGACTTATAACTGACCACTAAGTGTGTCTGACTCTAAGCCACCAAAAACAGCATGGACTATAACGTATGACGTACAGTATATCATGCCATTTAGGGTACAGACCACCTTGTGACCACCTTGTGTATACTGTTTACTTTTACTCATAGTATATATTATTTACCTCACGTTTTTATATTAAAAGTTAATTATATTGTTTACACTGTTTATTTTTCAAATGTTTTATATTCAGATAAAATTATATTGCCTATATTTATGTCTTTCATCTATTACCCTGGCCATACCTATACCTTCCCTCCCCCATGCTGCTACAGTATGACGCCCGGATTTCCCCAAGGGCATCAATAATATCTTACCTTATCTTTGTACATAGATGATGGGAATGTTTGAAAGCCTGGGTAGCTGTGGTAATTTCAGAGCAGTAAGAAGGAGAGGAGGAACATGGATTGTATGATGAAATTGGTGGGTAGGGAGATGGAGTGGAAGCGCAGGTAGGAGATGCAGGAGGTGAGTATGTCGAGGGTGACAGGGAGACGAGAAGGGGAAGCATATGTGGCTGGCAGGAAGGGGGAACCGAAAATGAGTTTGTATATGAAATTAATTCCACTGCGGTAAGGTCTGATGGTGTGGATGAAGGAGGTGATGATACAGTAGGTGGAAGGAAGGCAAGGGGAGGGAATGGGTGAGGTGGAAGGCTTTTAATATGTTCCATGCTGTCCAGTTTGAGCTGAGTGTGCTGGGGGCGATGCTGTCGAAGGGTGAGGGCGGGGTTGTGTGATAAGGGACTGGAGAGTGGTTCATGTGCAGTACTAGTGTGGGGTTCCCGTTCCTTGGGGAGCCCAGGCAGAGCATTTCTGGGAGTGAAGGCGAGAAAGAGGGTCAGCAATTTGGTTGAGGTGGCCGGGGACATGATCAGCAGAGACCATGAACTGGTGGACTATTGACAGGTGGAGGATGAGGGGTGAGATGTGGGGAGAGCAGGACCGGGCTTTGTAGACAATTGCCATAGCATTGTCTGAGTGGATTAGAGTGGACTTCTGGGACCAAGAGCTCCCCCAAGGTTGCAGCTACGATCACAGGGTGGACACTTGTGGAGCGCTGAGGATGCCACATTCTGGAGTTTGGGGGGCCACTGCATGGCAAACCAGGGCCAGTGTTCGCTCTTGTAAGGTGCCATGGGTCAAGTAAAAAATGGCTCAGAGCTAATTTTTCTACACCAGTATCTCAATGTGGAACAGCCTTCCACTTAGGATAAAACTGTCAGGTTCTAGAGGAATATTTAAAGGTCAGGTTTGCTCATATCTCTGGGGTAAAGTGGCCGGATCGCTGTCAGGTCATACTTGTATTGTTGTTTTAATGATGGTATAATGAAATGCGCTATTTTATGGTATTTGGTCAGGATGATAGTTGTTTTTAGATATCGCTGCTGTCGGGACAAAACCTCATAACTCCATTTTTAGATTTTTTTTTTTATTATATAAATCAACTCCGTAGATCATCCTCCATATGTGTGTGTGGGTTTTACAAAGTTTAAACAATGGGAAAGCATTAAACCGATCATCTGTCTAAACCTCCTAACTCTATTCACCCTCAAATCTGTGTTAGTTTTTTTCATCTGCTGAAAAGTTGGGTTTTTGGAGTTATGAGGTTTTGTCCCGACAGCAGCGATATGTAGAATATGGATTTGTTGTATTGGACTTTGGCTTTATGTGTTGTTTTATATGTTATTTGTGTATGTCCTTTGGTCAGAACATCTGGGACCATGCTGGAAATAAGTGTTGTCACTTTTGCATGTCATCCCTTGGATTTTATGCGTCTTTGGATCCATAAATAAAATCAATCAATCAATTAATAAAACCGTCTGCCTGCATAGTAGCCCTGTACCTGAAGGAGCGGGCGGCATCAGTATCAGTCATTGGAGTGGGAAACTAGCTTCTGGTAGAACATGGTCACTCCATTTTACCGTGTTACATTCAATCCTAAATTTACTTGCCCTAGGCCTGAGCAGTCAGGAAAATATGGCTTGTTTTCCCCCGGTAGGCCTTGAATGTAAACAGGTGGACACAGGCAAACGGACAAGTGTTACCTAAAATCATTTATTGGATAACTACTTTAAAGGGACGAAAGAATGGGGAGCTGGGTGCTCCAGACTCCATAGGTTCAGGATATAATAAAGTAAAGCACATGGTCAAAAATAAAGCAACAAGCAAAAATGGACCAACAGCAAAAATTGTCAAAATGGTGGCAATGCAGTGAGAACACTTCAGGTTAGACTCTGGAGACCAAGTGACGAGAGACGAGAGACACCTGCAGACTGCACTCTGAGCTGCTTTCATAGAGCGTGGTGCCTCAATCACCACACCTGTGTAAATTAGAAAACCGGCCATTTTAATTACAAGGAAAACAAAGAAACAGTGTGTCAACAGACCACCAATTAGTGACAGCACACTTAGGCCATGTCCCCACATATATGGATCTTTTGCCAAACGCACATTTTATTCCACGATTGGGCCTCTCATCCACAAGTAAAGGGTGTTTTCAGAGATATAAACGGAGATTTTCTTAAACGCATTTTAAAGTGAAGATTTTCCAAAATATCCGTTCAGTGGATCCGTGCAGCCACTGTAAACGCATAGTCTAGATAAACGATGACGCCACAGCTCACTACGCATGCTCAGACAGACTGTTGTTCCATCCATGGCAATACAATAGGCGCCCGTAGCCTTGAAGCGCACAGAGGCAATAAGATGGACAGCGCCTGGTGCTGAAATGACAGACAGAAATAGCATGTAGTTTCTTCCCCCTCGAATGTATATATTTTCTCTTATTGATCTCTGCCTCTTAAGCAGTACTGTATATTTGTATATCTTGTATATCATTCATGAATGTCTAGATGTAACAGCTACTGTATACTCCAGTGCCGACAGATTCGACCATCAGATGCTGCTTGCGTGTAATAGGGATGTATCTGTTATTTAGTTATACTGGACATTTTCGTTTACATAAGTAGATTTTTCGTTTCTGTTTATTTATTAAGTTAATATAAAGTTTGAGGTTGTTAAACACACGCTTTTGATTTATTTAAGTGGCGAGTGGCGTTTTTTTCGTCCGCTTATTTCTCGAGAGATATCATACAATGTCATGTTGAGACCTTGAGATCACAATATCGCGATTCCGAAACAAAATAAGGCAAGGCATTATCACAAACTGTAGCAAAGATATTTAATGTTTTGCTAAACATGTCTAGTTTTGCGCCCTGCTTCAGTTAAAAGCCAAATTGCATTCTAAATTCAGTTAATAGACTCACGACAGAAGAGGTCTGCACCTGATGCGCTCTGATGTTGCGGATAGTTGAGGATGTTGGCATCACGCGTGAGTGGTCCCAGAATGACCTAATAATAACTTAACATTATTAGTTGAGTAGTTACTGTACAGGAATTACAGGAATCATTTGAATATGTGAGTTACGTGAATATAGCTTGCCCGTGGACACAGACATTCATACGCATTAATAGCTCGACATATTTGGTTGACGTTCTCCTGTGTCTTGGTCGTCTTGTACTGTAGAGTTACACTCAGCAGAAACTCCACCTCGTCATCTGTCCATAGAAAGGAATCACGTTTTGCTGTCTGTTTTGCCATAACGTTAGGTTATGACTATAACCAAGTTCAGAATGACCTCCTAGACCCTAATCAGTCAGGCTTCAGGACTGGTCACTCCACAGAGACAGCCCTCATTGCGGTCACAGAGGCACTTCACTTAGCAAAAGCGAAAGGCCTCTCCTCTGTCCTGATTCTCCTAGATCTATCTGCAGCCTTCGACACAGTCAACCACCAGATCCTCCTTGCGGCCCTCGCAGGAATGGGAGTGGCTGGCTCTGCGCTGACATGGCTGTCATCATACCTCAATGACCGCTCCTACCAAGTGTCATGGAGAGGGACCCTGTCGGCCACCCGCCCCCTGCGGACGGGTGTCCCCCAGGGCTCGGTTTTAGGACCCCTTCTCTTCTCCCTCTACACTAAATCACTGGGTAACATTATCACGTCTCATGGCTTCTCCTACCATTGTTATGCCGACGATACTCAACTCTTCCTCTCCTTCCTTCCCTCAGATATCCACGTCTCTGTGCGGATCTCGGCCTGTCTGTCCGACATCTCAGCCTGGATGACGTCCAACCACCTCAAACTGAACCTAAGCAAAACAGAATTGCTCCACCTGCCGGCCAAATCCTCCCCCCTAACCGACCTTTCAATCACAGTCGAGAATGCAGCTGTGACTGCGTCCCCGACCGCCAAGAACCTTGGTGTTGTCCTCGACGACCAGTTGAACTTCTCTGCTCACATCGCAGCGACGACCAGAACCTGCCGATTCCTCCTGAGCAACGTCAGAAGGATACGCCCCTTCCTGACAAAAGAAGCCACCCAACTCCTCGTCCAATCAACAGTCATCTCCCGCCTCGACTACTGCAATGCACTGCTCGCTGGCCTCCCGGCCACTGCCACTAAGCCTCTTCAACTCATTCAGAACGCAGCGGCCCGCCTGATCTCAAACCTACCGAAGTCGGCCCATGTCACCCCACTTCTTAGGGACCTGCACTGGCTCCCCATTGCTGCACGAATCCGCTTCAAGGCCCTCGACCTAGCATACCGTGCGGCAAAGGGAACCTCTCCCGCCTACCTCCGGTCAATGGTCTCTAATTACACACCCTCAAGACCCCTACGCTCTGCATCTTCTGGCCGCCTCAGACCTACTCCTATCCAAGCTCCGGGAGGGTCATCAAAGAGAAGTCGCCTATTCTCAGTCCTTGCCCCACAATGGTGGAATGAACTACCCACCCCAGTTAGGACAGCCGAATCACGTCCAATCTTTCGCCGTCGACTAAAGACGCACTTCTTCAACCATTATCTGAAAAAAAAAAAAAAAAAATCTAACCCTAACTAACCGTACTGTCATGCACTTGTCCTAATAAACTAACCTACACTGTAGCACTCAACACTTTGATGAACATTGTTGCTCAGCTGATAGAGTTGTGCCCTTCCTGATGGCTTGTCGTACAGAACTTGTAAGTCGCTTTGGATAAAAGCGTCAGCTAAATAACTAAATGTAAAATGTAAATGTAAAAGTTCTGTTAGTATAGCGACGCTCGGCATCGCTCTCTGCACTATCTCGCATACGTGCACGCGCACTGAATAAAGACCACAATGTACCTTTAATCCCAATATTCGTCTGACCACACCCCTATCAGCTTACCCATATAAGCAGGGGTGGGGCCACCCACTCTCCTCCTTCCCAAGCTTTCGCCACAAGGCGAGGTCAAAGGCTGCAGCGGCGTCGGATGCCGAGCGTCGCTATACTAACAGAACTTGGTTATAGTCATAACCTAACGTTCTGTATCGTATCGCTCTCGCTCGGCATCGCTCTCTGCACAAGGGAGGCCGAGCGAGAGCCAACGGCCGACAAATACACCCCGCTGGACTTCCTGACTGGCAGACCCCAGGTGGTGAGAGCAGGCAACTGCACCTCCTCATCCATCACCCTCAACATAGGGGCCCCCCAGGGCTGTGTTCTGAGTCCCCTCCTCTACTCCCTGTACACACACGACTGTGTGGCTCAGCGGAGTAGCAATACAATCGTCAAATTTGCTGACGACACAGTGGTGGTGGGCCTGATCTCTGCCAACGACGAGAGGGCCTACCTGGAAGAGGTCAAGGTCCTGGCGGGATGGTGCCAGGAAAACAGCCTCTCCCTGAACGTCAGCAAAACAAAGGAGATGATTGTGGACTTCAGGAGGTCGGGGGTCAAGGACTACAGCCCCCTCAGCATCGACGGGGCACCGGTTGAGAGAGTCAACAGCTTCAAGTACCTCGGAGCCCACATATCCGAGGACTTGAAATGGACCATACACATTAACAGTGTGGTGAAGAAGGCACGACAACGCCTCTACTTCCTCAGGCGCCTAAGGAAGTTCCAAGTCAGCCAGAAGATCCTTAAGAACTTCTACTCATGTACAATAGAGAGCATCTTGACCGGCAACATCACCTCCTGGTTTGGGAATAGCACTGCAAAAGACCAAAGCAGACTACAAAGAGTGACACGTTCAGCCGAACGCACAATTGGAGGGGGGCTCCCCACTCTCCAGAACATTTACAACAAGCGTTGCAAGGGGAAGGCTAAGAGAATTATTAAGGACTCGAGCCACCCGAACAACTGCCTCTTTGAACTGCTGCCGTCAGGCAAGCGACACAGGAGTCTCAAGGCGAGCACAGAAAGACTCAGAAGTAGCTTCTATCCCCAGGCCATCAGGCTGCTAAACGAACAATGAATGAACACTACACAACAACAACCACCAAACACACATAGCACACACATCCACACGCACACACTCACTTTAAACAAACACACTGTAGCACCCACTACACACACTTTATAGCACACACCCACTTTAAACAAACACACTGTAGCACCCACTCCCCACACTTTATATTTATGGATGAAGGATTGCACTACAACTCGTACACCTTACTGTAAATTGTACCTAAAATTGTACCTCATCCCATTTCTGCTTTGCACTAGATAGTACTGTACATTAGTACACTGCATAGTATTGTGTATTGTATATTATATGGTAACTCAGAACATTGTACATATGTCTATACCGAACAACTGTGACCTCATTCTTCTTCTAAATTCATGCTATATTATGTTATTATGTTATTTGATACTATCTTGTCTAGCACAGTCTCTGGAGCGTAACAGTAAGAAGCATTTTGTATGAAAGTATTCTGTACTTCTGTATGACAACTATTAAAGAACTTGAACTTGAACTTGAACTGACAGCCCCCCACAAACCATCAGAACAGGGAGGGCCGAGCCCCCCCGACCCACCCTAATGGCGGGCACCCCCCCTATTAGGGGCTTCACGGGAGGGCGACGGACCCGACCGTGCGAAGAGGCACTCAAGCAACTCAACGCACAGGGTGAGCAGACCGTGGCTTGACCCCACGACTACACACACGCACAACCCGCATGCCACCCGGGAACGAACGGAGGAACAACCTCGTTACTGCCCCCAGAATCACGGGGTCAAGGGCAAACCCAACCCCGTGGCAAGGCCGTAGCAGCGGAGCACGAAGGAAGACCCAGACCCACCAAAAGGACTGGACTCCCTAGAATGAGGGCCCGGAGAAGTCCATGATGCCAGCATCAAGACCCCACCAGGTGGGCACGTAGTGCCCCGCCCCCCACATCGCCAGCGTATTCGGACAAAGGCCCCTCAGTTACTGCACCTGGTATTCCCAGGCGGAATCCCATCCAAGTACTAACCAGGCCAGAACCTGCTTAGCTTCCGAGATCGGACGAGATCGGGCGTGTTCAGGTTGGTATGGCCGTAAGCCGAGCGGGCCCTGTCCCCCCAATAGTACACCGCCTGGCACACTGACCCTGCAGAACAGGCAGTCAGCATGGCCGTAAGCACACAAAAAAGGTTAACCAACGGAAGCAGGCAGCGCACCGGGGAAAAACCAGGCAACAGGCTGTTAACCCTAGCCTGGAGACTGCGGACGAGACAGGCGCCAGAGGGGACAGCTGAACACAGCCGCCCCGGCGGAAGGAGCGTAAGCTGGCGGTGTTGCATGACCAAGCCTCCATTTAAAAACCCCCACCCAGAGGGGTCGAGGCAGAGAAGGCTGACACGATTGGCAGACGTCATGAACGTGCAGGGGCACCCTCAAACGGTGAACCCGGGAGTTGACACTGCTCCAACACACCAGGGAATCAACCACCTCGGTGTTACCCAACGCGGTGGTTGTTCCTATAACCCCTCAAGAAAAAACTCCAAAACACACCTGCGGGTATACACCGGCTATACCGCAGTACAAGTGTTTCAGTTTCCAAAAAGGGTTAACCCAGGCCTACGGGTCGCAAACATCACTTCGGACCGGGCCTGGCGGTACGGGAAGCACAGGGTCACCAGAGGAGGTCAAAAAACCACCCCCACAGGCCCCTCTTCGCCATGCGTGAGAGAGGAGCGAAAAATAATGGAGAACCAGCCCCTAAGCACACCGTACCTGGTATTCCCCGGCGGTCTCCCAACCAAGTACTAACCAGGACCAACCTGTGTAGCGGCCGAGATCCGACGAGATCGAGCGCGTACAGAATGGCATGGCTGTAAGCCATGACGACAGTGCTGAGTAAAAACATACCCAACCAGGGTCTCCATAGCGCTTAACCCTGTGACACCCAGACCGACCTGGCATTTTTCCCCCTGAAAAAAGCCCAAGTCCCTCAGGGTACCAGAACAGCAGATCTGCATCCCCGGCGGACAACGGGTTCAACTGATCTGGACCAGCGTGACCAGAACCAGTCCCGTGCCCTAACCACGCCGACATGCCTACTCCAGGAGAAGGGCAGATATGCGTGTTGATCTTAACATGAAAAGAAGGCGCCACCCAGACGTTCGGACGAACCGCGCCTGGTGGCCCACCCCAAGGGCGTGAGACCCCACCACATATGTTCAGATCCATCCCGTCATCATCCCCCAGACATGAACGAGAATCCGTCGACAACCCACCCAGGTCATGGGATGTGGTCGTCGGAAGAGGAAAAACCCCCATCTCAGTTGCTTTATAAAAACGCTGTTTCAACCACAAGCAACCAAGGCGTGCCAGTCAATCGCCTGTTTACAGCGAGCTAGCACTATACGTGCGTCGGGACACACCCCCATCAATGAACAGGCTATTTAGACCTGTCATTGAATCCCCAAGGCGCCCAGGGGAACGACAAGAGGGGTGTGACACTCCCTAACTCCAACACTTCTGGAATAGAAAGAAGGAAGCATCAACAGTATGTATCCCAGTCTACACAGCCGGGGTAAAAAAATTTCACATTTTTACATCCCACCACCCTCCCATAGGAAAGAGACGGGGATCCCCAGAGAGACTTCCCACGCGAGCTGTACAGATTGAAAAGAATATATTGCACCTTGAGCCATGTAAAAAACTGGTTTTAGGGCCTCCGGGGAAGAGGCACTGAACCCATACACACTCAATAAACGAATTGAATCGAATATACATACAATAGAAAAGGACCCTTCTAGAGGGTCCACTCACTTTGACAATCTGAGGAGGAAGGCTCTGTACTCTGATGGAGGCTTCCTCACATGGAAGAAGGAGTCCGAACTCACAGAAGGCCTGAATAGGAGCTTGGTGAGGAGGAGCCCTGACCACCCCCCTGAAAACAGATCCATCACATGGACCTGAACAGCACACGGAAGTCCTACCAACAGAGACGCGCACGGTGACGTACTCTATGGCGGGGGAATTCCTGCGGTGCACACGCCCAATATACCAGGCCGTGGGACCAGGAACTCCCTCCCCCCCCCCCCCCCCCCCCCCCGCAACGTGCCGAACCGCCACGTGACGGGAACCTTGAAGGACAGGGGGTGTACCCCTGACCGACAGAACAATGGGGAGAGGAAAGGTTACCAGTTCACCCCTTTACGACCCCACACCCATGATACGATGTAACAACAAAAAGAGAATATGACACAGTCATAGTCAGCTCTATGAAGCGTTTCACAGCTCCACACAGCGCATGAGCTAACCTGCTATCTGATTTTTACTAAGGAAAAACACAGAATAGAGAGGGCTCTAAGAACCCCGGTCCAACATACACATGTGCTTCTGTGGCCAGTACAACCCAGTCGTAGGTCACATGACACACACAACCCATCATCACCTACAAAAAATGGCAAAAACACTCAACAGAGGAACGCCGTTTTTTTCACAATGAGAGAATACATCATTCTTGATTAGTATCGACCACAGGCCTTGCTAAGCACACATGACAGCAACCAAACCAATTTCCCTTTAGGAAATAAGTTTCTCCAGCAGATTTAGCACAACCTCAGCAATCAAGCTAAGAGTCACATCGTATCCCTACCACACAAAAGACACAATTAATGCACAACATGTCTGATAGGAGGATGAAAAAGTCCCCAGGGAACCGGGGGGGAAACACAATCCTCCTATTTTACCCTCAATACGGCCAGTTAAAACAGGAAAACCTGTTAATGTGTGAACACACTGTTCATTGTCATTACAGTCTGAGAAAGAACATTCTTTTACTCACTTGTCACCAAGCATAGCTTCATAGGTTAGTTACCTTAGTTGTGAGTACACGGCCGTGTTTCTCACACAACAACCAGATCATTACATCCCGTTTGCACGGAGAAGCTAACTGCCAGTGACAAAAACAGCTCACACATAACCCGCAACGTATCCTAAATGCATTGTAGCAACACACGTTTTGGGAAAAACACCGTTATTCACAATACATTTAGCAAAGTAAAACCAGAAGACGTGTTATGAGGTCTGGTCAACCCCGTTCCTACCCGGAACGCAGATCAGCGAAGTGCAGTCACAGACACCGTAGGAAACACAGCCGCACCTGTGTTGTCCGAACTGGGCAGCGTCACCGCCCCAACCCGCACTACAGTCCCCTGTTGATGCAACCTTGCCGTCCTGGCTCAGGGCAGGGTCGACGAAAACATCCCCTGTCAAGGATGACGTCGTGGTCAAGAGTGTAAAACATGTTAAAATCAAAGCACGTTCAACAGACTAGCATCAAGCTAACGGCCGCTCCAACCGTTCGGGTGCTACTGCTTCTGCTCGCGAGACGCCGATCTAACGACGCACGCGATCAGAAGCGAGCTCACGGCGGCGCGCGAGAAGCTAAGCTACCCCGCGCCAGGCCATGGCCATAGCAGCAAGCTAACGTTACCTAGCGACCACGACATGCTAGCCCCGCAGCTAACAGCTGACTGGCTAATAGTAGGCCCTAAGCAGGCCATGCAGCGATCCAGCAGGCTAACGCAGCAGTTAACAGCTGACTGGCTAACCGTAAGCTATGAACATGTAAACAATGACATAACACTCACCCAGACAGGCCGCCGTTCTGAACCTCTCCTCACTTTTTAAGAGAAAAGAGAAAACAAGATGTCAACACCGCTTCACAACGGTGACTTTACCACATCCGACGGAATCAGCACAGTACCAACTGGCCTGTGTAGCTGACTTTGAACATGAATCTGCCGCTATCGCACATTACATGCACATATCCCCTCGTGAAGGAATACTCTCATTTGGATATGAAAGATGGGGCCTTAACACGGTGACAGAGAGAATCCACTCGTCCAGAACACACAGGGATCACCAGTGTCAATGGTCGCGGCCCACTAGTTAAAACTATAATGGTCTTCAGACCAAGGCCTTCTGTCGCCTAGGTGGCTGAACAAAGGACCCTAGCCTGGGGCCGGTTTCCATAAACTTTGTCAAGTAGCCCCCATAGCACTAACAGACAAGTGGAGCCCGCCAGCAAACACTACTCACCCAACCTGGAACGCACCGCTTCTCACAACAGCGGCATGTCCGACAGTTCAGCTGTGGCCTGACAGGTTTCACCCCAACAAACACAGCAAGGAACTGCAGTTGAGAAGCATGCAGCGGCGTGCTCCCAATACGAAAACCGGTGGAGGGTTTTTAGAATGATCATCATCTTCCAGACACTCCAGTACGAAGACAATATCGCCGTATTTTCTCGAAAAATAGTGAGAGAGAAAATAAAGATATGATGTCAACGTATCCTTGTTTCCCAAAGCTGCTCCTAAACCTTTCTTCCATCATGGTGTCAAGTGTGGGGATCTACCGAGGCACTTCTTCCTTGTGGTGAAAGCGAGAAGGAGGAGAGTGGGTGGCCCCACCCCTGCTTATATGGGTAAGCTGATAGGGGTGTGGTCAGACGAATATTGGGATTAAAGGTACATTGTGGTCTTTATTCAGTGCGCGTGCACGTATGCGAGATAGTGCAGAGAGCGATGCCGAGCGAGAGCGATACGATACAGAACTTCTTTTTTTGAGAGGTTTTTCTGTCACTACAGGATTTCAATTTGTAGTTGCCGGCGCCAATGAAAATCAGCTCACTACGCATGCTCAGACTGTGGCGGGCCGTAATAATATCTTGCCCGTCAGATTGTTTGGCGAATATTACTTTACTATTTCTCTAATATATTTCAGACCGACTATGTCCTAACAGAGAAACTACCACCACCTAAAACATCCTTATTACACCTTGTTTTATCCATATAGGCAGTAGCGCTTTGAAGTAATAATAACTTCGGTGGACAGCGCCTGCGTGCTGAAATGTCATTCAAACTATCCTTATACTTATATATGCGACGACGGCACGTGAACAGTACAATGCAATTAATGAATGTCTTGTTGTAATTAGTATATATATAGTTTGTGATAAGGACTCGCCATATTTAGTTTCAGAATCCGTTGAATACATTGTCATTGTATCTCTCCGTCGCCCAGTGCACAGAAGTAAAGCATTAAATCGTGACATATCTAGATTGGTTGTTTACTCTGGACTGCATCTAATCCACCGCTATATCTATCTATTTATTATCTACTGTATGTATGTCAATATAGCCAATGGAAATGCTAGGAATGGTGAAGTGGGCTGGGTGGACAATTCCTATAATTTCTCTGTCGTCCTGACCGCTCGTACCACCATGGTATTTGGGGTATCGCTTATCGCCACCTGCTGGCCCGCATGCTTGTTGGAGCAATTCATATGCGTTTATGTGTTTGTGTCTGGATGGAGTTTTTTTTTTAAACACTGTGGTGTGGACGGGGATTTTATTTTAAACGGAGCCTGAGAATATCCGTTTGGCAAAAGATCCATATACGTGAGGACATGGCCTTAAACCACAATGTGAATATACACCATAGACAGTAAGTATCCCTCCACCATGTGAAAGTAATACGTAACACACCGGAACAGGATAAGGGATCACATCCTGAAATCTCGTTGTTGGACGAAGTTAGATGGAATCCTTGGTTGGATGTAGTAGAGCTGGGCTGAATTGTTGAGTTTGGTTAAGTTTGGTGGTGGAATCGATCAATCAATCAATCAGTCGATCTGGTAGAAGTGTAGTAGTAGTAGGCTAATCAGTAGTAGTTGCAAAGCCCTATGATACAGAAGTCTCTGGCAATGACAGAACTATGGTAAGAATAATGCAGGCTAAATGTAACATTGATAGCTTTGATGGTAATCACAGGTATCTGATGGTAATCAGAGGTAATGGCAATGACAGATTCACAATGGTGAGAATACACATGGATTTGATAGCATAATGATAATCACGGTAATAATAATGACAGATACAGTAGCAATGGGTGAGAATACACCTGTAAGGTGGAACATGAATGGAGTATGAATAGCTTGAAATCTATGAATGATGAGAAGACAGAGTGTAAGAATATGCATGCTGCATGCAGACCAGGCTGCAGAAACAAATTAGTGGGGGGGCATAAAATGTTCTCGGGGGGGCACAATGGTTTTTCAACACAGGTTCCCTTTTATACGTTTCAGCTGGGACAACGACGCTGTGGCTTGCTTGGCGTTGCCCACGGTGCTGAACTAAACAGCAGAAAGGCAATTGAAAAATCAAATTTCTCTATCTTAAGAACATTCACTTATACAAAAACAGACTGAACGGATATATATAACAGACCTGCTGGGGCAGCGGACTGAGAGCAAAGGACACAGACAGGCTGGATAAGATGGTCAGGAAGGCCAATAGCGTGGTTAGGGTGTAGCTGGACGCCCTAGCGAGGGTGGCGGAGAGGAGGAGCCTTGCTAAGCTCCAGGCCATCAGGGAAAACCCCTCCCACCCACTATACACAGACTTGGCTGACAGGAGGAGCATGTATTGTTATAGGCTCACACTACCTAAATGCAGCACTGAACGGCACAGGAAGTCCTTCATTCCGACAGCCATCAGACTATACAATGCATCACTGTGCCTCACTGCATCACTGAGCAAAGAGTGACAGTTACCATCTTCCTGGACTCTTACTTTTTAAACAGCACTGTGCAATATTAATAATAATGACTTGGATTTATATAGCGCTCTTCATGAGACCCAGAGCGCTTCACAGAGTCCATTATTCATTCATACACAGTCATACCGGTGGTGGTAAGCTACAATTGCAGCCAGAGCTGCCCTGAGGCAGACTCACGGAAGCGTGGCGAATAATCATCGCCTACGGCCCCTCCGACCACCACCAACATTCATTCACATGCATACACATTCATACGAGGCAAGTAGGTTAAGTGTCTTGCCCAAGGACACAACGGCAGTGGGATGGACATGGGCTTGAGCGGGATTCGAACCACCATCCCTTCGATCATTGGACAACCCGCTCTACCCCTGAGCCACACCGCCCCACCCTGAGCCACACCGCCCCATATTACACCTACTGTAGACTTCAGTATATTTTTACTGTATTTATTTACTGTATCTTTTATTCTATTTTTATTCTATTTCATTTTATTCTATTCTTAGGCCATTTGTTTTGTTATTCTTATTCGTGACTTGTTCTGTCTAAATGTTTAATGTTGAGTGATTTGGAGTGTCAAATTTCCCTCAGGATAATACATTTATATTCTATTCTATTCTATATCTTTTAAAAGTCTCCATTTATTCAACACTTCTGAATTCACTGACAAACTGAACTGAACTGACAAAAATAAAGTGCATAAAAAAGCAAACAAAATTCCTCCACAGGCTACTCACCATCATTAGTAGAGCGGCAAGCGGCGTTTGGGGACAGAGTGAAATCTTCTTAAAACACTGCCCCTCCACTCATTCCTGAACTTTTTTGTTAAGTCCTTCTCAAATGCCAACTGAATTAAATTGGCCTTGCGTCGATGAAGCATACTAAGGTGATGTTCTGTAAAGATGTTCTTGAGGGTAGAAAACGAATTCTCACAGAGTGCCGTGCTAGCTTCAGTAGTGTTGTTGTTGACATCAGTGCCCACTAGGGCTAAGCATTTGGATAGTCTACTTTGATTAAAAAAAAAAAAAAAAAAATCCTCAGGGTGGGCACAGTTGACTCAGTGGGCGGGCCAGGCCCCCAATGCCCGCCCATGGCGCCGGGTCTGGCTGCATGTAACGTGGATTCTTAGTGATGAGGAAATTAATGTATTGTACCTTCAGCCTTCCATAATACATCCCGGGGAGAGACTGTGAGCGATTGAACAAGTTGAAGGTTAAAGAGATTTTTGGACCATTAGTCCTATTTCTTACATACCAGTGATGATGTTGATTAGTAGAGTCCTTTCTCAGCACAATCCATGCTGTTCCTCACACTAGCTCCGGATAGATAAATTAATGCAAAGTCAATCGGGTCACGCTCCCGTCTGTACAAGCATGACTGAGGCTCACTGAAATCTACTTTGTGTGCCCTGTGGAGTACATTTCAGTGAGACTCAGTCTGCTCGTATAGACAGGAGTGATCCCATTGACCTCAGCATGGATTGTGCTGAGAAAGGACTCTAGTCACTCTACCAATCAACATCTTAATTGTTAAGTAAGAAATGGGACTAGGGGTCCAAGAATCAGAACTATCCCTTTCAGATTTTAAGAAACGTACCTTGCAAATGTGTGACTTACCCCTACGTCTGGCACTAGGAACCTGTATATTCTTGCAAAACTGTACCCATTGTTACATACAGTACGCATTGCTGCTCACCTGTTCATGTGTGTGTGGCCAGGTTCAGCTCCAACTCCATAGTGAAGTTTGCTGATGACACGTGGTGGTGGGGCTGATCTCTAACAATGACGAGAAGGCCTACCGGGAGGAGGTTGATGTACTGGCACGTTAGTGCCGGGATAACAGCCTACTCCTGAACAGTGGTAAAACCAAGGAGCTGATCAAGCCACTGTGGATAAATGGGGCTATCGTAGACAGGGTGAGCAGTTTTACCTGGGAGTCCACATCACAGAGGACCTGACATGGTCAACTCACATAGCCACTGTGATAAAAAAAGGCGAAACAGCACCTCTACCACTTGAGAAAATTAAGGAAGTTCAGAGTATCAGGGAAGATACTCCACTTCTATTCTGGGGCTGTAGAGAGCATTCTGACTGGGAACATCACTGCCTGGTTTGGAAACAGCACAGCCCAGGATAGCAAGGCCCTACAGAGAGTGGTGCGCTCAGCAGAATGGACTACGGGTATTGCACTACCACCCCTGCAGGACTTATACAATAGGAGGTGCAAATCCAGAGCCTGTAGAATAATGAAAGACCCTCACCACCCCAATAACAGCCTGTTCAAGCTGCTACGGTCAGGCAAGCGCCTCCGAATACACGCAACAAGAACAGAGAGGCTAAGGCTCAGCTTCTACCCTCAGGCCATCAGAACAATGAACACTGATCTCTCCACACACAAGCACACATGAACATACACACACACAACACAACATTCTGCACTCGCACACATACAAATGCACCACAGGTCACTTTAAACACACAAGAAAAGGACACTTTAAAGGAAGGAAAAGGACACTTGTTGTGATTGTTGTATAGTTAGTAACAGCAAGTATAGCATAGGGACATAGAAGAAAAACTACACATTGTATAGGTATGTACATAGGATCCAGTGCATTTAAGCGATTTATTAACATGTCTATTTACCATGTCTATTCTAGTTATCTTTTTTTGGCCTGGCCAACCTCATTTCACTGTATGCCCTGGTATGTATGTGATGAATAAAACTCTTGAATCTTGAATCTTGAATAAACTGCTCCAGTAATTTGGCCAGTCTGTAGCAGTGGCGTCGTTAGCCCCGGGCTTCCGGGGCTTTAGCCCCGGATGTTTTTTTCCTAGTCCCGTATTTTTTTATTTATTTTTTTTGGCAGCATCCCCATTGTCTGTGCTGAATGTTTGTTAGTGTTTGATATCTTTCTTTGGTTTTTAGTACTTTTAAACATCGATTTTTAGCAAGTAGTAGTTTGCATTTGATCCTATATAATTTTTTCATTCACCGATTTGTGGACTTTTTTTTTAGTGTCTTGAAAGGCGCATTATAAATCAAATGCATTATTATTATTATTATCATCCAGGAGGGAAAATACACTTTGGATAGTAGGGACTGCATCTCTGCCTGTCCTGGCCAGGAAACACTTTGCAACTGTGATCTCCTCTGGCAGTAGTTGGATATTGTAATGTGTGGCGAGGGATTGCAGCAATTCCACTGAGAGAAACTGGTCTGATGCTGGATAACATGCCTGTATGCCTCTCATACGTTGTTCTCCAACTCATGATAACCTCCTCTCAAGCTCTTGCAGCATTCTGTCGAGCAGTGGCGGCTCGCCACTAGGGGCGCTCGGGCGCCGCCCCCCCCTCAGGAACTACCCTGGTTATATGAGAGAACAAGAAAAATAAGTTTTTAGTTTTTAGTTTTATAGCCCTATAAATAATATAAACATGTTTAAAATGAATAATATTTACTCATTTTAAGTATGTTTGTATTTCCAATGCACAATATAACGTTATTATCGCAATTAAAAAACACTCGTTTTATTTTTTCGTATTTCTCGGCCCGGGCTATACGCGATAGCGCTCTGAGTGCGCGTCACAGTTTGATCGCTGTATCCGTCACAGCCAATCAGTGCATAACGCGTTGTGCGTTGAAATATGACTATTATGTTGGAATCCGGGCGCGATTTGAAGCGGTCTAGCCAGTAGCGTCAAGAATATCTGTAGCCGCATTTCGCGGAGACGCTCTCTGATTGGCCGACGCCAGTATTTTTTTCCGTAGCAGAATTTCACAGAGACGATCTCTGATTGGCCGAATCCAATTTCTAATGTTCCAATTCTAGGTTATTCCTAGGTTGGTCGGTGGAGATAGTTGTGTTGTTGTGAGAATGATGCAGGCAGCTGTTTGTCTTAGACGAGCGTGCCGTGACTGCAAGTTCTTTAGACTGTTAAGCTTAGGCACTCTTTCAAAGTTGGTTAACGTTAGAGTTTGTCTTAGAGTATAGCGATAGAACGCCAGGTAGTTTGCAGTCTGTTCGAGCGGAAATGGACAAAGGAATGTACTTGTGTTGTGCTAACGAGCTAACACTTGGCTAACAAGCTATATGGCGGATGCAGTCTGGAGACAGACTACAGTGGACAGTGGTCTGGAATACATCATCAGTGGATTATACACGTTTATCAAGCTCTCCTGCCCTGGACGTTTCAACTAAACAGTGAGTCTCTCTCTCTCTCTCTCTCTCTCTCTCTCTCTCTCTCTCTCTCTCTCTCTCTCTCTCTGTGGTTAACGTTAACGTTTGTAAATAGTTTTTTTTAGGAGCAGTACTGTTAGGCTACTGCTGGCCATTCATGAAGCGAGACATTGCTGATTGTTTATTTATTTTATAACACAAGACTATGACTACCAACTGCCTAGCCAGCCGTGTATCAATCTTGGATGCAATAATAACGTTACCACACTGACTATGTCGATGGCTCATTGATTTAACTACTGCAGCTCTCTCGGATTGAAAATACGTGGATTATGGCTTGTTCAATATCGTCTATGTTTGAATGAATGAATGAATGAGAACTTTATTAACAGATTGCAGAATGGGTACAATACAGTACGGCTCAATACACACAATTGTTAAGGGGATGCAGACCAGAGAAAGACGTTTGTCTTGTTTACATCAGGGTCCCAGATTTTCGATTCATATCGATAGTTTAATAGCTAGCCTTGGCTCGTTTAACAATATGCAAAATATGTGTACAGCCCTGTACTCATACTGAAGTTATTCTTGGTATATAATAGGTCTGATTGTGTAACGAATCGATTCCACGTCGCGCTGTGTGTGAGAGAGAGAAGGAGAGAGGGAGAGATCTGCCTGTGTTTGGAGACGGGCGAGTTTTGTTT
Source organism: Notolepis coatsorum (assembly GCF_963971535.1). Classification (NCBI taxonomy): domain Eukaryota; kingdom Metazoa; phylum Chordata; class Actinopteri; order Aulopiformes; family Paralepididae; genus Notolepis; species Notolepis coatsorum. The sequence goes on along the minus strand of NC_140168.1, from coordinate 58,077,875 downwards.
CTAACTTTTCTATTTATATATTGTGTTTCAAGTTGTGAATTAGAGTCTAGACTATACTTTATTTGACTGGTTGTGTGTTGTTGTAGTAACAGCTGAGCGACTCGTTCATAAGAGCCGATTCATTGCCGTGAGCGTGAGTCGAATCGCTCACGTCTTGCCATGAGTCTGTTGCGTGGTACTGTACTGTACATGTTTGCAAAATGTTTGGTATAGCGCCCCTAGTGGCGAAGTACCCACCGGCCGCCACTGCTGTCGAGGAGTGGATAGAATAGTCTCTGTCTAAGCTGATCTCCATGAGGTCTGAGCTTGTGCCACAAGATGACTCAACTACATACTCGTCCATCCTTTTCTGCTTCCTCCTTTGGCTGGTAGTATGTTCCTCAATCCCAAGGCCATTACATATGGCCTTTGTCCTGTCATACATGTCCACTGCCATCTCTGAGGTGCGATAACCTTTGAGTGTGTCCTGCACTGTGCTTTTAAATAGTACAGATAGGTATTGAAGATGTGCACTTTAACGCAGCAGCACCTGGAGCCATCCATACCCATGTCCAGTGTCCACTGACAAAGACATGCTCGTGATACTGTGATAAACTATAATAAGCTTTAATCGAACCCTGGTTCATTTCCTCGGATAGTCCGGTGGGTTTGGGGTGGTGTGAAAGCTCATTCACTCTTGCAAGTGAACCCTGCTGCGGTTCATTTGAGATGTGAATCCAAAGGCAGGAAAAGACCCCAAAATCGAATCTAAGAAGACTGAAACATTATGTATATAATTTTTTCGATTGCTCAAGCACGATTTTGAAAACAGGGCCTGGTGTTTCAAAACACTACACACAATTAGCACAACCACACACACAATTATCAGAACACCTCCAATCCTTTGCTAAATTAAACACAAACTATACACTCAGGGCCGCCTGGGAGAAATGCGAGGCCCTGTGTGAGATTTAAACGCGAGCCCCCCCCCCCCCCCCCCCCCTCCCCCAAAAAGGTAAAAAAAAAATATATATATATATATATATATAACCTTTTTTTTTTTTATACAGTCAACATATTCTTAAATAATAGCGCTGCCCGAGGCTGGGCATGATACAGTCAACATATAGCAAGAGAGAGAGCGAGAGAGAGCTCCCGTTCTACAGTCAATATACAGTGTACAGAGAGAGAGAGAGAGAGAGAGAGAGAGAGAGAGAGACACATTGGAAAGAAATTGAAATGCTATTTGGCCCTAAACAGAGAGTACACAGTGGCAGAATACCTGAGCACTGTGACTGAAGATCCTTGACTAGGTACAGACTCAGCGAGCACAGCCTAGCCATCGAGAAAGGCCGCCATAGGCAGACTGTGTGTGTTAGAAAGAGAGAGAGAGAGAGAGAGAGAGAGAGAGAGAGAGAGAGAGAGAGAGAGAGCATGTGTGTTTGTCGTGTGTGTGTGTGTTAGAGAGAGAGCATGTATGAGAGAGATAAGCAAAGATGACCCCCTAAAGGATATTCAACTTTTAATGAAAGAACAAAACAGAAGGAAAAGATAACTTCACAAAGGCAACATGAATATACATAGATCCAAAAGGACAAAGATCAACACTTAAATCCAAAGAGAAGAGGGTCTATACCAGAGAAAACAAAGCAGCAAGGAGCCAATGGCCGACATCAGCTAAATAGGCTAGCCAGGTAGGCTACTGACACCAGGCCACACACAGCTTTGGCCAACGGCCCAACGCTACCCAAGCTACACAAACGACCAAGACAATTCACACAGCACATGTCGTATCTCCAAATGTTGTGAAGTAACATATGTTTTGCCTGGAAAAAAACATCGTTATTAACAAAACATTCGGGAGGGGAAGGAAGGAAGAGTGGTGTAATGTCATGACATTTTCATTCATCTTACCTGCACCAAGGAACGCAGGGCGAAAGGCCGCAACACAGGTTTCCACGTTGACGAAAGGCCTCTCGCTGGCGGCACAAAAAGAAGCTATGGCCGGGGCCTTGTCATGGTGCAGGCCCGACTACATCTTCTGTCAAAGATGATGTCGTAGTCAGAGTGCCAGAACCCCCTGCTATTCTCACGGCTAATGTCAATGGTCGTAGCACAAGCTAACAGCTAACTCTAGGCTAACTGATAGCATCAAGCTAACGTTCCCAGCCGAGCGCAGCCGGCAGCTAACGTCGTAGCTAAACAGCTAACTGGCTAACAGTTAGCTCAACCCGGCTATCGCTAACCATTAGCTAACGCAGAAGCAAGCTATGCGGCTACCATTGAAAAATTGTACAATGTGAGAAAAGCAATACAGGTGCTGACACCAGGCCACACACCGTTAGCTACTAGTACTACAACAGCTAGTCGGCCAGTTTGGCTCCAGAGAGAGAGAGAGAGAGATATCCACGGCGGGAATAGAATAGAGTTAATAGAATAGGTTAAAAACTCACCAAACGTCCAAGAGGATGGAGACAACCGCGTGGAGTTGACGAAGTTCATCTGCCAAACGACCATCCTCTTCATCTTGGCTGCATGCGCTGTCTCTAGGTTAGCTAACGCTAGTTAGCCTTTAGCTAAGCTAGCTACTAGCCGACATCATCATGGCTATATCCCGACTGCACCATGACAAGGCTCTGGCCATTTGTCCCGCCAGCGAGAGGCCTTTCGTCAACGTTCCTTGGTGACCGACCGACTGATAATGACCGACCTCTTCGTCTTGGCTGGCATAACTAAGCATAACCTCCAAAGCTGCACGCGCGAAATAGTCAAACGCAGCTGGCGCACGCCGGCGTACACATGATGTAACCACTCCCTTCATTGAAACCAATAGTATGTCTGCTGCAGAGCCCCAGAGCTCCAATAGTGAGTATGTCTCCTGCAGAGCCGCAGACCCAGGAACAAGTCAGACACATTCTACAAACGTGTCTAATGTGAAATATATAAGCATATAAGCAAAACTAGATTTTAGGTCTGTGATGAAAAAGGGCCTCGCGGGAAGGGGGGCCTCGCAAAAAAATAAAAATTAAAATAAGAATAAAAATAAAAAAAATAATAAATAATTTTTTATTTTTTTTATTTTCTTTTATTTTTTTTTGTGCGAGGCCCCCCTTCCCGCGAGGCCCTGTGCGACCGCACTGCTCGCACACCCCCTGAGGCGGCCCTGTTTACACTAATTTATAAAAACTACATTTTGTTACCATATGAAACACACGTTTCATATGACTTAATTCTGTTTGAACCAGTTACACACTGCTGTGCTTAACCTAAAACACATTTAGCAATACTACTTCTCAGTGATTAGAGTACTGTAAGTGAAGTACACAGAGAATGTGCAAATATACGATAAATTCACCAAACACTACACAAGACCAATGCTGTAGACTGATGAAAATATAATTTATTTATCTCCATATACCCAAATCAATGATGCAGACTGATGAAAATATAAATTTTCTCTCCATATAACCAAATCAGTCAACATTTCAACATGGAGAATCACAACAAAACATGTCCCAGTTTTCATGCTACTACAGTGTGCATAACACAGTAAGCTCAGCAAATATCAGACAAACATAAAATACTGTATCAAGTACAAGTTAAAATTACAGTAAAACAAAAACAAAAAATAGAAAAAAATTAAATAGAGTACAGAAAATACTAGACATTATCTCTTTGCCTAGCTGGATCTGGCAAGAGATTTTTTTGTTGTGATTCTCCATGTTGACATGTTGACTGATTTGGGTATATGGAGAGACAATTTATATTTTCATCAGTCTTCATCATTGGTTGTCTTGTGTAGTGTTTGGTGAATGTATTGTATATTTTCACGTTCTCTGTGTACAGTACTTCACTCTCCTTCCATTTTGGTTGAAGGCAGGTGAACTCACCTGCTGCATTTTTATAGTGCTTTAAACCTGATTGGTGTATCTACAATTAAGCAATGGTGTGTTTGTGCATCTGATGGCTGTGTTTAACCAATTGGCTCATATGTGTGGTAATTTGACATTCTATGTGTAATGTAATGCAAGTGTGTTTAGTGTTTTGCAAATCACTGTGTGTATTGTGTGTGAGGCTGACTTTGTGCTTATAGTAGTGTTGTCACGATACTGGAATTTCGACTTCGATACGATACCTTGAAAAGTATCGATACTTCGATACCATTTCGATAAAAAAAAAAAAAATATATATATATATATTTTTTTTTTATAAACAAATTTAGCTTTTGTTGCTGGTTGATTTTCTTCAGCTTCTCTCTGGTACTATAAGAGAAAATAAATATAACACTTTTAAAACCCTTTGTTTATCTTTAGATCACACATTTAAAAATAACTGTTCATCTCACTTCAATAATTTTTATTGCAGATGCAGAACATGGTATTTTCTCAAGCAGACAGATGTAAACACTGTAATCTGTGTTGCATGTACCTGACAAACTGAACTGTTTGTATTACAGTCAGGGGCGTAGCTGGGGGGGGGGTAGCTTAGGATGATTCCAAGGGCCCAGCACTTTTTTTTACTAGACATCACTCAGGTGTATTATTGATGCTCTCATTGATACTATGTTTCTTTCTGAAGTGTGTGTGTGTGTGTGTGTGTGTGTGTGTGTGTGTGTGTGTGTGTGTGTGTGTGTGTGTGTGTGTGTGTGTGTGTGTGTGTGAGATATATATAGAGAGAGGGGGGGCTTTGGTAGACTATTGCATTGGTCCATTCATTGAAGATGAACGCAATGCGACATCCTTTACTAGGCTCACCCACCAACAGTGCAGGTGCTGAACTGCTGATCCGAATGTATAGGTGAAAACCATATTATGCGTTTTCATCAATAAAAAAATGGCCAAAAAAGATTCAGCTTGCGCACTTACGCGCGCTCGCATTCACTGGGGGCCTACAAATACATTCTTTCATGGGGCCCAGAATCTGGAGCTACACCCCTGATTACAGTTAGTAACAGTTTCGATTTTTATTTAAAGATAACGAGAGAAAGAGAGAGAGAGAGAGAGAGAGAGAGAGAGAGAGAGAGAGAGAGAGAGAGAGAGAGAGAGAGAGAGAGAGAGAGATAGAGAGAGGCTATGCTCGGAGCATTTTAGTAACGTTACATTTTCAACAAGATTGCTGCTATTTAAACACTTCATGGAAACGGGGTAACGTTAACCTTATGTTGACGGTAGATTGTATGACCTCGACATAACGTTTAAACGTTAACGTTACTCCGTTTCCATGCAGTAATTATAAAAGTGGCCAGCTAAGCTAAGGGAGCTAACGGCTAGTAGTAGCTAATGTTAGCTGATAGCTGCCTGTAACGTTACTAACAACTTATCAGCTGTTGATATTATGCGCCATCAGTAGACAACGTATCATTAGAGTTAATGGTTTAATGCTTCAGTCACAGTGACATTGAAAGAGCAGCTGTCACGAACCTCTTTCATTTCTTTATGGAGATCCGCGTTGGCACTGATCTGTAACACCGCTTGCAAATAGCATTGGGGCATCTTCTTTAGCTTGTCCTTCGTTGTTTACTTCTAACCCGACCTCCAAACAGCACTTCTGCTGTTTTCTTTATCCACAAGCACAAGTTGCGGATGCTCTGCATTTGCCATCTTCAGCTAAAATGTTTGTTGGCTCTGTGAGGGGGAGGGCTGGAGGAGGCGGAGGGGCAAGCGTGCTCTGAACAGCGTGTCAACAACTTGCGGTAGAACACTCGCCAGCTGGTACAGATACTGCAGAATCGGTATTTCGGGAAATGAGTAGCGAAACCATTTTAAATATTCAGTATCGATATGTATCGATACTTCGATATTTTTGACAACACTAGCTTATAGGGGTGCAAATCTGGGCCAATGTTTTGCTCCGTATGAAAGGTGCTTTATAAATACTTACTTACTTACTTACTTACTTACTTACTTACTTACTTACTTACTTACTTACTTACTTACTTACTTACTTACTTACTTACTTACTTGAGTGTAAGGTTTTGATAATTGTGTAATACTTTTGATTTGAGTGTTTATGCTATCAAATAAAACTGTAAAGACTATAGATTAACTGTTTATTTCTTTTGTACATAGGCTGTGCATAATGTTTGTTTGTTTATTTGCTTATGTGTATGATTCTTAACTGTGCTTTTATTTTGTTATTGGTGTATATGTGTATATGTGTGTATGTATGTATGTATGTATGTATGTATGTATGTATGTATGTATGTATGTATGTATGTATGTATGTATGTATGTATGTATGTATGTATGTATGTATGTATGTATGTATATATGTATATGTGTATATATGTATATTTGTACCCTCGTTGGGGCCTCTTGGACCATATCAATGTTTTATCTGGCTAAATAAAGGTTAAATAAATAAATAAGAAACTGATGATTTGGTCCTGTTAACTTTGAATTTTCTATGGGGACTGCCCAGATCCCTCTCATGGACCTGGACCTCACTTTAAAAAACTTGAATCTAGTTCTTCAGTATTCGTATTCGTAAATTGCGTATTTCTGTGTGTAAAAAAAAATGAGTCCCCAATGTTTTCTAACCCTAAAAACGCCCCTGGTCTGTAGTAGCCAGCATCCTTTTTTGCCATTGTATGCTGGGGGGGGGGGGGGAGACATCAACTCGACTTGAGACAAACGTGTAAGTTCGGGACTGCCGCATAGTGGGGTTTAGCGAAGTGTGTGCCAGGATGGGGGATGAAGAGTTGTGCATCACAGAGCTGGCTTCCTCCCAAATTTTATTAATATAATACCAATGAGGGCAGGCCCGGGTGGTGATGTCAGGGGACCCAGACGGTGTCTCTTTTTTTTCTCTCTCACCTTCAGGCGACTCATTGATGGAGCTTACTCGGAACATTCCAGAGAGAGTCACAGGTGCAGAGAGGGTTTACAACCCCTCAGAATGCCCTTTGATCGGGTCGATTGGTATATAGTCACATACGTTTTGTCCGTGCTTCTTGTCGTGAGTCCTTTGGGTGCATGGCTGAGGTAAATGATTGGCAGTGTCGGCGCCATGGGGGGGCATTCGCGGGCCATGCCCCCCCAGATGACGCACTGTGCCCCTCCAAAACGTCATAGGCAATTATTATAAAAAAATTAAATAATTAAACATTTAATTCTTTTTATTATAGTAAAAGTCAGATGTTTTCCTTTATAAATAGGCTATTTGGCCTATTATAAAAAACGAAATTAAACAAAAAAAAGTCTTAAAAGAAGTGTATGTTTGATCGCACGTAGCCCCTTTCGTGACTGATGCACCGAGTGAATCCACAGTCACTTGCTCCTCAATAGGAAACCAACCTAGATTTACCATGAAGGACTGGTTCTGGTCGAACCGTTCGTTATACAAGTATCACAGAGAAATTTCAAAGATACTTACAGTTGCACGAGGGTCTTGGACAGAGATACGGGAGGGTTAGAAAGCTCTGCGTTGCTAATAAACATTTTAAATATCTTTTATAAACTGGTCAAAACGGCATTATTTCCAGCGTTGGGTGCATGATGCGCATGCGCTGTGATCACAGCGCAGGCGCAGCAGGCAGCCAAATACGGAAATAATGCCGTTTTGAGCAGTGTTGATCCCAGTTTATAAAAAACAGCAAACAGTCTCGCCCCCCTCTCCAATCTTATTTCGTTGCATGATAAGCTTGCGTGTAGTTATTGATTATTATATGCGAGGGGAGGGGGTGGGCGGTGGGGGTCAATCGGAGATCGGGTTTAGAGTCAGAGAGTTGCGTAGTGGTTGTAAGAGGATCCATGGACCTGCCCCGCTGTACAGTACTGGCTGGCACAGACATAACAAGGCATATGCAGACAGTGAGTAATGTGTTCTCAACCAGGAGCACCGTTAACAGTTACTTTCACTTATTAATGAATGTAAAGCCCAGCTTCTGGCTTATTTCATACTGTTTCATTTGTGTGTGTGTGTGCGCAAAACACGAGTTGATTGATTGATTGAAAACTTTATTAACAGATTGCAGAATGGGTACAATACAGTACAGTGTGTTTGTTGTGACGTGAGAGAGAGAGAGAGAGAGAGAGAGAGAGAGAGAGAGAGAGAGAGAGAGAGAGAGAGAGAGAGAGAGAGAGAGACTGTCTTATCTCTTATGCGCACTCATGTTTTGAAATGCATGTTGGTTTGCGGGAAATTCGTTTTCTGAAGCCTATATTTTATGCCCCCCCGAAATTACCATATTCCCCCCTGTTAAATTCGCTCTGGCGCCGACTCTGGATTGGAGACCCCACCGGTCGCTCTACAGAAAGAAGGGAAGCACATCAATGGTGGCACATCAATGGCAGCTGCAATGAAATGCCCAGACAATTGATTTTTGGTGACACTAGCTGTGAACCTGTTGTGCATAATCGTCTGCACCCTCCTTCAAACGTACCTAGTGTTTTATTTCATGACATATTCACCATACAGGGTTGGCAAGGTTACTTTAAAAAATATTTGTATTTTGGATCGATCAGCATCCAAACTCTGCTTAACCGATTCGTATTCCAAGTGACTCGGTTGTGTCAAATTATGTTTGACAACTCAAGTACTGTAGAAGTCATTTATATACTTTATTTCTAGAGGTGATATTGATAACATGTTTATGTAGAGTAATGTTTTTTTTTTTTTAAACAATACATCCACAGAGCATTTAGAAAGGTGCAGAAAGTATTGCTTTCCGTCCCAAAAAATATTTATCATTTTAAAATCTTTTGCGGGTTCAAAAAGAATGTTGTTGTTTACATGTTGCAGACATGTATCCCCTACTTCCCACGTGGATATGCACCTCATTGGATAAATGACATGCTGGCGCTCTAGTGCGATATTTAGTGGCTGAATGTTATCTATAGTTCAAGTTCAAGTTTTCTTTATTTTTATTATTTGTCACAATAAAATACAGATATTTTACGATGAAATGCTTGTTTCTGTATGAGCCCCTGAGAGTGTGCTTCATACAGTAAAAAAAAGTAAGTAAAATATTTTTTTATTTAGAAGTAAGTAAAGGAATGTTCAGTCAATATACATATATACAATATACAATACAGAGTAAAATGAGTAACAGTGAGGTACAATGCAGAAATGAGGTACAGAACTTAGGGTAAGGTGCAAATGAGGTATGAATGTAGTGCAAATCTCTTTAATAATAGATAAATATAAAGTGTGTTAAAGTGTTAAAAGTGAGTAAAGTGAGTGTTTGTTTAGTGCGATATTTAGTGGCTGAATGTTATCTATAGCACCTTTAAGTATTTAGAAAGTATATTAAAGTTGTGTTAAATTGAAACCACATCTGCATACCAAAACAGTACACTTTTAACAAGTATGTAAAACTTAAAGATCTCAGTGTAATCTTACAGCAGATTACATACAGCATATCAATGACTATCGTACTAAAGTCATGTGCTTTGAATTAGTACATGAAAGCACATAAGAAGTACCAACGATATATTGCATCACTCAGAAAAGTACATTATGGGTAGAAATATACTTTATATAAATACAAAATAAAAAAATCTACTTTCAGTATGGACACATTTTTATACCTTAATTGTTTACATTTTATACTCTGCAAGCATGTTTCTGAGTAATCCCAGTACACGAAACCTCCCTGTGTAACAGACTACAGTTAAAATGTCCTGTAACCAGATCCCTGTGTACATGTAGACCATTACTCACCCTAACCCTGTCAATGTATAGGGGAAACATATTGTGATGTGGAGCCATTCATTCTAAGACCGTCTGCGATGGCTTTGGCTATGTGCCGTGTGAGTGATGATGAACGTGTGTTGCTGGCGCCCGTATGTGGAGATGCTGAATATCAATTGATTTCCATCATGGGGTATTTTATCACTTCCTTATCATGTGAGGATGACTGGAGCTGCATGATTATTTCCCCTTCCTCGATGAGGCTCCGTCGGGTAACTGGCTATCCTCTGCTCCTTAGCCACCACTGTTTACTGTAGCACAGTTAAAGGAACACGCCAACATTTTGGGAAATTAGCTTATCGTCTTCTCCAGAGAGAGACAAGAAGATAGATACCAGTTTCCTCTCTGTGTGTTTAGTAGAAAGCTATCTGGCTGCACGTTAGCCTAGCTTAGCACAGGGAATGGAAGCGGACAGTGCCGGTTAGCCTTCGGGAGAGGCTTCTTCTTAACGCACAGAGAGGAAACTGGTATCTATCTTCTTGTCTCTCTCTGGAGAAGACGGTACGATAATTGCCCCCCCCCCAAAAAGGCAGTGTTTTCCCTATAAAAGTATGCCAAAAAGGTCAATTAAATTGGAAATCAATCAATTTGCATTTGGGAGCCTCTGTGTGGCACCATTCTGAAACGTGAGTCAACCTCTGTGCCGGAAACTCTTGATGCAATGCGAGTGCCACTCATAGATTTTTTTTTTTTTCCCTTTATTGATCTTTTTCCCCCTCCATTTTCCTCCGATTTTCTCCCATCCCAATGTTAGTCGTATGCCAATTCCCAATCCCTTCCTGGTCGCTGCGCACTTACCCCCCACAGTCAGATCATCTGGGAGAGTGGAGGCTATCACGTATCACGTGCTTCCTCTGACACACGTCCAGCCAATCAACCGCTTCTTTTTCACCTGGCAGCGCGGATCCTCCCTGAGAGGGCGTAGCGTGTGGAAGGATCACACTATCCCACTCAGGTCCTATCCGCGCTTAGCAGGCGCCCCGACCGAACTGTAGGAGTCGCTGTTTACAACGACCCGGACCCACCCCGCCAGCTTCTCCCACCCTCTAATACATTGTATTAGTGTGAACGGCCAGCCAAGCTGGTGACAACCCCGGAGCCACCCCGCCAGCTTCTCCCACCCTCTAATACATTGTATTAGTGTGAACGGCCAGCCAAGCTGGTGACAACCACCTAACCGCCTCACTCATAGATTGTTTTAAATTACTTTATAATTACTTTAAATGTGGTTATTAGAATTACTCTAAATGAGAGAGACAGCGCAGGCGTGTGGATGCAGGTGATGATGGAATGGAGTGAAAAGACATGCTGGCTTTTCTTTTTATCTTTATCGTACAGGATGAGCCTCTTCAAAATCGGAATCTGCTACCATTGCATACCAAGTGATTGATTTGATAGTTATAAGGGTTGCCTTTGCTAATGGGCTAGATAGCCTGATAATTGAATATGTTAGTTAACGTTAACCGGATTCCGAAAGCTAAAAATAACATTACAAATGATTTATATCAACTTCTAACAATGTTAGTAACATAATGTTTCTGCACTTGTGTGTGTGTCCATGTGTGTTTGTCTGTGCTTCGATCTATCAAGCTAAGATAGAGATAATGTTTGCAGATCTGAATCTTCTCACTATCACACATTTTGACACTTTACTGGTAGGTCATAAGAGCAGGCTGTGCACACCACTTGAAAACGAAGTAACGGTATTATAAACATCATTTAAGTCAAGTCAAGTCAAGAGTTTTATTTGTCACGGCATACAAGTATACAGTGAAATGCGGGGGGTCTTTCACGATTGTGCATAATACAATAATAATAATATAATAAGAATCCAATAGAACGACATTGTGCAATAATACAAGTAATCAAAGTAGGGCATATCGGTATATGTACATGAGTTTTTACAGAGCATGGTAAGACATGCTAGGTCCTGTGATAGTGCAATACACTGTTAGCTACGGATTTAAGTCCTTGTAGCAGAGTTCTTGGTAAATGGACTGCATTTATATAGCGCTTTTATCCAAAGCGCTTTACAACTTATGCCTCGCATTCACCCATTCACTCACAAATTCTTACACCGACGGCGGAGGCGACCATGCAAGGTGCCAACCTGCTCTTCGGGAGCAGGTAAGTGTTAAGTGTCTTGCTCAAAGAAACTTCGACACGCTGCCCGGTAGGAACCGGAATTAGTCTTTAGTCAGCTTTTTCTCAATTGCAATTGAATTTCAATCTTTCTTAGTATCATCATCATCATCATCATCATCATCATCATCATCATCATCATCATCATCATCATCATCATCAACATTATCATATTAGATACATACATAGATGATGTATATATCTGAGTCTTCTTGATAATGTAAAAACATTTAAAATACATGTATACATTGAGACGATTAACAAAAAAGTTAGTTTGGAGCCCTGGTACCACTGGGTCTGAAGAAAATTCTAGGGGAAACACTGGAAGGAATATCTTAACTTATCTTATCTTATCTTAAAAGAACAATGGGTCTCATTCTCGAATGAATTTACGAAAAAAAAATTAGTCTTAGCCAGATTTCTGCCCATTTAAGACATATTAGGGCTGGGAGCGGGAGTCCCCAAATTTTCCTGAGATCAGATTTGATTGTGCTGAGGAGCTAACTTGTGTCAAGTTAATACAATTTTAAATTAGTCAATCAATCATGAGATTTGATCGTGGCTGAGAGCAGATTTAAGAGTCTATTTAAGATAATATCGCCAAGGGAGTTAACGGCGATCGTCCTGATCGGAGTGTATATTCCACCGCAAGCCAGCAACAAGGTTGCGCTCTCCAGACTACACGACGAGGTAAATAGAATACAAGTGGCTAACGTTAACGCCGCCATTTTAGTACTGGGAGATTTCAATAGCGCCAATCTGAGAAAGGTATTGCCTGACTTCTATCAGCATGTGACTTGCAACACCAGAGGCGGTAACATCCTAGATCACTGTTACACGCAATTTAAAGGTGGCTACAAGGCTCATTCTGATAGTGGCTTTGGTAAATCAGATCACGCGTCAATTTTTCTTTCACCAAAGTACAAACAGAGAATTAAAAGTACTCCCGTAGTCTCACGAGAGGTGCAGAAATGGGATCTGACGTCAGAAGAGACGATCCGGTCAGTGTTTCACCACACAGACTGGATTGTGTTCCGCGACACAGATAACATTAATGCCTACACGGAGACAGTGCTGGACTATGTTTGTACTAGGGTGAAAGAAACAATCCCCACTACCAAAATGAAAGTTTACCCAAATCAAAAACCCTGGGTAGACAAATCCGTCCGTGAAGCTCTGAGAGAGCGCACCAAAGCATACAATGACGGCCTAGTGGCAGGCAACATGAATGACCACAAGGTGGCGCGACACAACGTAAGGAGGACAGTGTCAGAGGCCAAACGGCACTACAGGGATAAAATTGAACTCCAGTTTGAACAAGCTGACTCTAGAGCTATGTGGCAGGGGCTCAAAACGATGACAGACTACAAAGGCGCCTCCCTCAAACTGAACAGTGACATCTCCTTAGCAAACGACCTCAATACCTTCTATGCGAGGTTTGATGCTGGTAATAACAACACCAGCTCACAAGCCTCGGCAATGGGGGGGGGGGGGGGTCGGCTGCTGATGGAGGCGCAGTGTTCAGGGTAACAGAGCATGAGGTGAGGCGGACCTTTAAAAAAGTGAATATCAGGAAGGCAGCAGGTCCGGACGGCATCCCCGGCCGCGTCCTAAAAGTCTGTGCCGACCAACTGGCCCCAGTATTCACTGACATATTTAACCTGTCCTTAGAACAGGCTGTCATCCCCACCTGCCTGAAGAAGTCCACTATTATCCCTGTACCCAAAAAATCCAAGCCTGCTTGCCTCAACGACTACCGCCCTGTAGCTCTCACCTCCATAGCCATGAAGTGCTTTGAGAAGCTAGTAAAGGGCTACATCTGCTCCTCCCTCCCCATCAACATGGACCCCCTGCAATTTGCATACCGCCCCAACAGGTCCACGGAGGACGCCATATCCCATGTGCTGCACACAGCAGCATCACACCTGAGGCAGGGGAACTATGTGAGAATGCTATTCATCGACTACAGCTCGGCATTCAATACCATAGTCCCCTCCATACTCATAGCCAAGCTCAGGGACCTGGGCTTGGGCTATGACCTCTGCCAGTGGGTCTTGGACTTCCTGACTGGCAGACCCCAGGTGGTGAGAGCAGGCAACTGCACCTCCTCATCCATCACCCTCAACATAGGGGCCCCCCAGGGCTGTGTTCTGAGTCCCCTCCTCTACTCCCTGTACACACACGACTGTGTGGCTCAGCGGAGTAGCAATACAATCGTCAAATTTGCTGACGACACAGTGGTGGTGGGCCTGATCTCTGCCAACGACGAGAGGGCCTACCTGGAAGAGGTCAAGGTCCTGGCGGGATGGTGCCAGGAAAACAGCCTCTCCCTGAACGTCAGCAAAACAAAGGAGATGATTGTGGACTTCAGGAGGTCGGGGGTCAAGGACTACAGCCCCCTCAGCATCGACGGGGCACCGGTTGAGAGAGTCAACAGCTTCAAGTACCTCGGAGCCTACATATCCGAGGACTTGACATGGACCACACACATTAACAGTGTGGTGAAGAAGGCACGACAACGCCTCTACTTCCTCAGGCGCCTAAGGAAGTTCCAAGTCAGCCAGAAGATCATTAAGAACTTCTACTCATGTACAATAGAGAGCATCTTGACCGGCAACATCACCTCCTGGTTTGGGAATAGCACTGCAAAAGACCGAAGCAGACTACAAAGAGTGACACGTGCAGCCGAACGCACAATTGGAGGGGGGCTCCCCACCCTCCAGAACATTTACTACAAGCGTTGCAAGGGCAAGGCTAAGAGAATCATTAAAGACTCCAGTCACCCGAACAACTGCCTCTTTGAACTGCTGCGGTCAGGCAAGCGATACCGGAGTCTCAAGGCGAGCACAGAAAGACTCAGAAGTAGCTTCTATCCCCAGGCCATCAGGCTGCTAAACGAACAATGAATGAACACTACACAACAACAACCACCAAACTCACATAGCACACACATCCACACGCACACACTCACTTTAAACAAACACACTGTAGCACCCACTCCACACACTTTATAGCACACACCCACTTTAAACAAACACACTGTAGCACCCACTCCCCACACTTTATATTTATGGATGAAGGATTGCACTACAACTCGTACACCTTACTGTAAATTGTACCTAAAATTGTACCTCATCCCATTTCTGCTTTGCACTAGATAGTACTGTACATTAGTACACTGCATAGTATTGTGTATTGTATATTATATGGTAACTCAGAACATTGTACATATGTCTATACCGAACACTGTGACCTCATTTTCTTCTTCTAAATTCATGCTATATTATGTTATTATGTTATTTGATACTATCTTGTCTAGCACAGTCTCTGGAGCGTAACAGTAAGAAGCATTTTGTATGAAAGTATTCTGTACTTCTGTATGACAACTATTAAAGAACTTGAACTTGAACTTGAGTATCGATATTTAATTATTCATAAATTATTATTTTTTTAAACATGTTGAGAGTTTTACTTTGCAACTAAAAAAAATTGATAAAAAAAAATATATATATATATATATATATCGCAATATTCGCGATATATCGTATCGCGAGGTCTCTGGCGATTCCCACCCCTAGTTTTGTATACACATAAACTCAACAAATAACCTCTGTTCTCCTTGCAATGCGTTTTTAATTCTTTCTTATACAGGTATTGATTGTGCTGCTTGCAGCTTCAAAACTTCCTTATTTCGTTTTTTCAATGTCAACGCCCCCGCATTTCTGTCCGCTTTATCGTTTTATGACAGACTGATAATGTATAGCTACGAGGTCATTGTCGCAAAATAATTGACCGACACTGCGTTCTGGAACACCGAGGCGCCGCGCCGAGGTGTTCTAAACGCAGTGAAGACATATCGAGAAATAATTCACCGCTGTTAGGGGCAACGGAGCGCTATTGACCAATCACAATCAAGCATTTTGGCGAATTTTAAAACGCCATGTAATAAACACCAATAATAACGAGTTGAGTTCTAACAACAACCAGGTAGGATGTGCTTCATCTGCTCAATGCTGTAAAATATTACATAAATGTTTTTTATGAACGATATTTGAGGAGCCTATAACAGGGACTTTCATTCATCTTTTTTGCATTTGTGCCCGTTTTACAAGGAACGTATAAAAGTGTTATGCTCCCTGCTGTTTTACAGAGGCTAGCAGTGGTCCAAACAATTTGATCATTCATTAATTCATTCAGGTTAGCTACTGTCTGGCGTTATACCGTTATGCATAATCTTACCTGCTGCTTATCGGCCGTTCCAGCATCTCAGCTCGGACATCCTTCAACGACAACATCGAGACCTCCAGGACATCTCTCTCAAGACACAACATTTTGTAAGTAGGACTCCTCGTTATGCAGTTGTCGATGATGAGATGCTCCAGGTGAGCCATGTGTTCGTCTTGACAGCACACTCTTTCAACGTGCGTTTCCATCGGGATACAATATCCACAGCGGCACCAGGCAGTGTTCCCGACGCGGCACCACTTTCTCCATCATCGTCCAGCTCGACAGGAGGAGCACGTCTCACTGCTGTCAATCGAATTGGCTCAAAGGCATAGGCCACTGGATTTCTGACACTCTCTGTGGGTCTGTCCACCTCGTCAAAACTTTCCAGATCCATTTCTAACTACAGCCTCTGGAGGTCAGCGTGCTACAGCGTGCAATTCTCTGAGGTGGGAGGCTCCGCCTCCGGGCGAAACCATCTCAGTGATGTCAACAACAAAATGGCGGCGCACATGTTGATAAATGCTACATAAATGGACATAACAAATCGTTTTTTCTTAGAAACGCCTTATTTTTATAACGTGATTTTTTCTGTGGTTTATCTAAATACTAATTTGATGCTATGACTATGTTTATATTGCTATGCTTCATCTCCCCTTTAACACATTCAGGGCCATTGGGATTCATAACAACCTTTCATTGTGCGTGAGGCTGTTTGTAGAGCTAAATCTATACTTTATATTATTGCTATCTGTCCATTGTCATTGTCAATTGACACTATAAACCGTCCCTTCAATATGGCTTAAAGAAATAATCTTTTCATCAATACGTTCCCATTTTATAGCCTCGTGGATATGAACGTTATAGCAGAATGGTCTGGTATAATTCCTGCAAAACGAGATACAGGCCGCTAAGCTAATAAC